>NC_060141.1:516719717-517028110 GCF_021461385.2 Schistocerca piceifrons
GTGAAATTGCCCACTCGATAGCCCGTCAGAAACTGGACACAAATCAAGCATGGAAATGGGAAGAAGATATAATGAACTTCGAGGAAAGAAGAAAAATAGAACCAATGAACGGTAAACCGTGAATTTACTTTCAATTTTTTTTATTTACTTTATTTACTAGCTATTCATCAAGAACATTAACACATTTAATCACACTAGGTGAGCGTGGAAGTAGTTGCCAAGAAGTAACTGATGGAAAATGAAAATACTTTTAACAAATGTCAATTTTATTCCTAAAACCCTTTTCAAAAACAGATTTAAAATTATAAGCAGAAAAGCACCCTCGAAATATCAAGTTACGGCAGAAAGAGCAATATTGACAGTATGATCCTTCGGTCTGAGAAGCTTGTCGCTCCCTTTCACCACGGCCGTAGTCACGTCTGCTCACAACAACCTCTGAAAGAGTACACTGGTGCAAATCTGCAACACACCACATTACTTTAAACTAAAAAAAATTTTTACAAATCACACAAACACGTAAACTATACACCCCGTAAGAGAGATGTAAATGGTAAAACACTCAAATTATTTGCCACCGAAAGTGCAATTAGTTTTTTTTAAAGGACTCTTACGGTGGAAGGGAAGCAACCTTATAACCTAAAATGACTATTTAAATAAAATCCACAAAATGCAGACTTACATAAAATGTACAACGTGCTCTACATTACACTTATACCACCTCGCAAATTGATAGGCAAGAGAAAAACATATTTCATGAATTCGGCCTTTAAGCAATAAATTCGTTAACAACGAATCCGACAAACATGACAGAGGCCGTTATTAACGTATATCACCCAATTCACAAATAACCACCTTCCCGCGGGTGGACAAACGGGGAAGTATGGTGGGACGACCCCAAAACAAAGCGGCTGATGACCTCACCATGAAAACAAGTAGAATTTAAGAAGTAAATGAATCAACATATCTCCAATCACTTAACGTCTAATAAACTGCGATTTCTGGCGAAGACCTGTCACAGCACCCCCAACGCTCTCCCGAACCGTCCGCTGCCAGCCTCTTCAACGGATGCAGGAAGGCGCGCCGATCTCCCGTATCACGGTGTCGCAGCTCTCCTCGGCCAGCCCGATGTCGTGGTTTCGCTCCTGTTGCTCTCGTGTGAACCGCGAAGCTACTACCCCTTTCTAAACGGCGCTGCCCACTGGACTCACGTTGGGACCTCACATGCGCCAATGCTCAAGGCGGACAAGTCATCTCGTGTCTCAGTGCGCGACCGACCAACCGACCGATCCAACCGCCAATGACCGTTGCCCGAGCATCTCGAGCAGACTGGCGGCCTAACGCGCAGACTCAGATGCAGGAACTCAGCCCCGACCGGGCGACCACTAGCTGAGTTCTGTTACTGGCGGAGTGGCAGGACTCTCATTTTCTGGCATTAAAGTTTGATCCAAACGACGGACATACTACCACTCCGACGACAGACAGACACTAACTGCCGCACAAATGCAAACGAGAGACAGACCAGCAACTGTAACGCGAGACCGATCTAGCCTCAATCCTAATGACCCCCTGCCGAGCTAATAGCGCCCCTTAAAAGCACGTGAACAGGCAACATTTCTGCTTTCACACCAGAGGGAGACACCAAAGCTGCGATTACCACAGCGGTGTCACCACCAGAAACGGACGGCGACTGCTTCACACTCAACTGCGTGTACACAGTTCCACTTCACATACTTCGTTAGATGGAAGTATCCCTCGTGAAGAAAGAGGAGCAGCTGAGTAGGTATCTGATGAGGAGGCGTACGGGTAATTAGGACTATCAACTGTCGCACCAAGAACCAGAAACCTCTTGCGGATCCGCACACCAGCCGATGCTCGACCCTGTCCCAAATATGACTGGCGACATACAACGGGGTGTCTGCGTGGTGAACCCGTGAAGCTGTGAGCGGGACACATAACCTCCCACTGATAGTAAGGTACCAAGCGCTCTGGACGTCAGTTTCAAGATAAGAAGCGCACATCTACCACCGAACAGCACTACAATCCACGAGAGGATTCTTCCTCTCAACCACCTGTACTGCTGAAGAAGGCAGTAGATCGCCTTCGTGGATGTCAAGGGCGTTGGCAGTATCGCAGCGCGGATGTAGCTCAGTTTGAAGAGAACTGGCGGAAGTAAAAGAAGGGCGGCGGGACGTCCGAGCGCGGGATAGGTGTTGACAGCGAGTGCGGAGCAAGGGCTTCCAGCTATAGGCTGGTAAGCCACGTAGTACAACGGCGCCACAGCAACAGGTGAGAGGCAACGGAAAGGTCTACTGCTTTCTCAGGCACATGATATTGACCTGGAACACTTCTGTACGACGGGAGTGTGAGGTTCTCGTACCTTATCTTGAAGAGTAACAAATGAACCCAGTGCCACTAGAATGCGGCAATACATGGCCGGTGGTAGAGGAAGAACCTGTGCCACAGGGTGATTCGTGACACTAAACATACATTTACATACTGTGTCCGTTGCAGAAAATCGAGTGCTCGTGAACGGTGACCTAAGAGCTCAGCTCGTAATTAGAACAGTATGTGCCGGAATTTGAGGGTAATCGCGCGACGGAGATCACTTGCGAAAACGCGTCCTAAGCATCGGATAGTATCATCGTGGTAAACCACGTACATGGCAGTTCTTCTAAGCCGTGCAATCAACAGCCAGGTAAAGATCTTTGTGTCACTGTTGAGCAACGTCAGGAGGTGGTAACCGCATATCCGTGAGTTACCCTGCGGCTTGCGGATGGGAATGAGGTAACCGCCGACGAAACCGTGTGGAATTGGCATGAAAAGTGACATAAGATCCTGACAAATTTCATTCAGCGCTGGCACCAGTAGGGAACGAAATGTCCGATAAAACTCCTATGGGAGACCGCGAACCCAGGCGATCAGTAGGTAGAATATGCCTGGATAGCATCATGGACTTCGCCCTTTGTGACGTTAGCAATCAGATCCACCGTTTCCCCGGAAACTGACCCGTAGGAGAGTCTGGAGACAGGAGTAATGTTGGGTGGGTGGTGACTGTTCAGAGTCCAACATAACACAATAAGCATGGAGGGCAGACCCGATATCACGTTCGGTATCTAAACGCCGCCCATCAGCAGCCGTAAGAACATTAATCGAAGTCCTCCGACGGTGGCGCCGTTCTGCTATACGTGATACACAGATGGACGCTGCCGCACTAACCCGTCCTGGGTGCGCGCACTGACCATAGACCCTTCAAGGCCATCGTAAGGGAGGCAAGTGGTACAAGTTACCATCGCCTGGCGCTCTTGCGAATGTGGGATCATAGTACATTTCAAGTGAATCGTGAAACAGAATTCCTGGGCTCGTCACTGCCACGGCGAGACCTCCCCTCTGTAACCAATGAAGACCTTGCGGAGGATAGGCTTTGTGCAGAGTACCAAGTATGACACATCAGATTGATAACGCATCACGGCGTCGACGACAAGCTGTAACCATGGTCTCGATAAACTGTCGGCAGTCGAGTGATCTAGGGTCCACAGCTGCTCAACACCCTTTTGCAGCAATGAATGACGGAGATGTATGCGTCATGATCGGAGAACGCCAAGGGCCAGTCTTCAGCAGCCCGCACACGTCTGACACTATCGCGGAAAATGTAAACACATTCGAGGTGCCTGGAAGACAGGCCAGTGAAATGCGTAAACCCTACAAGGTCATCATGAACATGTTTCCAATAATCAACAAGACTGAGAAGCTGTGGAATTGTGTTAGCGTCGCGAAATGAGAGTGACGTGATATTTTGTCTCTGGGTGCCTGGGTGCAGCTGAAATCGTCTCCCATGAAGAATGCATCCTGCCGATCCACGAAAAGAGGCATGACTGTTTCGAAGGTGGAACTCTAACGATGGCGACCTGAACCATATGACGCATAGACGTTGACGATCGTGACACCAATGAATATGAGAACCATACCTCTGGATTAAGGGAGATAGGCTACTGTATCATCGCGGATGCCGTGACGTAGAAGGAACGCCACCCCACGGCTGTAAAACTGTCGGGAGCACAGTCAGTTACAACATGCATCTCCTGAAGCAAGGCAACGGTAATGTCCACAGCATACAGGATGTCGTGGAATAAAGTCAGTTTGTGGCATACGCAAATGATACTGACTTCGTCTATGGCTGAGAAGCTGCTACAGCCAGGAGAATGGACTGTCCAAACAGGGGGAGGAGAGGGAGCTCCCTGTTAGGCCACTGTGGAGGCTCACATTATTGCGTCGGGGAGGGTGTCGACCCCACCAAAGGGTATCCATTGCTCTGTAAACCTCCAGAACGTCCATCTCCAGCATCGACGTCGTCCGCCAAGGAACAGACTTCTCACTGGGACAGTTCAGGCTAACACTATCAGAGATACATCCACAGGTAGAATCAGACACAGAAATGGAAGCAACGGCATCAGACGCAGGAGGGACAAGGTCGATGTCTGGAGATGGACACTGGCTGGAAACACAGGTGGGGAAAGACGTAGCATCGACACGTGAATGGCGTCAGAGGACATGCACCATCAGTAGCAAGGACGTCAACCTATACACATCGGATGAAGGCGTTCGTCAGAGGGGGTATAGTGTTGTCTCTTCCGCTTCATCGGTGAACATTCGTTCCTAACATGTTGTTTCGTGACGGATGGTGGGTACCGATCGTCCGGCATGTGGCACCGACAGTCGTCGGCACCAGTGTGGTAGAGTGGGAGAGACAGACAAAACGTCCATCGCGTCGGTGAGAAGAGTCGGCCCCGGTACTGACTGATTCAGAGTGAGCGCAGAGTTCGTTGGAGGACAGGGTGAAGGCCTGGTGTGTTTTCTGATGAAAACTGTTTCTCCTTCAGAGCCCGTGATGGCTGTGTATTCGTTAGAATGGGACCAGTTAAAGCCATGCAATCAACCTGTCCTTGCGCTAGACTTTTTGGACCGACACCCCTTGGAGTTACGATTGGGGATGTGATTTGGTACGACAGCACGAGCACTCTAGTGGATATCCCACGCAGCTGGAATGCAAATCTATACGTTAGTCTGTCGACTGGTCCTGTTGAGCTGCCATTCATGAACAGCATTGCAGCGGGTGTTTTCCCATAGTATAACACTCGCCCACATCATGCTTTCGTAATCCAACATGCTCTAAAGGGTGTCAACATGTTGCCTTGACCTGCTCGATGACCAGATATGTCCACAGTCGAGCAGATATGGGTCATAATGGGACGACAATCCGAGCGTCATCCGCAACCAGCAGTAACTGTCCCTGTATTAACAGACCAAGTGCAACAAGCATGGAACCTCTCGCCACAGGCTTTCATCAGGCACCTCTACAATACATTGCTTCCACTTCATCATGCTTGCATTCAACATTCTTGGGGTTACACCGGTTATTAATGTACCAGTGTTTCACTTTTGCAATGGCTTATCTCGCTCTTACATTGACCTGTGATCTTGGAAAATAATAATCTTTTAAATATGATACCTAGACAGATGTATTCGCGGAATTTCATTACACTACATTATTTTTGGTGGTGCGATTTATTTCAGCCAGTGCATATCACAGGAAGTAAATAAGTGAATTCCAGTGTGCTGGTTCTCTAGGTTGTTAGGTAATAAGGAAGCGTTCGCATTGATAGACGGCTTAGCAACGAAATTTTTGTTCCAATACAGGAATGCGAATTGCTGAATATTTGGGGATCCCGAGCTGGCACTCACAGAAACGTGTTCACTTTGGAACCCAGCGCTGCGTTGCAACACTTTGCAATTTCGTGAATGCCAATGTGGCACCGTGATAATTAGATTGCTGCTTAACCTGACACCCTACAACAGAGTGAGCACTGTTGTGACATATGCGTCCCATCGAGTACGGGCCTCAGCATAGATGACGCCATACCTAACTCTAGCCTTGGAGGGCGCTCTGGTGTGGGCATGCCATATCAGTCATGGTTTATACTCAGGAATAGTTCTGCTGGGTTAAGATATGTTGTGTGATTTTCCAACAGCACCTGCACAGATGGGTAACGACCTTAACGACCTGGACTTGTAATATTTTTCAGCCAACCGTCCATTATAATGTCGGCAAGATCTACTCGACAGAAGGTTTACTAGAGAAATGTGATTGGTGAGTTGAGAAATGGAGTGTCTGCGTATTGTGATAACGTTACAACTGATGCTTGTGAACTTTTACTATTAGCAGTTGCGCTGCCAACTATTCATTACAGCGGACCCTATGATGATTTGCGTCGACGAACCATCTTATTGCTCAGTCAGATGTGTCTGCATGTCGATCGTTAATGTGATGACGTGACGATCTAACGATGTGATTATAGGACCTTGAATTATAAGTGTGCGACATTTACCAATTAGTATAGGAATTTGAGAATCATCATAAGCAGCTCCGATTTCGAAGAAGAATCGAGGGAAAAAGCTTGGATAGATGAGCACGTCCTTCCAATTGTGAAGCTGTTTTAGGTGCTAGACAATAAGTAATTGTTTTCTAGCCACAACTCCCTCCGCTTCATAACAATTAATCCCAGAGCTACGCTGATGTAGATGATTCGATATAAGCCATAACTCAAGACTTGCTCGTGTGGGGCAATCTGAATACCGCATTGACATATGCCATGGATCTAAGACAGAGCATATTGAAAAGCTATGAAAAAAATACTTTTTGAGTTTCTTGTTCATCAAAAAACAAAACTGATTGTGTATGTTTATTAGTTTCAGAAATGTAGACGTGTGAAGTCGGGTAATTCTTTTTGATACTCCCTTTATTATTCATCAACAGGTGGCATGACCCTGCTCTTATTCCTCTTTAGATGTTGTGGCACGTAACTGTCGTTCAGAATTCATCTTGTTGAAATATCTGTTAAACAATAGGGCATGTTTACACTTCGCTATTACTCCGGCTTCTTAGTGTTGGTGTCCTTTGGCGGCATGGAATACGAACAGTCTGGAAGAAGATCGCCTGGTTAAGACTGGCAGTGCACACTTTATTTTCAAAGAACAGTCGGTCAGAAATCATGTCCTATGCTCCAATTTTTCATGACTACAAGAATGGAATATCGCAAAGGAAAACTTATACTCTTAATATTCGACGACTCTAAGTATACTTAAGTTGTCCACTCACGTGTGCTGTTTTTGACTTGTTAAATCATAAATTTTAAGTGCTTATTTACTCAACGGTTGTTTTCTGTTCTTTTTATGTAATATGACGGCGGCGAAGTGTTGGCGAGATGTTCTGAGACCTGCGGTCTTTAATCTTGGTCATTTAAATTGCCAAGTATTTATCTTGAAACAATGTTCAGATGCCGTCTTCCACTTTGAAGAGGTTTTCTGCTACACATGCACGTACTCTGCTCTGAGTCAGATGCTAGATAATAGTTATTACTCATTTAAGTGCGTCGATCTTTTCTTGGCGCTGATTCGCAGGTAAACCATTACATGAGAATAGAGCCATAATTATTCCTTATGAATTACCACTCATTATTTTCCATTTGCCTTACAGCAACGACTGCCATCATACTACATTGCAACTGATTGCACCACATTCTTCCACTGTACTAACTACTTTGCGACAATATAGCTTGTTCAATAACTTTGCTATTCCTTAGCCACACTTGTCTTATAACCTCAGTACTGTGTCTAGAAATAGTTAACTATCTTAATATTTCTATAACAGTATTATTTCTATTGCTGTCGTTTACTTTCACTTTCACCAATATTGACATCATAAGCCACTCTACGTTATGACGCTGCCTTGGCGTGCCCCTTCGTCGTAAACTTTTTATCAACGATTGTACTACATGACTTCACGCGATTTGACAATGATTGCAAATTATTTCACACAATTTTATTTTGCCGGTTCTTTTACTTATGAAACTTATCGCACAATTTGGGCTGACTTCATGGAAGATTTAACTACCCATTTACCTGTGCAGTACCTTTAAATATTTTTCGATGAATAAAAATATGAAGTGACATCGATCGGTCTGATTGATCTGAACTGTTCGCCTTACAACACTCAATTAAATAAATATTTAGGTAGTCTGCAGCTTCCCAGTATGTATGAACTCTTTGTCTGAACGTTCCGACCAGGCCACTTCATTACTCTAATCAGATCTGATGGTAACACTACGCATCGGTAGGATTTCCCTATAAAATACTTCAGTTACGTTGGATATCAGAATCTATTGGAGGAAAAGTGAACTTTAATAGCATGTTGAATAGTGGATCACACGTAAAGGCGACAAAACATAATACTTGCAGAAACACTTGACTCTTGGCGTGAGTGACTGCACCTTCAGACGCTTCTGATAACAAATATTGACGTATATCCGATAAAGAGGCGGGCAGTCACGTATCGAACGCCTGGGTTACATAATCTATAAGAGACTGATTTAATAAATCTTAACGAAGTTCGACAAGTAAGGGTGCATTTTGTTTGATGACATCGAAAGGAAACGGACTAGTATTTGAAGTTTCAGTACATATGGTTTTTTTGTACCATTACATTGTATCACTCTGTCTGAGCTGATTTTAAAAGAAAGAAGCTTATTGTACCTTGCGTTTTATGTGATAATTCGTTCCCCAAGTTTTTGCATTAAACTGTCATTCTTAGCCGGTAAAAACGAGAACTAAACTTAGGAATGTATGATGTGTGACGAATGTGTTAATTATTACGTAATTTGAGCCCAGTGTATTGGTGCCAAACTCTGAAAGTATAATGTTCGTGTCTCTGATATATTAAGGTTCTAAATAATCAGAAATTTAACATGAAAAATCAGTGTCTTGTCTGGCCTCCGTTACCAAAGTAGAAAAAATCTTCTCGCATTTTAACCCAAAGACATGTTCCATGGTAACATAATAAATGCTGCATGGAAACAATGTAATATCTTAGTTCATTATTGATGACTGTCGGTGTTCCGCCAGAGAACTAATAATCAGTAGTCTTAGTTGTAACGTATGGACCTCTGTAACTATTTACGCTTCATTTGAACGAGCACCACATCTATATCTACAGCTACATGATAACAATTGACAGTTAAGTGCCTGGCAGAGGATTCATCGAACCACAGAAAAGCTGTCTCTCCACATGCAAATTATGCAGGTAAATAAAATCATTAGAAAAATGGAACTACTTGGATGACACACGTCTATATACTGAAACTTAGTAAGAGCAGTTAGACATTTGACAGTCGATTCTTAATATTTCAATAATTTATTTAAATGCATTCCATGAATTTTTCGCTTTATATGTCACAATAACTTCCTATTTTCTTTTTAGCTATAGTGTGATTCGTGTGATTCGTGAAACTACAATGACTCCTTTAACTTTTACTTCAGACGAAGCAGGAAATTAGTCACTCGAATATTTAAAACGGTCACAAGTTTCGTTAAGATCCTTCACAAACTGTTTCATTAAACCAAGTTCTATATGAAGTGGTAAAACATCAATGTTCCTACGATCCAATAGATAATTTGTGTTGTATTCTAACTACTTGGTGCTAAACTTTCTTCTTGTGTATCGTCTGTATTTCCAACGTTTGTCTATTGCCCTACTATCACACTCGCACAAATAACATCAATATTTTGCAAATCCCTCTTTGTTGGCCTAGTGTCTTACTGATTACTTTCAGGCCTTTACATAACAACACATTTAATTTTCTCCAAAACGTACTTCAAACTTTAATAATTCTGCTTCAGCTGCACTGAGTCTGGTACTGGAACTAAAGACAGAGCATTACTACTAGGTAACAGCACACCCCTTTTGACTTCTTATGCTAGAATCGATCAATAGTCTCGTCATTTCGACCGCATTGAATAGATCTCAATTTCTTTATTAAGTTTGGAATTTATTACAATAAATCATATTTTCTTTATCACTGAAATACTGCAAGAAATTGTTTTTTATGTTCCTGTACAGGGACTCTGACCTGTCAGCCGCGAGTTAAACATCTTTCTGCAGTCTGGGACCTAATGTCTCAGCTGCATACTTGAGAAGATTTAAATGTCTCACCATATCATTTAGGCTTGTTTCTGATAATGGTTGTGGTGCACTTGATGTTCAGGAACGAACTCTACTGATACAAATGGTGACGATGAATAACTGTTACTGGTTGCATCTGAAATAAGTTCGCTGCTGTCCTTAGGTGACCTAGGTACAGGAACACCAGGGCCATGGGCCATGTCCCACTGGTCGTGGAGCGGATGCCAACTTTGGCTATAGAAATCCTCTTTTGTGCTTTACACACAGGTGCAACTACGTCGCAGTTGTTCGAAATTTTGCACACAGAAGAAGAAAAATCAAGCACCTAAAGGGACGTATATATATATATATATATATATATATATATATATATATATATATATATATGTTAAAGTTGTATTAATTACTTATTACTCTCGCAAATAAATTCTGGAATTTAAAAAGAAATTTAAGTAACATTTTAATTTTTACACTACATTTTGCTTTCAATAAAACCGTGTAAAGTAACGAGAATAAGTTTTTCTTCTATAAATTTCCAACGCGGTAAGATCTGCCCGAATTTTTTTGCGGTATTTTTAATTTTTCTGAAGTGCATAGGAATGTTTGGATTCGAAATCTTAGACGTACAAGGAAAATAATGGAAAATTATTAATCCTTTTCCTATATTCTTTCAAAATTTAAAAATAGAGGTACAGTAACCATGAATGAAAAGGCAAGATGTCTGTTTTCATTTTTGTTTCTTTTTGGAGGCGGGTGTTAGCAGGTGAGTCGTGAAAAATATAGTGAGTGACCAGTTCTGATCAGATCAGTGAAAAGAGCGGTTTCCCATAGCTCCCGTGTCTTTATTCGGCTCTTCGTGTGACTTCAATTGCACTGGGTTCACCATGGACCACCCGTGCACCTGTCCTGTGTTTCATGGCTACTGACACGTAGGATCAATGGCTGCTGGGGGTGCTTTATATTTGCACTGATCGGTTTAATGGATACTTGTTGTTCCACTTTGGAAATGGCAGGCATGATCTCCTAACACATTTGAGTCCACGTCCTGTTAGCCAAAAATGCTTCCCTTTTCCTTGAGGATAAAATACTGAGTAAAATAATTTCTGTTTCAACAAAAGACAAACTGACTCACTTTGAACTAATGTATGTGCTGCACTTAAACAGCACTGCGAATGCAGTTAACAGTAAATAAGCTTTTAATTGTTTACTGAATGCTGCATCCTTAGGCAATAAAAGTATAGTATATACTCATTTGTTTATTGAATTTTGTAGACCATTCGCAGTACCAAAGGGTTTGCACTAGAAGAAGCGTCTTCTTAGCGGCGAATATGAAATGCTCGTATTTCTTAATGTACGCATTTTAGAGCCCTTCATTAGTGCACATTTTTTTGTTTTGGTCCATTCTACCATCTTTCAAAATGTGAAATACTTTTGTTAACACCTTGAACTCAGCGTTCTCTACTCTGCATCAGTACCAAATGCTGGCGGCGAAACTGTTGTAACTCTTCTACTACCAAGATGTGTTGTTGATGGCAGGGTGAGGGGGAGGGGACAGTGAAAATAAACAAACAGCAACTAGATACGAAAGCAAACAACTATTTTAACGAGTTACGATGACTGAAATTTAATAGTGATGATAGCTCCTTATATTTATACGCTGTGTACATGCAAAAACCCCACGCCAATAGGTGATGAGTCTTTCAATATTGGCATGCAGATATCATATTAAAACATGCGAGTAAATGGTGCAAGTGAACAAATGTCATCTTACTAATTTGAGAACTAATAGTTTCCAGTACCTAAGAGAAGACTGTCTATGTTTCCCATAAACTATGAAACGTATATGGTGAAGGTAAAAGTACCGTTTTAGTAGTTGCATAGCAGGAAGAAAAATCAACAACACAACTATAAACCAACAACCAGTCATGACCAGGTAAGTGAATATCTCATATTGCTTTAGCCAGCTGTATTCCGGCCAGATGAAACTAAAATATGGTAAAACCATTTTTAAAGGTATTTGAGCACTGTGTCCTCCCGTTTTCTGCTTCATCTGATATCTAGTAACAGTTTGTGAAGAACAAAACCTTACGATGGAGAAAGACCTTCGGACCAACTCATGACGCACACAAAAACTTCCACAACAGCGGTAAGAAGGGAAAACGAGATACACAACACTGTTTGAATGAGGCATACACATCAGTTGCATTACCTGATGCGTGACATCCTCTTTGATTGGCTCAAAAATGGTTCAAATGGCTCTGAGCACTATGGGACTTAACATCTGAGGTTATCAGTGCCCTAGCACTTAGACCTACTTAAACCTAACTAACCTAACGACATCATACACATCAATGCCCGAGGCAGGATTCTAACCTGAAACCGTAGCAGTCGCGAGGTTCCGGACTGAAGCGCCTAGAACCGCTCGACCACAACGGCCGGCTTTGATTAGCAATCAACGGTTTAATTCGATTATTAAAATGGGGACATGTTCCTCATAGAAATCGAAATGAGCAAAAAACAGCTTAAAAAACAAATAAATCATACTAAACTATTCCTATTACAATGTAGGCATTAACTGAATAAATAATACACACACCGATTTGCACAACATCTATGAAACACTAGCTTTTTACCTACAAGTTCATCTGCGTGCATGTCTGTCTCATAATGTACATAACTCATGGTCCATCTCCTCCTCTCTTCTCTTTCTGGCCATTACTACTTCACTTCCGAATCAGTCCATGTCATCCTCCCACATCTATCTGTCCATCCCTCCATCCTTTCTGTCTATCTCTTCCTCCTCTTTCTGTATCCATGTGTCCCTCCCCATCCTCTCTTTCCTTACATATACTCCAGCCTCCAATCTCCCTACCCATTCTCTCCTGCTCCTGTCTCCAAATATCAACCCCCTCCTGCCACTGTCTCTCCCTTCCCATCCCCTAATGCCTCTGTCTCTTGTTATCCATTCCATCTTGTCCCCCTTCACCCCTCTCTCTCTGTCTCTTAACCCATCTCAGTTATCCCCTAGGCCTGCCCATCTGCACATCTAGCCCTGCAAAGGAGGTCAATAACGCAGGGTGGTACTGCTCTCACATGGTGCCACCCATGCAGCATAGCCTGTATTCAAGGGCCAGGAAAACCTTTACTCCTATCATATATAGGCAGCCATCCAAAGCAGATTAACAAAATAAGCCAACACCACGCCAACTCCAAATGTCCATTGTATTAGTCAGCCTACACACTGAGGGCTGGAAAATCATTTCTTGCCCATGACATGTGGCTGCCTTACAAAGCAGGTCAGTAAGGCAGGTACATATTACTCTCACACAACTCACATATTGTGCAGGGCAGCTTATATGGCAGAGGCTGTATCTCCACAACTATTGGAGGCAGAGTATTTCACAATAAACCCCTCTATGTTGGTTCTCTTGGGGCAAGGTTTTTGTGTGTTAAGTTTGGATCACTTTGGTCCAGGGGCGTGGGAGGTTATCTTAGACATACATAGACAGAGTTTTATTTATATATATATATATATATATATATATATATATATATATATATATATACATGTGTGTGTGTGTGTGTGTGTGTGTGTGTGTAGGTTTCCAAAGTAATTGCTAAGGTATGATATAAACCACATTACCACTCTCAAACAGGACTGTATAAACTTATTTACCAACTGCATGTAGGAGTCAACATGACATTCAATGCATTTGCTAGTATACTTGAGTATTGGTGGGATAGGGCACCGTATGGCTTCATGGTATAACAATGAATTTGTATGATTGTGTTAAATTCTAGGAATTTCTGCGTAAATTTCTGTATAACAATACGCTGCAGCATAAGTGTACTCTGTATTAAGGACAAATTTGCACTCGTGTTGCCCAGTCATTCCAAGGATATGAAGTACATGTCATGTGTCTATACATTGACAGTGGTATCAAAGCAATCAGTAGTAAATTTCTGGAATTGGAAAGTCTTATCGAGGTGCTAAGTGGAAATTGTGAGATGCTGGGCAGCTGAATGCTAGAATCCAGTAACACGAAATATACCTCAGTGAGAAAACTCAAGAAGCCCACATACAATCAAGATATATGCATGGCTGTATCACAGCGATGGATAAGATACTTGGTCCTATCACCACCAGTAGTCTCATGATATGTCTGTAAGTTGTGTACCCTTGTAACCGACTTATTTTATATCAGTGTGTTGCCAACAGAGTGTAAAGTTACTGATGTGTGGAAAGCTGTTCAAACCAGTAACTGATAGTCTGAAAAGGCTCTCACACACTACCGGTGCAGGCAGAAAACAAGAAGAAGAATAAAAAAGAGTACATGCTACTACCAAATTTGTTAACAGTCATGGTGATGGTGAGTTAGACAGAACAGGGTCACCAGGAATAAACCACATATGTGAGGTAATCACCCTATATGTTTAACCAAGAATGCAATACAAATTGCGAATCAGGACTTTGAAAGAACACCCCGTTTTTTAGAGTTAATGTTCTTCAAAATTCCTTTGATATTGGAATATCAAAAGCTACATCCAGGAAAACATAAAGGCATATGGTGAGATATTATGTGTGACTAACGTCCACCCCCCCCCCCCCCATGAACCATGGACCTTGCCGTTGGTGGGGAGGCTTGCGTGCCTCAGCGATACAGATAGCTGTACCGTAGGTGCAACGACAACGGAGGGGTATCTGTTGAGAGGCTAGACAAACGTGTGGTTCCTGAAGAGGAGCAGCAGCCTTTTCGGTAGTTGCTGGGGAAACAGTGTGGATGATTGACTGATCTGGCCTTGTCACACTAACCAAAATGGTCTTGCTGTTCTGGTACTGTGAACGGCTGAAAGCAAGGGGAAACTACAACCGTAATTTTTCCAGAGGGCATGCAGCTTTACTGTATGATTAAATGACTATGGTGTCCTCTTGGGAAAATATTCTGGAGTTAAAACAGTCCCCCATTCGGATCTCCGGGCGGGGATTACTCAGGAGGACGTCGTTATCAACAGAAAGAAAACTGGCGTTCTACGAATCGGATCGTGGAATGTCAGATCCCTTAATCGGGCAGGTAGGTTAGAAAATTTAAAAAAAGGAAATGGATAGGTTAAAGTTAGATATGGTGGGAATTAGTGAAGTTCGGTGGCAGGAGGAACAAGACTTTTGGTCAGTTGAATACAGGGTTATAAATACAAAATAAAATAGGGGTAATGCAGGAGTAGGTTTAATAATGAATAAAAAAATAGGAGTACGGGTAAGCTACAATAAACAGCATAGTGAACGCATTATTGTGGCCAAGACAGACACGAAGCCAACGCCTACTACAGTAGTACAAGTTTATATGCCAACTAGCTCTGCAGATGACGAAGAAATTGATGAAATGTATGATGAGATAAAAGAAATTATTCAGGTAGTGAAGGGAGACGAAAATTTAATAGTCATGGGTGACTGGAATGCGAGAGTAGGAAAAGGGAGAGAAGGAAACATAGCAGGTGAATATGGATTGGGGCTAAGAAAAGAAAGAGGAAGCCGCCTGGTAGAATTTTGCTCAGAGCATAACTTAATCATAACTAACACTTGGTTCAAGAACCATAAAAGAAGGTTGTATACATGGAGGAATCCTGGAGATACTAAAAGGTATCAGATAGATTATATAATGGTAAGACAGAGATTTAGGAACCAGGTTTTATATTGTAAGACATTTCCAGGGGCAGATGTGTACTCTGACCACAATCTGTTGGTTATGAACTGTGGATTAAAATTGAAGAAACTGCAAAAAGCTGGGAAATTAAGGAGTTGGGACCTGGATAAACTGAAAGAACCAGAGGTTTTACAGAGTTTCAGGGAGAGAATAAGGGAACAGTTGCCAGGAATCGGGGAAAGAAATACAGTAGAAGAAGAATGGGTAGCTTTGAGGGATGAAATAGTAAAAGCAGCACAGGATCAAATAGGTAAAAAGACGAGAGCTAGTAGACACTCTTGGGTAACAGAAGAAATATTGAATTTAATTGATGAAAGGAGAAAATATAAAAATGCAGTAAATGAAGCAGGCAAAAAGGAATACAAACGTCTCAAAAATGAGATCGACAGGAAGTGCAAAATGGCTAAGGAGGGATGGCTAGGGGACAAATGTAAGGATGTAGAGGCTTATCTCACTAGGGGTAAGATAGATACTGCCTACAAAAAAATTAAAGATACCTTTGGAGAAAGGAGAACCACTTGCATGATTATCAAGAGCTTTGATGGAAACCCAGTTCTAAGCAAAGAAAGGAAAGCAGATAGGTGGAAGGATTATATAGAGGGCCTATACAAGGGCGATGTACTTGAGGACAATTTTATGGAAATGGAAGCGGATGTAGATGAAGATGAAATAGGAGATATGATACTGCGTGAAGAGTTTGACAGAGCACTGAAAGACCTGAGTCGAAACAAGGCCCCCGGAGTAGACAACATTCCATTAGAACTACTGACGGCCTTGGGAGAGCCAGTCCTGACAAAACTCTACCATCTGGTGAGCAAGATGTATGAGACAGGCGAAATACCCTCATACTTCAAGCAGAATATAATAATTCCAATCCCAAAGAATGCAGGTGTTGACAGATGTGAAAATTACCGAACTATCAGTTTAATAAGTCACAGCTGCAAAATACTAACACGAATTCTCTACAGACGAATGGAAAAACTGATAGAAGCTGACCTCGTGGAAGATCAGTTTGGATTCCGTATATATGTTGGAACACATGAGATAATACTGACCCTACGACTTATCTTAGACGGTAGATTAAGGAAAGGCAAACCTACGTTTCTAGCATTGGTAGACTTAGAGAAAGTTTTTGACAATGTTGATTGGAATACTCTCTTTCAAATTCTGAAGGTGGCAGGCGTAAAATACAGGGTGCGAAAGGCTATTTACAATTTGTACAGAAAGCAGATGGCAGTTATTAGAGTCGAGGGGTATGAAAGGGAAGCAGTGGTTGGGAAGGGAGTAAGACAGAGTTGTAGCCTATCCCCGATGTTATTCAATCTTTATATTGAGCAAGCAGTAAAGGAAACAAAAGAAAAATTCAGAGTAGGTATTAAAATCCATGGAGAAGAAATAAAAACTTTGAGGTTTGCCGATGACATTGTAATTCTGTCAGAGACAGCAAAGGACTTGGAAGAGCAGTTGAACGGAATGGACAGTGTCTTGAAAGGAGGGTATAAAATGAACATCAACAAAAGCAAAACGAGGATAATGGAATGTAGTCGAATTAAGTCGGGTGATGTTGAGGGAATTAGATTAGGCAATGAGACATTTAGAGTAGTAAAGGAGTTTTGATATTTGGGGAGCAAAATAACTGATGATGGTCGAAGTAGAGAGGATATAAAATGTAGACTGGCAATGGCAAGGAAAGCATTTCTGAAGAAGAGAAATTTGTTAACATCTAGTATAGATTTAAATGTCAGGAAGTCGGTTCTGAAAGTATTTGTATGGAGTGTAGCCATGTATGGAAGTGAAACGTGGACGATAAATAGTTTAGACAAAAGGAGAATAGACGCTTTTGAAATGTGGTGCTACAGAAGAATGCTGAAGATTAGGTGGGTAGATCACATAACTAATGAGGAGGTACTGAATAGAATTGGGGAGAAGAGGAGCTTGTGGCACAACTTGACTAGAAGAAGGGATCGTTTGGTAGGACATGTTCTGAAACATCGGGGGATCACCAATTTAGTATTGGAGGGCAGCGTGGAGGGTAAAAATTGTAGAGGGAGACCAAGAGATGAATACACTAAGCAGATTCAGAAGGATGTAGGCTGCAGTAGGTACTGGGAGATGAAGAAGCTTGCACAGGATAGAGTAGCATGGAGAGCTGCATCAAACCAGTCTCAGGACTGAAGACCACAACAACAACAACGTCCACAGCAAAGGCAATACTTCAAATGTGCAAATTAATGCGTCATATAGTGCCAAAAACAAGAATATAATTAAACGCACATTACAAGCAGCATATACTGCAAGCAACGGTGTTCAGCATAAAAGACTGAACAGTCTACATGTGTAGTATGTACATTACATGATCTGAACAAAATAATAGCACGATTATAACTATTCACAGCATCTGTTGCTGAAACGAATACGGGTCACATAACCGAAATCACATCAAACATTTCAGTGTGTCAAGGAAGCTGTATCAACGAGTAATGATGCAAACGGTTGTTCATGAGCTGCACAGGTCAGGGTGCAAGACATTCACGTGCAGCCATGCATTTGTGGCAGGCTAATCTCGTTGATATGTAAGAGTGTTCATTATCAACAAAATGTTTCAAGTAAAATTTAATAGTCATAGATACATATTACAAATATGTGTAAAAGGCGGGAAAGGAATTGGGGAGGTGTTGGAACAATTGCTGAGATGAATCGGTATCCTCACGATCTTCAAACCTACTGTGGAGTCGAAGTTTACAAGGGGCATTTGAAATGGGCAATCAAACGATAAGGAATTAAACACTCAGAATCCTCCGGTTTCAAGGATGTTAAAAAAGTGAATGTGGATGTAATTTAATCATAAATGATCACACAAATGGGAAGATATTCTGCCACAAATTTTCGACCAGGATAACTGGACTATTCGTTATACATTTCATGGGAGACTTATTCATGCCCATGATAATAGGCTTCTAAATGCAGTATACAATCGTATTAAGCTGGTGGATCCACACAAACAGAAGTTCAATATAGATGGTTCGGTGGTGCATTTCGAAGTGAAAAATTATATTTGAGAAGTCTTACCTGAGAAACTGGTCGTGAAATATTTACAGTTTCCAAAGAGCAGGGCACAAATTCAAGGACGTACATACTGAAGTGCAGCAATTCTGAAGAAACTGCAGGATTCTTACACAGAGAAGTTACAGAAAAGTCCTGAACTGGGCATGTTCCTAATAGGTCAGGTCGTAAGACATCGAGAGAGTATAGCATTAATGCAATGGGTCGCCTTAAACACGATAAACTACAACACTGCGTGAATTCTCACTATGTGCAACGTAATAGGACCAGCAAACCTCAGACCAAGCAGTAGCATAGCATGAATACTTGGAAATGCACAGCAGAGGTGGGGTTGGTATTCTTGATAACCTACTCCATACTCCTGGATACAACATATGCGGACCTGGAACGAAGCTGTAACAACATGTAGCTCGCAGTGGTGTGGGAATTAGTATACTGGACGAGGCACGCAAGGAACACAATTTTTCTTATGCCACAAATAAAAGTCGTCACTTTACTGACCGAATATTAGCCGATAAAGACAAGCAAACGCGACAAAGAAAGTACATTGTTAATTTGCAACATATTACTGCATTTGTAGTTGGTAACGCACTGCATGACGAACTGAAATTGGTTACAGGAATAAATTTCAGGCAAATTATGAGTGCGGATTGTTGTGCACTAAAGAAGAAAGAAGAAAACGTACAGGTCATTTTAAAAACTGCTTCCAGTAAATGGAGGCAGAAAGCAAGAAGAAAAACAAGCTAACCTCCCTAGATTCAGCCAAGAACTAAGGCATCTGCTGGAATTATTTTGTTTTCAAATCTTGAATTTGCCGATCATCAGCCATTAGTTCATTTTCAGAAAGAGCCATTGCCATTACCGAAGCAGTAAAGGTTTTAAAAAACGCATAGAAGCAACTACAGGATGTAAAAAGTGATGATATGAGAATGGAGTCTATTGCCGTTAGTGAGGGACTGTGCTTAAAACCAGGCAGGAAAGAGCTTGGACTGTTTATAAAAAATGGCTCCTACCGATGCTATCAGACACAGTTCTTACTAACATAGATCTGCTTAAACTCGTCAGGAAAGTAAATCTCGAGATTTCATGGCGTGCTTATGTGAGATGATTGCGAAAGATACTGCGGAAATCAAAAGAATGTAGGATTGTCAGTTTAGATATTACAGAAGGGTATATGACTTTCTCGGTTGTGTTTGTGAAAAAGAACTCGAATATTTTCATCCAGTCAGAGATTTAAGAACACCGGAGGAATTGTGTTGTTACTTTACCGTCAAGAACCAGAACTCATATTCGTGCAGCCATAGATGCCTACTGTTCCTCCTGACGATTAGATAAAAACGAGCAGTGTGTATTTCAGTGCATTAGTTGAGCTTCGGATGCGATGTCGAACACTTTAAAAGAACGTTCGTCTCAATTAAGAGCGAACTCCTTTCCTCCAAGTCATCCAAGCAAGGGTGAGTGGAGTATTTCATTGATCGATCTGGAAATGTACAGTAGCACGGCACAGCTGTTGTCACCGAGGCAAGTAATAAACAGCAACTAAGAGCCGGTAGCGAGGATTATACCCTGACCAACAAAAAACGTGATACCGAATTATGTGTTGCCGTGCAAGCTATATTTGCAGGCGAAAACCTAAAGGCTAATTTGGTACAAATTAAGCTGATATTTAAGAGAAAGTTGCTAGAATGGCATGATATCATAAATGCAATCGAATGTCAATTACCTGCACTGCGAGGTCGCACCATTAAAAGTACCAGACAAGAAGTGAATCCGATACCTACACTTGAACGTGAAGTATATGGGAACGCAATCCAGTGTAAAAGCATTTGCAGAGATGAACTATAACAGGCTAGTCCATGCACCGATTACTCAACGGAATCGGTAGGGGCATCTCTGACTTTTACAACCATACTCTCTCAGAAAAGTCTCATAAAGCACCAACAATTTCAGATGTTCTCCGAGAGAGGATATCTCCAGGCGAAAACCTAAAGGCTAATTTGGCACAAATTAAGCTGATATTTAAGAGAAAGTTGCTAGAATGGCATGATATCATAAATGCAATCGAATGTCAATTACCTGCACTGCGAGGTCGCACCATTAAAAGTACCAGACAAGAAGTGAATCCGATACCTACACTTGAACGTGAAGTATATGGGAACGCAATCCAGTGTAAAAGCATTTGCAGAGATGAACTATAACAGGCTAGTCCATGCGCCGATTACTCAACGGAATCGGTAGAGGCATCTCTGACTTTTACAACCATACTCTCTCAGAAAAGTCTCATAAAGCACCAACAATTTCAGATGTTCTCCGAGAGAGGATATCTCCTCACCCAGTTGTATTCATAAAAGCTTTCAGGGGAGTATTACGAAAGTCGTGGAATGAGAAACAGAAAATTTAGATTTATGTTATCTCAGGTCCAGGGCGATACACCCTTATGGGCAAACGAGGCACCTGAAGTCTGCACAGCACATAATGAATTTCTGGAGGCCTGAAACAAGGAAGTCATTAGAAACGGTTTGCTAGATATATTGTACAGACCTCCAGTGCGGTGAACCAACATTGAACAAGGTCCTTTTGACAATGCTCAAAACCGTTACTAATACCAACATATGGAAAACCTATCATTGTGCTAGATAATAATTTGGAATATTTCAGAATGAAATATACTCTGCAAGGCAATGTCGCAATGGAGTGATGCCGTATCCCGCAAGCGAAAACCATAATAGACAGCAAATATTCATAGATCACCACACTCAACCGGGCGACAACGGAATTAAAAAAAGGGACACAGATTCAGTCAAGAGTACAATGGCTCTCAGAATGTCAGGCATAATGGACGTTCGCAACCACATTAAACTACGCAATGGCAGCAAGATTTTAGATACCCAAGTAGTCATAATAACAATAGCTCATGCATACCTACATAAAAGATTACACGTCTGCCAAGTGGGTTACCACCCCCACGCATTATGCAGTAAGACTGGTTGAAATGTCTGAGAATAGCTCTCAACTAACACTGACATATCAAACTAAAACCAACCTGATCACGTTCCCTGATTATGGTCAGACAGGGATGCAAAGGGAAATGTTAAAATACAACGAGGAAGTCAATATCGAGAAGCGCTTTGTGGCAATTTTGAATTGTGCACAAACCCTAAAGAAGATTCCTGCGGGAATGGGATGCAAGGTTCGAGTTTTCAAGCGGAACATGTCATTCAGTGATAGGTCGTAGTAAGTTGATTTTGAATTATATAAAGATGGAGGCAGGTACTGTGAGAAGTCAAAAGTTAATGTGCAAAACTCTGAGGTACAGTACACGAAAGGTGAACAGTACTATGCGCACAATGCACCAAATTGATTGATTGAGTGAATGATTGAGAAGCATTATAAGACTCAACAGCAAGTTCATGAATCCCGCGATTCAAAAGTTAATTGTGTAAGATGCAGGGTCCGCTAAAAGTGGGCGGATCCAGTCACAGGACTCAAACTATAAAGCGAGAACGTTAAAACACAACAGTAGAAGGCGTGAAAAGGTAGATCAAATCTAAAAACAGGGGAATAAAAGGGGGATATTAGCATGGGGTAGTGGTCATAAATCCCAGAACTAGAGATCACAAAGAGGAGTTCCAACCACAATCACCCTGTCCCTGCTACAGGAATAAAGCAAAACCTTATAACTGAAAATAAAAACCTACGTGAAGTGGATAATTGAGGACTAGGTCAGCCATTCGTGAATCGTCTGCTAATATTAAAGACAAGGAATCTCATAGCCCGTACCTAGTATGAAGGGCCAAAAGTAGAGGACATTCCAGAATATATGGGATACTTTCAGTCTGGCTCCACAGCGACATTCTGCGGGATGGCTCGTTATGCATGAGAAAACAATGGGTGAGCCTAATATGATCGATGTGTAGACTGCCTAAGACAGTGGACGCCTTTCGCAAGGAGTGGAAGGAAGAGCGCCAAACTGCCGTAGTCTCCCTTCTTGTGAGGAGTTTATTACTGAGGACAGTAGCGTGCCAGATGTCATTCCACTTTTGGGCAAAGAGAGACTTGATGTGTATCCGTACATCTGCATCAGGAATAATGAAAGAGAATGGATAGAGTAAGTATCTGCCTTTCTAGCCAACTGGTCAGCCAGTTAATTCCCTCAGACACCCAAGTGACTTGGGGCTGCGGGCAACAGAGCAGGCCACATGGTCAAGGACAGAGAGAAGCTCATGGATAGCAGAGACCAAAGGGTGACGAGAGTAGCATCCGGTCAATAGCCTGAAAGCTACTCATTGAATCGGTACATATTCAAACACTTCAAAGGGAGGCCTGAGAAACAAAATGGAGGTCCCTGTTAATCGCAAGCATCTCTGCCGTGAACACGGTACACGATTCCGGCAGTACATGATGCTCGATACCAGTAAGGGACGTAAATGCATATCCCAGCTTATCTGCCGTTTTAGAACCATCGGTGTAGCAGATGGTAGCACCCTGGGACTCTTCTACGGTGTATCGTATAAGATTCCAGTAAATCATAGCAGCGACAGACACCGTAGGATCCTGCATTAAGTCGGCACTAATCAATGGTACAGGCACCGTCAAAGTGGGTGTTGTTTAGGAAATGCATGAGGCACTTTCCAGTGGGTGGACATAGAGATCCCGACTGAGGGTAGTGAGTTGATATCCAACCTAAGGGAGAGTATCAAGAGGGAGACACCCTTCGTTTGCAAAGAGAACTGGGTACATAGGATGATCCAGGTGATCGAATGCCGGTTGCATAAGAAACCAGTAATTGGCTTTCCCGCTTCTGCGAGGAAACGTCACACCAATACACAGACATATAAAGATGAACAGGGTCAAGTAGTTTCAGAGTGAAAGAAACCGCTGAGTCATAAACCTGACAACCAAAATCTAGTCTGGAAAAACCAGAGTGCAGTAAAGATGGAGAAGAGTATTGTAACGTTCCCTGGCAAACTCACGCTATTAATGAACAAGAGTTTATTTGTACCATATACGCCGCTCTGAGCAAGTTGTATATACCGTATTTATTGAACAAAAAGTATTATTGAATTTTGTGTAAAAGACATTTGTTATCATCGTAATATTTTTTGTAGTAATATTCTCTCTGTATTTAGGATAGTAATTTTTCTATATTTATTATGTGATTGTGAAATGTGTCAGTATCTGCGATAACAGAGATGTGAAATTTAGCCAGAGGAGAATAATATTGTCAAATTACAAAGAAATGTTAATAGTCAGCAGTAGTATAAAAGAACCATGTACAGCGTATTCTTTGGTCTTCTCTGTGTAGAGCTGAATGCGAGAGGAAGCTGTGTCGAAGCGATTTATGAATGGGTAGACTTCTTTTGTCTCTGTCTAGATTTAGCCGCCATTAGAGGAGGTGTTACAAATTAATGTGAGTTCAATTATTGTTTGATCTAAATATATCAGAATTTATCAAAAGTGTGTATTATTAATGTAAATTAGCTTGCCCATGTCATCTATAAAATTTCTTTAAAGAATTTTCAGCATTTTTAGCGGTGTTGCTGGGCTGTGCCGCGACCGATCGATTTGCAGCGGCGGCACATTTAAAAAATTGTTCCGCTAAAGGAAAAATCAACCAAACCCGTAAATCGGGAACAGATAGATAAAAATTAACAGTGAATTAAGAAATTGTTCTTCTTTTACAGTGATCCTGAGACTGATGAATTTTAAACTAATTATACGTTTGTGCATTCGTAGGCGGATAGTTAATGTTAGTTAACATTGAAATTTAACAATTTTGGTTCTTTCAAATAACTTAAATGTATAGCGAAGTAGGTTTGATCAGTGATAATTAAATGTCGGCTTGGCAATAATTAACCATTTTCTGCTAATAGAGATAATCTTGTGTTCCATAACTAACGCCGCGATAGAATTCAGTAAATATTTAACAAAAAAAACCCACTGCATTTAGAAAATGTGTGCCAAGGCCGAATTATGTAAAGGATTTAATTCTCAACTAAATATTCTTAATCAGTTAATATGAGTTCACGTAATTCTTAAATGTACGTAATTCTTTTGAAAGTGAATTTTTTTTTATTACCACACGTAAATAAGAGAGAGGTTCTACAACAAAGTTCGTTCTTACAGAAGACAGTTAAAGAGAGGCAAATTAATTAACTAGAAGCAATAATTATTATACTATCTTTAACGAAAATAAAAGCAATTTCGTTAAAGTATCATGGTCTTCTCCCCACGATGTGTGGACCAACAGGCGGAGAGTATCAAGCTTACACATGCAGATAGTCTTCAGGTGGCGAATATGGGGCGGCCACGTCAGCTTTTTATCAAAATTAAGATCACTGAAATGGGACTGTGCTGCAAAACCTAGGCACTGGATTGGGGTGCACTGTGGATCGACCCCAAAAATGCCTCACCCTCGTTATGGAGGGAGAAAACTGGAAGCCATGGGACAGGTCCCACGCAGAGGCCTGTTGGATGACGTCTCGGAGCTGGAGTTCAGTAGATGCTACCGAGTGGGAACTGAACAAGATACAAAAATCCACCAGGGTAACCAGAGCCCGCACAGAGGTTACAAGCGTACTGATGGTTATGAGGAAGAGGGTGACACTTAACACAGAACACTGTAGGATACCATTCTCCTGAATCCGATGGGTGCTGGATGAGGTGCCAGCTCGAACCCAGAACCAGTGGGATAAAAGCTCACGGAAGAAACCAAAAGGTGTCCGTCAAAGCCCCAGTCCTGGAGGGTAACTAAAATGTGATGGAGCCAAGATGTGTTGTGTATGTCATGTAGGTCAAAACAGGCAGCTAGAAGGTGCCAGTTTTCGTGTTTCTAATTTGAGTAAATGTTCAGCTGCAGATCGTCCTTCCCGGAAGCCACTCTGATACAGGGACAAAAGGTCTCGAGATTCGGGTGCCCAACATAATATGAAGCTAACCGTCCTTTGGAGTAATTTGCCAAGTACGTTGGTCAGCCTAACTGGATGGTAGATCTAGAGAGACTTTGAGTTCTTCCTGGGCTTAATAACGGGGATAAATATTCTGTACCACAATCTGAAGAGAAGGCACTTGTTAGCCAAATGCACTGGATGACGAGGAGATGCCTCTGGGTAATGTCCAAGTTTTCGATCGTCTGGTTGTGGGCCTTGTCATGTGAAGAGGTAAGAGCCTGCTAGAATTGTCATTCAGTAATGGGTTCATTATAGGGTTCAGCTTGTTGGGTCTGAAACAGAGGGGTGTCTGTTCAACTCGGTGTTTCTGCCAGAGAGAGGCCGCAGGATAGGAAGAGGGCGCCGATGCTGTCTCAAAGCGTGTCGCGAGGTGTACCACAACGACAGATGGATCAGCACATGGAGCATCTCATAAGATAAGACCCTGGATAGTTGATTATCGCTGGCGGCCCCAAAGGCCACGGAGCTTGGACCAAACCTGAGATGAAGAGGCATACATCCCCAGGGAGAAACATAGCCCTCCCAGCATTCCTTTTTTACTCTGATTAATAAGGTAGCACAGAGACGCTTAAAAGCGAGAGGGTGTCGTTTAAATCGTTACAGCATCCGTCAGCGGTCCTTGATAGGGACTGTTACGTCCTTGGCCTTGGTCCACCGTGGTAACACTCGACGCGAGGGAGGCCTGTCGATAATGGGATAACAGTACAAATAATATGGAGAAGAGTGACGGAGACGTGTTTCATGACTGCATCAATGCAATCCGAGAGAGAGGTGTTGAAGTGCACAGTGGACGTATATAAAGACCAATCGGCTGTGTGGGATGGACAATATGGGGACCTGTCCGCCTGGCGGTGGCAGAGGAACTATAGAATCATCAGAAAGTGGGCACTGTCACAAAGAGCATCGGCAGTGACCAATGTAGGAAAGCCATGAGAGCAAGGAGAAGATCGTGAGATCGACAGTAGAATAGAGCCTTGAGCGGTAGTGAAATGGGTAGGGGAACCGTCAGTGAGGAGACACAAATCTAAGTCTGTAATAAGCTGGTCAGTTAGAAGACTCCTGCCTGTCAAAGTGACACTCCCCCACAGGTGGTGGCGTCCATTGAAGTCCCCAAGGAGGATGTTCAGGGGAGGGAGTTTCTATTTTAAACTAAGCACAGCAACATAAGGAGGTGGCCTACCTAGAGGAAGGTAAACATTGCAAATGGTGATTTCTGGTGTCTTTCTCACTCGTACTGCAGTTGCTTCCAGGTTGGTGAAAAGGGGGATCAAGTCACTAACAACAGCGGTGAAAGCCAAAGTGCAGACACCCCCAGCGCTGTCACAGTTCCGACAGAATGCTCGATAACCATGAAAGGTTGGAGAGTGGTCATTGAGGAAGTGCTTTTATTCAACAGAAAGACAGAATGCAGAATAAGAGGAAACAAGCTGTTGTATTTCCGGTAGGTGACGGTAATATCCTTTGCAATTCCATTGCATTATCATGTGGCGAGGGTCTAGTTTAGACATGAAGAATTTGAGGGGAGGTCATGTGACCAGGTCAGTGGTTGTCACCAATGAGGATAGGGTGTGAGACTCGTGCGGCAAAGGAGCAGATGGCACCTCCATGGGCACTGTGGTAGTGACAGGGGTTTGTCCTGGGACTTATGTTTTTTCTTCTTCTTCTTGTCTTTCGGAGGTTGTGGGGAGAAGAGCACAAAGCAGGCCTCCACAAGATCCGGAGCCAAAAGAAAGCAGGTGAGTCCGGGCTCAAAGGCAGTGCGAGTTGTGGTAGCAAGCCTCCTGCCTGAGAGACACATTGGGGAGGCTTCCTGGGGTGAAGCCCCATCACTGGTGAGTGCTGAAGAAGGGGGCACTTCTTCAGCTACGGAGGGGGAGCGACACCCAGATGGGAGAGCTTGGAAACTAAAGGGGAGGAGGGGATGAGAGGGAGTAAGAGCTGTAGAACAGAAGAGGTAGGAGGGGGATGGATGTAACAGAGGCAAAAGTAGAATAAGTCGACACAGAGTGGAGTCAGTGGTATTGCTGGCGAGCCTCAGCGTAAAATAGACGATCTAGAGATTTTTAGTCTTGGATCTTCTTTTCTTTCACGTAAACTAGACAGTCTTGCGAGTATGGAAGGTAGTGGTCACGACAGTTGACGTACAAAGATGGCGGAACACAAAGGCTTCCCTCATGGAGTGGGTGGCAAAAGTCACCACACAGAGTATACACGCTACAGAAGGAGGACATATGCTCAAAATGAAAACACCAAAAATATCTCATGTGTGGCGGGATATAAGGATTGATGTCACAGCGATAACACATGACCTTGACCTTCTGTGGGAGCGTATCCCCCTCGAAAGCCAGAATAAGGAAGCCGATATTGGTGCAGTTGTCTTTACGACCCTTCTGCACACGTCAAACAAAATGAATGCTGCGTCGCTCCAGATTAGCCTGGAGTGCCTCATGAGTTTGCAAAATTTTAAGGGCTGTAGATTGGGCGGCAGAAGAAGTTTTAATAAACAGGGAGCCCGAGAGAATTTTACTGAGATACTCTACTTCATGAACTTGTCCTCTATATTTTCCACAAAGAACAGTGGCTTTGTGGCATCGTCTTAGTAGAGACCAGGTATCAGGGAGTGTTTTTTATCCCAGGACGGCAAGCTTGGCCCTCCTCCCACGATGTAGCCAGCAAACGGAAGGCTGCAGGGTCACATGAAGCAGCATTCAACGATCCACCACTACTCGAAGAGACTGCCGATTTGTACGGCCGGTTTTTTTACACCAGAACGTCAGAATACAGAGGATGTTTTGAGCATCGTAACACACACTCAGAAGGAAACTGCAGGATCAGGCTGTTTATCAGATCAACAAGCAGCAGATGTAGCTGACGTCTTATCAAAATATGTAAATCACTTTTCGTCTTGATACAGACGCTAGAACCGTTAATAAATTCATAGTGCCGGTGAGAGCCAGATCTCATTTACTAGAGGAGTTATTAAAAAGATTTTATGTTGTGAAACATCTAACCACAAATGATCTCCGATCTTCCTAGGGTTAATTTTACTTACTGAACGATCTAGGATGTATCATTTATTTTCGCAGGTAGATCCTATTCGAGATTTATGTGGTACTGATGTATAAAAACAGGAAAATTTCGTCAAACATCCACCTCACTAACACCCACAACAAAGTTACACAAGTCAGCCTTCGACAAAAGATGTGGACGTGAACAAAATTTCCAGGTGGGTGAAGAAATAATGCTGAGGACAAACGCAAGAGATTCACTGTTACACAAGAAAAATAAGAAGGCGCTGTTTTTAATGTAAGTTTTCAATAAGAATTTATTTATAAAAGAAAACACTGAATATTAAATTTTGAAAAAATTTCTCTTGTTGTAACATACTTCAGATATTGTGTTCAACTGCTGATCAATACTGACTGTTGGTTTGCCTCGTGTTGCGCATGTAAACAGTGTCGTAAAACGAAACTTCAATCTTAATGAAATACTGAATTTAGAATAATGGAAATGAATCGAGTTAAATGCCAAAAGAAACTAACTGTGTACTCTGTGGAAAGCATGTAACCGAAACCGATATTGAAATACATTAAAAAAAGTTGCATAACATGAAGTGCAATGTCTCACTTGAAATATCCAAAAAAATAAAATACTTCTCTGCTCAGAAAAAAATAACCACTTCAGATTACCTACGCTGTTCACAGTAAATTAATCTGCTTGTTTAGCACAACACCTTAAAATTCTGATTATCTACTGTTTCCTCACGAGAATGTAAAGTGAGATACGCCCTTAAATAAAAGTAACTTACCTCATGCTCAGCATGTTGTTTAGGGCCTGGTGTACTGGTGGTATCGAAATCAAATAGAAATCACCAGACACAGCTTATCAGATACAGTCTGTGACTTCATGTGGCATAAGGTGCAAGGCACAGACGACAAAATACTTTACTAAGAATCATGGAGGTGGATTTGACTTCAAAGAAAGTCGTTCTTGAAAAATTAACCTTTTATTACAACCAAAAAAGACTGTACACATACGAAGACACTAAAAACTACACACTTCTGCAAATACAAAAATTGCAGACATTCCAGTCAGTCGCATTATTTGGTCATAATGAAAACAAGGAGATCAAATTAACACTAGTAATGAATATTGTTAGTTACCTGAGGGACAAAGATTTCCTTTAACTAACAGTTCTCACAAACAGACATTTTGTTCTTGCATATGCATTGGTTGTCTCGAAAAAACACTCCAAAATTTTTTCTCAGTAGAATTAATGGCATTTGCTTGCAAATAAGTTTTCATATCAATAATTTCTCTTACATTCATAAATATCAAATCTTCTTTTCTAAAATCTCAGTTGCTCGGCAATGCACTTCAAATAAGAATACCCAAGCGCTGCATAGCTGGCAGGCGAGGAAACAAATAATCTTAATCATACAGTCAAGGATCTTATTCAGTACTCATTCAGCCTGCTAATTCATCGTTTTCTAGTACCCTAAAGGTGAATTATTGACAGTGGAGAAAGCATATGACAACATTCCGTTATACACTAAAACATATACGATTGTTAAAACTTCACATCAAGGACGATATCTTGCAGCTTCTCTGGATTCCAATAAAATTAAACGAATATATCACCAAAATGATATCAACAAGTATGTAAGGCAAAATTATTTCTCTCTGAGCTAATTTTTTGATATAATATGTCTTACTTAAGGGGTTAAGTATGTGAATATATATGTTTTGTTTTTGTGTGAATTTGTATATAATGATCACTAAATGTGATGATTCAAATAGTATAGAAGTTACTAATGTATGGAATTCGTTTCATAACAAGTGGTTAAATATGGTCACTGTAAGGCTCTGTGTTCATATTCACAATTCATATGTGTAATAATTATGTTACGATTCCACAGTATATAAGCCACCAAAATACTTTAACTAAACTACAAAAGCTTTTGTAGCTATATACGGATTGTGGATATCTGATTCAGGACCAGCCAGTAAACAAAAGACAAGTAGTTTGTTTTATTGAATCGAACTTACCTACATATCTTTTTGTACATAGTGGGTTCCATTTGAACACAGCTTTCGGAATAGTAAAAGTAACTATAGTCCATCAACGTGTTAGACAGGGACATATGAATCCACGAACTGTAAGTGGAACTTGAAAGCACACTATTTTTGTCTCGTAGTTCTAAGGTCGTAACCTACGATAGGCATGCAAAGTTTGTTAATGAATAATAAAATGTGAACGATATAATAACAATTCTGCTGTCTACACTGCTAATTATCTGTGTAATGCACTAATAAAAGAATATAAATATCGGGCATTGCACATCCAATTAAATATCAATACATTATTATTAACTGAACATGAGTTATATTTATTACCTCAGATGTAATGCCGAATTTAATTTTTGTTCTGAGTGTCGTAATTAAGTAAAACTTAGTGATTTTTCGTATGCAAAGGATACAGGGTCATGGTGCTTACTGAAGGATGTGACTACGAGTTGTGTACTGTAGTGTCTATCCATCTTAAGGATATGCAAATATTTTTCTTGGTGTATCTTTGGATACTTAGTGGATGCTTTCTTTTTCCCACTATTATGTTTGAGTTCTTCGATTCGTTTGTAGGTATCCTAAATTTCTGAACGGTATAAGGATAGAACAACGGTTTCCTCTAGTACGGAACACACACTTTTATGATTTGGGAAAACAATTCATTCATACGTAAACGTCAGGCCACTGAACTAAGTAATTATAAAATTGACCAAAATAGAAAGAGAATAAAAGGTCAGTACATACCTATAATCTTAAAACAGAGAGAAAGTTATTAGGTTTGAAAAAAGTTTTAGTATTTCAAAAAGTTTGACTATCTGTGAGAACCAAACACCAACAGCCTACAATCATTTTTGGAGATACATAGAAAGATATCAATGATTCTCTGTGAGTCACAGTATAAATGGAGGGAGAAACTCACGTCCCTTACTGTAGTCATACTGAGAGACTTAGTGAAATAAAGATAATGAAACATTTGAAAGTGCAGAGTAGTACGTGAACTTGTTCTCACCTCTGATGCGATGTGATGTGGAAGTAATCATGTGATGTATCCACAAACGTCTTTAATCCTGTGTGTCATCAGTAGGTAATGCAGCACAAAAATCTGAGTAAAAACTTGTGATGAACATGGTTCTGCTCAAACAAACTGATGTCTGCTGTAGTGGTAACCAACAACAGTTTTTAATACAGCCACAGTTCATGCCTCGTTTGATCGTACTTGTTAATGTGTGCAAATGATAAAGAATGTGTAAGAAACAGTGCCCCACAAGAATGCTTAACCGGTGTTTGTGGTGAACACCTTTATAAATGTAGTCAGCAGAGAGCTGAAACGTATGCAACATGCTAGCAGAGAGAGTTTAATCGAAGCTATATACTTAATAACGCAGCAGCGTATTATCATTGTAAAATTAGCGAGAAACACAAGATGCCACCAGTTACGGATCTGAGGAAGGGTAACGAAACATCAACACCATGAAATTTGTAACAACATAAATGTTTTACTCAAAATTCGCTTTCAGGCCACATTGTGTGTGACAAATGTACTTTTGTATCTCTAATGCTGCCTTATCATTTCTTTCAAAGAAATCAGTGTGAGCTGTAAGAAGAGGTACGATTGAGAAACGCTGTGCCAATCCTGACACGGGCATCAGACATCTCTTCCTGTCGGTTGACGCCGTGAGGCGTCAACGTGGCGCCTCAGTGCACATCAGATGTCACCAAATGCATGGAGTGGACTGTCGTCACATGCGATTCGCTCCGCTCCGAGTTCACACCAATCATCCGCCACCAACGAGCCGATGACCACGAGTTTGCTACGTGTTTATACTGAGTCGTGCAATAAGTGAAATCTTAGTGAACATTCGTCGATGATAACAAACATGAAAACAGTCTAAAATATTGTATCATATCCATTTCAGATTCACATGTTATGAAATAACATGGACTGTCGTCACATGCGATTCGCTCCGCTCCGAGTTCACACCAATCATCCGCCACCAACGAGCCGATGACCACGAGTTTGCTACGTGTTTATACTGAGTCGTGCAATAAGTGAAATCTTAGTGAACATTCGTCGATGATAACAAACATGAAAACAGTCTAAAATATTGTATCATATCCATTTCAGATTCACATGTTATGAAATAAAAACTATACCTTATTTTGTAAAATGTTGAAGCAAAATATCTAAGACTTATCATAAATTGATACTGTCACTTACGTGTTAGTAAGAAAACTGATAAAATATGAAATCTTTTATGTTTGTTGAAAATGTAGCTTTGTACAATGTTACAAAAGTGCACTACGATTTTAGTGCGAAATTAGGTAATTTTATCCTTCGCTTCAGTGTTTTTAGGCTCTTCTGCCTTTTAGCTACAACCAAATGGGAAGGGATGAAATTGAATGAAATATAATCCTACAAAAATGAAAATATCCAGTTGAGCCCTATAAACTTAATTGTGATTTTTCTAAAATTCTAGTCCATGGCTGAGTTAATGTTTCTAACAATGCAAGCTAACTTAAGGGTACAGAATTCATTAGAAAACCCATGAGAATATGTTTATATGAGTACTGAAAACAAATGCAATCCTGAAAGTAACTTGTAGTTGAATGTAGTTAAGTGTTCATCTAAATTTAAATTCTGTAAACAAGTAATTGATATAAATCTAAATGATAGTCAATATCTGGTTGAATGATTGAATTGTGTGCAGGTCATCACATAAAGTCCCGTATTCCAGGAGGCTGTACATTGTTGTATGTGTTAGCCATGTTATATGCATCGGACATGTAACTACAAGAACATATAAACAGATAAACTAAGCTTATACCAATGAAAGTATGTAAATATTTTAGGACTATCAACTTATGTTTTATTTGCGATACACACTGTGTTATTAAAATTAAAGTTTCGCAACCCATTAAGATACCAGCCAAACCTCTAGAAGCGAAAATAACTCCATGTAGCTTTTTTTAATAACATGATATAGTGTACTTCACTTTATCTAGTCATACATTGGCACCTTTACTGCAACTCCTCTTGTTATGTTCCTGTGTAATGTCGTTTCAGCTTAATGTTATAATATTATAATAAATATGTCTATCATGGAAATCATTTCATAATGCTTGACTTGATTAATTCATGTACTGAAAATGACAATTTTGCATCTAACTCTATGTTATTTCAGAGGCCATAAAGAAAGTTATTGTGAAAAGTTGTTCAGAGACAAAACCACTGTAGATATTATGTGTTCTTTCGTCATTTCAGCATTATCGTTAAGCAGAAGCTCCCTGAGATCGATTTTCCGATCTTTTTTTTTCAGTTCTAGCGCTTTCTTTTTTTTTTTTTTTTTTTTTTTTTTGCATAAGAACTTTGGTAGTTGATTAGTCATTTGCCATCGCACAGTGACATCAGCAATTGCTTCAGTGCTTTGAAGACAGCAGCCCCACTACATGAAACACATGGCGAATTGAAGTATTTCACTTCTGTAATTTGTTGATTTTATCAGGAATTATTACTTTCTTTTGCCTAAATTTTGGATCAGGTTCTTCATCATCCCCGTGGCTGCAAGTCCGTGGGATTCGAAATTGTCTGCACGAGTGGCTGATAATCCTTACCACGTAACACCTCAGAACATGGAAGTTATCGGCCTGATGAAAGACGAAGCGAACGGCTTGCAGATTGTAAGGTTTTTGGGGCCCAGATCCTAAATTTATATGCATACCATATTGATATAGATGCCATTCAACGATGTCGTAATGGTATGCATAATGCAGCCTCACGGTCTCTTACTATTGATAACTATTGGGAGTGTCTGCTAAGAGGAGATGCATTTCCGCATATAGTGCATCACGTTGTCTTTTAGGCATGAGGCCATGAGGCGTGTCCTCTACTGCAACTGAAGGTTGGTCTATCGTGCCATTACAGCAACCTGTTCAGCTGTGCAAATGCAACCGGAGCCATCCTGCTTGCATGCTATTTGCTCGAGTGATTATGAGTGTCTATGCGTGTATGTGTGCCTTTCTAGAATGCATACGGGAAGCATTTGACATAGTTGTGGGTATGTGTGTATGCATCAGAATAACAGACAGTGTGTGTGCTTGCTAATCGTATATTATTATATGTACTATGAATATGGTTTCTTTCACACTATGTGTGCTTGTGTGACCGGATGTCTCTCCCAAGAGTCGTCAGGAGCATGTTCTCTGGTGTTTCTGCGAATATTTGCAAATTCGTTGTTGCAAAGTGTACCTTGAGGCAATCCAGATAAATAATGCTAATATTCTCTCTCATGCAATGCCCAGTATCGAGAGAAAGCATCAGTTTGTTTTCCGTTACAAACAAATGAATTCCAAAGCAGACTTTTACGTGCCCATTCGATAGAGCAGTCCTAATTGAGTCTAGTGCGATACTCGTCATGTCGATATCTATTATGTACTATGGTAACGACATCACTGCCCTGTCCCGCACTCACAGCAACCTCCAAGAAGAAGTGCGGCTCGGTCACTGAAGGAGTACTGGTTATTTTTCCCTCTTTACTGTACCTCTTAACACACATCGACAAAACGAATATAGCACTAGTGTAATTCTGGACTGCTGTGTCGTAAAAGCAATTAAAATTCTGTTTTAAAAATCATTTTGTTTATAACGGGAAACATACCTGCGTTTTATGTCGACATTACGCATCGCATGAAAGATGTGATGAGCATTACTTGTCTCGGCCGACTCCTGCTACACATTGTAACAACGAAATTGCAAATATCTGCCGAAACAGCACAAAAAATGCGCCGGAGGACTCTTAGCAGAGATACGTTGTACCTACATGAATTCATGTATGTGTGGTTCTTTGTTCTTCACCTGCTGCTGCGTCTCTATACATTTACATACTGTAGATTAAAAAAGTCCGTAGTAATTTCGGTGTGTCTCGGAAATCAGCTGCTTTTGTGAAAATATCATACACATAAATTCATTGTCGTCCTCTCTTTGTATGATCTACCGATGCTAGTCATGCATACAAAAATCCGTAATTGAGGAATCGGTGTGATGAATCAGAATAGTCAGCTGCTGCTGCGTACATATTGTGTATAAAATCATGCTCCTCTTCTCTTAGTATGAAGTATCTCTGCATATATGCAACCTCTTGAGAGAAAAGTGTATCGTTAATAATAAGAAAATGTAAGTTAATTTATTATATTGGTTTTATTATGTATAAAAGATCGCCATTCGATCAGTATTAGAGTTATTTTAAGGTGACAACAATAAGAACAACTTTTTGAAAAGAATTTTTTTGTTTATACGTATTATTACACATATTGTGGATACACATAATCACTCAGGTTTACTGGCAAAATAATTCTTTTCTGTATGCCTTGAATTTATAATGACATGTTTTCAGATGTATAGGTGGAATTACATCCGCAGGCATTGTTTCAGTGAATGCAGTCTCCACAAATTCTATTCTTGAAGATTTTTCATCACCCCTTTTGGTGTTGAATGAACATAGCTATTTATACAGTGTTCTCATTGATTTATATTGAAATTATGCGCCGTCCGGTGTGGCCGAGCGGTTCTAGGCGCTTAAGTCTGGAACCGCGCGACCGCTACGGTCGCAGGTTCGAATCCTGCCTCGGGCATGGATGTGTGTAATGTCCTTAGGTTAGTTAGGTATAAGTAGTTCTACATTCTAGGGGACTAATGACCTCAGATTTTAAGTCCCATAGTGCTCAGAGCCATTTTGAAATTATGAGACGCAAATAGTCAATAAAGTCGCAATATGCAGGTCTAATATAGGGAACCCAATGGCTCAGTTTTGGGCCGCAGTCAGTAACTCTTTGTCCAGATTGTTTAAATTCACCACGGTTGAATGTTTCGTATAAATGACTGCACATTCAGATTTTAATTTAAGCATTGCCTCTCCGTAAATACTGAATCTGACGCCTCACCCTTGCTAATGTTTATAGAAGTATGTGATGAATTGTATTTAGTCATCATACTTCCCTCCTTGAATTCACCATACTCTACAGATAGTCCCATTCGCACCAAGCAGAGTGCACTCTACTTGGCCGTTCTCTATCTCAGTCAACAAATCAATTTCAGTGAGGGGTGTTAGACCTACATTTACTCGTTTAGAAGCACTGGCATTCAGGTTACACGTATCGGTGAATAGCAGCATTCTGGTAGCACTTAGCTGAGACTCAAGTTCCGGCTGTCGTCATGCTGCAACCTAGTCGACCGTCGTCAGGCCTGGTAGACATCCTGTGAACATTGACTGCTGTTGTGGTCATCTGCCTGTCCTGGTCCAGCAGTTGGGCCAGCACTGGATCATAAGCTGTAACAATAACAATAAAACCTACATGTAGACAGAGAACGTCATGAATTATTTTATCTGTAAAACACATACGTAGTCGTGCAAGAAAGCAGTGTGACGTTAGCTGGTTGCTTTTTGTTGATAATAACCATAATGTTGAACAAAAATAAAATAAATACCGAAGCTCTTCTCCTTCCCAGATTATTGGTGCTGCTGCAGGGGCACTATGATGGAGAACAAATGATAGTGCAGGCGAAAATGAATCATAAAGGTTGCTCAATGGGGGGGGGGGGGGCTGACATTGCACGCAGTGGACCGACAGCATAATGACATCGATACATGAGGGTGTGGAGTGTGAGGAGCAATGCGGGGGGTGGGGGGGGGGGGAGGCGTTAAGGGAGGTGGTGGCCTTCACAGGGCAATGATGTGATTATCTCAGAACTGGAGTGCTGATATCAGGATGTTGGTGCACGTGGCTGGATATTATGATGTCAAAATTCTTGGAATGATGACATAATGACGCTGTTGCATATAGCTGGATGTGATTATATCAGAATTCCAGGAATGCTAACGCCAAAAACCTGAAACCAGATTTTGTTCCCATAATGTCCACTAACCCTCTGTTTCCAGTCACCATTTGCCACTTACATTCCCTCAACCAGTTTGCCACCGTGAAGAAGAAATGGATAAAGGAAAGGGAAGAAAAGAAGAAAAAACGAAGTATAAGAAGAAGATGAATTGAAGCGGGCGACAGAAGAGGAAAGCAGAGAACATGACGTAATGAAATCATGATTTTAGACTATGCAACCGATCTGACAAGAAATTAGTTCGACACGAGTTATAATGACCTTGGCATACTTCCACCATTACTTTTCTTTCGATTTCACGATTAACGATAACAACATGAACTTTCCAGGTCTTCAAGCGATGAATAACAACGAAGAACATAACAGATTAGATAAAGGCATCACTTTGTGGACAACTGCACGTGCCGCTACGTCATCGACCAGCTTTGTATAAAAGATAGCCGCTTGAAGTCGAATTTCATCTGTTGACGATGATTTCTTTTGTTTTTTTTGCTTGTTCTTGCTTTCATCTAGCCTGTGCTATGGTAGGAGTCTATCTAAGATAAAATTTTCGGTAATGACGATACCGCAAATCATGAATGTCGCAGGCTCTTTGATTCTGAACCCTTTCTTCATGTAGTAAAATTTAAAATATCGAGATCGATAATATATTTGCGCCATACCTTGCTTGAGTTATGTTCATGTATAAGCTTTCGTGCTTCAATGCTAATACGTAAAAAATATGCTCCATGACTTTACTGCTAGTGCGCTTTATGACTGTTGTATTTTTTCCCGGTAATTTCTATGGACTATGATATTTTCTGTCATTACACGGTATATTGCTTTCAGAAACAAAGAGATCGTGGAGAGTGATGTGTTCTTTATGGAGGGTGATGAATGCTTTATCTCTTTTAGTCAGAATTTGAAAGGAATCTATACAGAAACTACTTATTGCTCGATTGCACTTCTGTTAACGAGATTTATTGTTCAGCTCCTGCTACAGTTAAGATCAGATCACGTCAGGGGTACATCATAATTAAACAGTCCACATTCAAAATTTGAATGTTCTAACTCAGCATCTGGAGTCCAAAAACACATCATATTGTCAACTTCCTTATAAGCCAACTTGTGTCAGAACACTATGTACCATCTCATTAGGAAATCAGAAGCCGCTGAAATTTTGGTGTGATACTCTTCTGTCAAGACAAATCAGTTTTTTTTATCTTCGGAAGAAAATATTGTTTATCCAGTAATCAACGTTGTTAGCTCCTCACAGTGCCCCAACTCAGTTTGTATCTAAGCCATGGGCCCTTCTTTAAACAATATGTTTCATCTGTACATCATACTCATCTTCATATCTGTTGCAATTAGCGAAGTAAACCTAACGAGAATCACGTTGTTAACACCAAAGCAACTTCCCACTGTTTGGTAGAAATTTAGCACACCTGTCAATTCTCGAACCTGAGGCATCTGCTCCATAATGTTTGACGAGACGTTTTGCTTGCTTTACAATTAACAAACACACTAGCTTTGAACGCCATTTAGTGGTACCATACTGATAAAATGTTCCTGCATTTGTCCAATATGTGTCGATGCAACATAGTACGCAAAGCATTGTGGTTCTTTTACACTGCTTAATTTCCCTTTTTTTGTCTTGTCTCAGTGAACTGTGAAATTCTATCACTAATGCTGTGTAACATATCCTACATGTTTACATATTCTGACAATTTGTTATGAGTGTGACCATTACAAAATATTTCTTGTCTGCCTTCATGTATAATAATTTTGTTAAATACAGTTCCATAGTGGCAGACATACATCTCTGTAATTCATAAATTTATTTATGTATTTTAATATAAAATAGTCTTGACTTTTGGTAGCAAGATATAGACCATACATCTAGACCTATCAATACCTATATCCTTGGCGTCAAAAGTCACATTTTATCGTAACATATGTACATTTTCTTCCCTTTCTGTGACAGATGAGAAAAATGATTAATCTTAGTACTCTCTGACTTATATTACCCTAATTTTATTTTAACAGTGTCTGTGGGAAGTTGAAGATTACTAGTAGATTCCGCACTGGAAGGCGTTTCTTGGAATTTACAACAAATGAATCATAGAACCACTTTCTCAGAAAAAGAGACTTAATAATTTATGTTATATTCTCTTGTCAGCCTTACATGTCTCTGAGCCAAGGATGTCAGCTGTAATTATCACCCCTGCCCTTCTGTATATATGTAGTACCCAGTACAGGCCATACAACTACCTTCTTCGCAGTCTCTGAGGAACAGAGACTACAGTATTCTCCCAGTGGCAAAGGGTACATTTTCTTGTACCGTATATAAAGTTGTCTTCCTTCTTCTCTGACAGATGAGAAGAGTGATTAGACTAAGTTCTCCCGACGTGCCCTTAGCCCAGTTTTATCGAAAAGCGTCGTTCACTTTTTCTTCATCTTATTCTAATCGTAGATGACCGTTCCATTACATGTCTGTCACAGTTACTGTATAACGTGTTAGACTTTGGATCCGACTCAATAATTGCGTAGTCAATTTCTGCTGCATTTCCACTTTTAGTGATGCCACATCTTAAATTTTTTTCCATTAACTGCCAGTCGTTAGCCCCTGCTACAAGCTAGTACACCACCAACATCTAACCAGAAATTATTACAAATTATTGAATAAAGCTACATTGTAGAATCTGTTCCGTTTGAGAAACTGCAGGGAGTGGAGATGATATCATCTGGTTATTGCAGAAATGAATTGACTGTAGTGCTCTGAAGCTCATGCTTTTACTGATAAGATACAATTATTATTATTATTATTCATTCTTTCTTTACTTTCTCAGACGTTAAGTCTGGTTGAAAATGGAAAGTGACGCGGACCTTGATCAAGCGTCACTTCCTTTTAACTGTATGGTATGTGTTATATTGCATTTAGGAACTTTCGGGTAATTGAACATGTATCAATAATTACAGATTTCTGTAGTTGTATATATAAGTTTGGATGTAGCTGTATTGCATTGATTATTATTATTATTATTATTATTATTATTATTATTATTATTATTATTATTACCAGCTGGTATTTGCATAACAGTTAAAACCAATGAACATGATATGAAACCAGTTATCAAAAGTTTTACATTAGTTTTGCAGTGACCTCACGTTAGTTAATAGCTTACTTTTTATCATTATTTGTCATATACGTACATCCACGTCGCTGTCATATGTGGTAAAAAACTGTCCACACTTCACTATCAGACTGTGCTATACAGTAACACATAACCAGTTGTTTACAACTTGCATATAGTCTTACAGCATCAAAAACATAATGTGGAAAGCTCAGCTCATAAATTTATAGCTTTATTGGGAAGGCCTACTTCGTTTTCGCGACTGTCGAACCTAATCTGGCTGACTTCAGTATTTTCCCGCGTGGAATATTTTTTCCAACTTCATATGTGGAGGCATTAAGGTAACAGTAATTTGAACGACTGTAAGACATCCGGGCGACTAAGGTGAAAAAGGAAAAATATCGTAGCAGGAAAAGGAAATACTTAAAGTCACTTCATAACATGTCAACAAAATATATCTCTAAAACTGTTTTCAACTGAACTTCCTGTTATTATGCTGATAAATTCGCCTCTCATCTGTTAAGTGAGTCTCTTGATACGTTTTATACGCAATTAAGTAATCAATAAATTTGAATTTGGCACAAGTGAAGAGAGTGTCACAGACGTGGCCCAGGGTTTGGGATGGAAATCATTAAAGCATTTAGTTGCAGCGGGATCTTCTCAGGAAATATGATACACCAACAGTCTCCTCCGAATACGAAAATATTTTGTTGACGGAGACATACATGGGGAGAAAGAACCATCACAATAAAAAAAATAAGGAAAATCTGAGCTCGCACTAAAAGATACAGCTTTCCGCGCTGGTCGAGTGTGGATCGATAGGGAATTAGTGTGAAAGTGGTTTTATGTACCCTCTGCCGGACACTTAAGTGTGATTTTCAAAGTAACAATGTAGATGTAAAAAGGTGGAACACTATATACCAGATACTTAGGGTTCCCACTTTATTTTTAAGCAAGCTCAGGACTGTCTAAAATACTGCACCAAAAAACAGTAACAGTGTGCATCAGAACATGATTGAATTTTCCAGCAGGAAGGCATACTGTTAACGGATTTGGAAAAATTAGTAAATTAAAGACATAACTGAATGTACATATTAATTACCAGCACGAATAATACAGATTTGTATAAAATTTAACAATCAGTCAACAAATGTTTTTAAGAAACAGATTAACCAGACTTCGGTAGCTCTAAGACTATCTTCAGCAGAATGGTAAAAGTTACATGAACTCACATAACAACTTTTAAATTTTCAGCATCAATGCTATCGTGAAATGATATGGTTTATTTCCATGACTCGAGAAAATAGGTCATAATAAAAAAGATAGACAGTTAAACCAAAATAATGCAATTATAGTTGCAAGCGTCGGCACAAATTAACTGCTGTATCCGGCTAAGATCGGCACATACACAGAGCAAGAGGCATCAGGCTGTCAGTTTTTCCTTCAGACAGTTTCACGCAGCCGCCTGCAATCAGAGAGAATATCTTCCGATCTAAAGCGACACTCATTATTAGAACTGACACCTGCCACAATCTGCAGCTGGCTTGATCCTGTGCTTTTCGTGTATGCAGAGTGCACATTGGGCCTCGTCCCCTTCTTGGTAGTCACATTCCTAACGGACCCCATTTCACACCTAACACTGAAGCTCTGTGCTAGCAGTAATCCCACCTACTGTGACTGCCAGGACCCAGCAGGTTCAAATGGCTCTGAGCACTATGGGACTTAACATCTATGGTCATCAGTCCCCTAGAACTTAGAACTACTTAAACCTAACTAACCTAAGGACAGCATACAACACCCAGTCATCACGAGGCAGAGAAAATCCCTGACCCCGCCGGGAATCGAACCCGGGAACCCGGGCGTGGGAAGCGAGAACGGACTCAGCAGGCTGAGAGGCTTTCTCTGAAACAGGACAAGCAACTGCATTTGGCTCAGGTGGGTCAGGATCTTTGCTAGAAACAGGTATTGCCTGAACCTGTTTGTCAGACGAACTGGGGAGGCCTTGCATTCAGTTTCTCGGAAGGTCTTTCGCTTTGCGCCACACCTTGGAAAGACCTCTCACTCCAGCACAGGTGAGGGGTCAACCTCAGTGAGGGCAGTAACCGGTATGGCCACAGTAGTGGACCGATTAGGGGACACGTGGGAAGTGACTGACGTTCCTTGGATCCCCACGTGTGGCACACCTCAATGATGACCACTGGCAGCAGCCTCAAATTACGTGAGTGAAGCTGACACGGTCATAAGCTATGAATGAAGATTCAGAAATGCAACCTGCATCTCAGAAATCAAAGTCCCTATACGTACTAATGGCGGCGGAAGTCTAAACTAGACACACAGAAGTGCTAGAAACTTGCCAGTTAAACTACTAGGCACACACGTAAAGGAAATTAAGTCACTTCTGTTTGAAGATCATACAAATAATTGACAAATGAACGCAGTACTGTTCTGTGGTGATGCTAGGACAATAGCTGCCGCCGGTTTGTCTTCCACATCTATTTCAATTTTCTTCTGTCAGTCTTTTCTGCAAACTCAGCCATCTTATTTCCCGTTCTCACTCTGACCAGTAAAATTCTTCTCCACTCTTGATTCCTTGTGGACTGCTGCCATATACGAGTATTGTTGTTAGACGTCAATAATCACATCAGCAAGAACGTAGTGGAAATTGTTTAACACGATCTTAAGAAAATTTCATTATCATTACTGAATTTAAACATGGCTGCTGGACTCAGTGACGTTTATAAATTATAATTGAAACAATTGAGCCCTCGGTCACATTTTTTTTGAATGTTATTAACCAGGTTTTAACTCCTCTTAAGAGTGCCTTCATCGGAATTTAAACGTTTAAAGTGGCCTATAACATAATTACAAATTTATGGAAAAAAACATTTTTTATATAAAAGTGTAAGTAGTCACTAACAATACAAGATAGAGACAGTTCTTACATGTCACGTGCAAAATAAATAACAGATCACAAGGGCTTTAGTCACAAAAGTTTTTAAAAAGAATGCATGAAGTCGAGCCACTATGGGCTGTTCATACCTGTACAGCCACAGGTTGCAACGGACTGTTTTATATGTAACATGTAAGTACTGTCTTTGTCTTGTATTGTTTAGTCACTACTTACACTTTTATATAAAAAATTTCTTTTTCCATGAATTTGTAATTATGTTGTAGGCCATTTTAAAATTTTAAATTCTGATGAAGGCACTCTAAGTAGTGTTGAAACCTTGCTAATAAGACTACAAAATTGTGACTGAGAGCTCATTTGTTTCAATTTTAATCATTACTATACCTGTTTTATTATTATTGTTGTTATATGTTGTTCAGGTGCTAAATACATTGCAGTGTCAAGATGGCTCTAATCTTGCCAGATGAAGTAATGAATAAATAACAAATACGTAAATATCTAATTGTAAACTTTGTACCCCGCACTCTACACTAAATATTCACACATTATGAAAGGGAAACTTGGAATAATTTGATTTTTACTTGCGAATTAACATGAGGAATGTAGCAAATACTCTGTCTGATAAAAACAGAAAAGACTCTTTTAGTAGGGAAGGATGAAACGAAATGAAATTTCACAGGGAAGAGAGAGTATGTGGTTATTATTTCACCGATAATAAAACTGAATCACATATGGAAAGAACTTGGCAGTGTGGGCTCGCTTATGAGTATGTCGTTGCACTCTCTCTGGTCTGAATCACCGGCAAGGGTGTCATAAAATCCTTATATTTCTCTCTGAGGTAAGGTGGTCCGCAATTACTGTAACTGTTCCTCGACACCCCGGATATTGGGTATGGGACGGAGCTGATCTCCAAGTGAGTCTCACAAATGTTCTATCGGGGACTACAGTGAGGAGTCCAACATTACGCAAACAGTTCACATACACACGTAGACGAGCATTGTCTTGGTGAGAAATGGCTCTAAGATAGTGTTGCATGAGTGGAAACACATGAAGACGCAGGATAGCTCTGACGTACCGTTATGCCGTTGTTATGCCGTTGTGCCATCAGGATGCCCTCAATCACTCCTTGCCGTGATGTGAAAGCAGACCCGGCTGCTTCCCACACCATGACGCCACGACTAACACAGCTGCGCCCCTCCAGAATACTGGAACAATGGGACGTCTCAGGAGTTCGCCGACATAGTCGCTGGCAATGGTCATCCGGGCTGGTGCAGAACCGCAGTTAATCGCTGAACACAATGCGGCCCTATTCATCAGCAGCGCAGTCTTCCCATACACGGCACACCTCTAAACGCAGCCAGTTGCGTTTTCGAGTTAAGGGTAGCCTTAGAGTGGGATGATGTTACATAATCCGTCTGTTGCTGCTCTCTGACCACTGGTGCAGGATGACACAGGATGTGGCAGGGAGCCCTTCATTTCCTCTAGGAAGGCAGGCGCAGATGAGAAGGGTATACTATGTGTTTGGTGGACGATACAGCGGTCCTCCCTTGCGGCTGTCAGACGCGGTCCACTGGAACCTTGACGCCTAGTTCGCCTCCCTTTGCGTAATCATGCAGTTCGAAATCGAGTCCCTGTCTCATCTAAGTACCACACAAATCTGGATATTGTACGGTTCGACCTGTCGGCCAAAGGACGACCAACAGTGAGGCCGCTTTCAAACTTTTTCTGGTGCTGATAACGCTATCTCAAGTGAGTACGCGACGTCTCTGGTTCCTACACGGTGATCACTTAACATCTGACAGTGTTACGCCCTTTATATACCGGGTGATCAAAAAGTCAGTATAAATTTAAAAACTGAATAAATCACGGAATAATGTAGATAGAGAGGTACAAATTGACACACATGCTTGGAATGACATGGGGTTTTATTAGAACTAAAAAAATACAAAAGTTCAAAAAATGTCCGACAGATGGCGCTTCATCTGATAAGAATAGCAATAATTAGCATAACAAAGTAAGACAAAGCAAAGATGATGTTCTTTACAGGAAATTCTCAGTATGTCCACCATCATTCCTCAACAATAGCTGCAGTCGAGGAATAATGTTGTGAACAGCACTTTAAAACATGTCCGGAGTTATGGTGAGGCATTGGCGTCGGATGTTGTCTTTCAGCATCCCTAGGGATGTCGGTCGATAACGATGAACTTCAGGTAACCCCAAAGCCAATAATCACACGGACTGAAGTCTGGGGACCTGGGAGACAAAGCTCCTTTTATAAACAATTGTCATGCGCAGTCATTGTCATTCCAAGCATGTGTGTCAATTTTTACCTCTCTATCCACATTATTCCGTGGTTTATTAAGTTTTCAAATTTATACTGACTTTTTGATCACTTGGTGTTTTAGCAGACATGGTAACAACACTAAACAGGAGCACTGGTGTCCGTTCCATGTGTCACAGAGAATTACAACCCCCTTCTTTAACATAACCGCCGATGGTTGTTATCTTTCACGAAGTTAAATTGACGTATGACTATGTCATCTCGACGCTTCACTTTCTTTTAGTCCAGCAGTGTATACTATATAGCTGCAGTTATGGGATCCACTATGTATTAAAGTAACATATGACATAGTGCACACAGTTAACGACTATGTGGCAACTAAGCACCGAAACTCACTGCTCATGTAACGTCCACATGTTCTCAATAAAAAAAAATTATATTATGTATTGTTCACTAGAAGTGACGCAGTTGAAGGAACCAATAAACTCGGGTAATAATTGCAAAAATATAGACAAAAGACACGCCACTTATGAAGAAAAGCCGGGGCCTTCCCCTCTCCCCAACGAGTGTTCAGGAACACAGGGTCAGGTCGAGAAAAAAAATTATGCAAGAAGTGTACCAGAAAATTCGGGACGTGTGGGAACCATAGAAATACTCAGCAGGAACGTGGATAACACCAAAAGTCACTGATGAATTTATTGTTTCAGGTGCACCAGGCAGGAATCACAGCTCAAGAGTTGTGGGAGGTTCATCAGCTTCAGATAGCGAGTTCCCTTTTGTGGTAAAGTATTATCAAAAATTCCGTGAATACGTATTTTTAGTTTTATCTATTTTACCTTCGTTTCTGAGCGATATCCCTGCACTTGTAGCTTAAAAATTATGTTCCTGCCATCGAGAGATGTGATAACTACCGTATACGAAGAACAATTAAGATATTTTTCCAACATTGCACAGATCTTCAAATATTACCAGTTGTAATTATCTACTGATTTAGTGTGGCTTGTTGATTAGTAAAACCGTAGAACTTGCGAGCTTTATCCGTTACTACACAGGGTGTTACAAAAAGGTACGGTCAAACTTTCAGGAAACATTCCTCACACACAAATAAAGAAAAGATGTTATGTGGACATGTGTCCGGAAACGCTTAATTTCCATGTTAGAGCTCATTTTAGTTTCGTCAGTATGTACTGTACTTCTTCGATTCACCGCCATGATTTCATACGGGATACTCTACCTGTGCTGCTAGAACATGTGCCTTTACAAGTACGACACAACATGTGGTTCATGCACGATGGAGCTCCTGCACATTTCAGTCGAAGTGTTCGTACGCTTCTCAACAACAGATTCGGTGACAGATGGATTGGTAGAGGCGCACCAATTCCATGGCCTCCACGCTCTCCTGACCTCAACCCTCTTGACTTTCATTTATGGGGGCCTTTGAAAGCTCTTGTCTACGCAACACCGGTACAAATTGTAGAGACTCTTCGTGCTCGTATTGTGGACGGCTGTGATACAATACGCCATTCTCCAGGGCTGTATCAGCGCATCAGGGATTCCATGCGACGGATGGTGGATGCATGTATCATCGCTAACGGAGGACATTTTGAACATTTCCTGTAACAAAGTGTTTGAAGTCACGCTGGTACGTTCTGTTGCTGTGTGTTTCCATTCCATGATTAATGTGATTTGAAGAGAAGTAATAAAAGGAGCTCTAACATGGAAAGTAAGCGTTTCCGGACACATGTCCACATAACATATTTTCTTTCTTTGTGTGTGAGGAATGTTTCCTGAAAGTTTGGCCTTACCTTTTTGTATTAGCCTGTATACATTGGGAAGTGCAAAACGCTTTTCGTTTCCTGCAAGGGTTTGGGCTCCGCTCACTCAGCGAGCAGTCGCCTCCTTTCTGAAACCACATTTGTGGTCTGCATTGCGCTGGTCATTCGTAGTTGACTTTACATAAAACCATTATTTTGGTGGAATGGAATACCACTGCTCACGGTATTCCATTTCAGCAGTCTTTTCCTTACTTGACATCATCGCAGAAATGTTGACTTGCTCAAAATCTGAGCTCATTCTTACGATTCATGAAATATTTTGGTCAGTATGATATGTCATACATGTCTCTGTGTCTTCCTCTGTAGTGCGTTTTCGGTTTACATATGTTGCAACGATACCAGTGCAATTTAACAGGCGGTCAGCTGTGGCACTCTTTTGGCTATCGTTAAGGTGACAAACGAGTGGGCCAGCGGAGATACGGGTTATAGCAGGTCATCTTTATTCGTTTAAATAGTTTAAACGTAAGGATGAAATAAGTCATGGTAGGGAAACACTAATATATATTATCAACACAAGAATATGGCGACCAGTACAGGTCGACCTCAAAGATGATTAATTAAGTACCACATAAATGTGGGAATACATGAGACTTAAGATGGATACATTTGAGAACTCGGATGAGTTTTACAACGTAAAAGTGTAGCCTGTATTTTCGAACGAAGGACACTTGATCTTTTCCTTATTTAACAAAATTAGCTCACGTTACAGCTCTTTATCTAACATATGTTTATAGTGCTTCAATAGACGTAGTGTAACACCATATCCTAAATGCTCTATTGATTTATTTTGCTTTTGTTTCATTTAATATTACATCGTTAAGCTTCCGTAAATGTGTTTGATCGAATAGATAACACAGAATTGTATACTACTTTCTTTGTACAAACTTAGATGTCAAGGTTTGGTTCTATGCAAAGTAGTGTATCTGTCATTTAAATTCTTTGTCTCATTTGAAGGGAACAAAACTTACTGTATATAACTGTAATTTTGAGTGAATATTTTTTTTGTAGAAATGTCAATATGTGCAAATGTTCTGTTTTATTTAATGGGTTTGGTTGCTGTTATGTAAACTGCTGATCCTCACTTAGGGTTATTAGTTCTTTAGTATGTAAAAGGTGTAGTGGTTCCCCTCGGGAACGGAACTGTGTAGCGCGCTCAAATTGTGGCTGGCCTAGGTAGAAAAGGTGGAACCGAGAGTCAGTCGGGGACGAGCCACCAGTCGGGGACGAGCTACCAAACTGTGCACTGCCTTGTAAATGTTGCATATTGTGCTGGTTCCGAGAGAGGCTTTTCCTGCCGCTTTCCAAGGCCTCGGATGGATGGATAAATAGCTGGAACTATTCTGGAATTTGTATCTATCATCGCCACCAAGAAATGACAGAGTCCAGCAATTCTACCTGCAATTCCACCTACCAACATGCAATCGCCACCTCATCGCGCAGTCACTGTAATAGAGCACTATAGTAATGTACAGTGAAGGATCAGCTTAATGGATGTGTTAGTGTGCTCAAATATAAGGTAATTTATAACTGAATTTATGTACCTGCCTTGATTTTTATCCTTATCATAACACCTCTCAGGTTCCTCTCCGTTTGAACTAAAGTGATTTCCGAATGTCCTTACTGAAAGAACATTAAAGCCCAGTGTTTTGCTAATTGATGCCTCTTGAACGTAGTGAAAAGAAAGTTAAAGTTAATCTGGCAAGAGAGTGAGTTAAAGTTAATGATGCTTGCTGAAAATAATTTTCCCAGTAAAACTGCTTATTAATGTAAATGTTTTAGAAAAAAAGGGGTAAATATGGTGTCGAAAAACTGTATATGTGTTTAAAACCGAGGAGATGAACCTGAGTAATGTATGTGAAATAGATGTGAGAGGTATGTGTCTAGTGCCACCAAAGGGTTGGCAGATATCACTTGCCATAGGATATGAAATTATTGTTCTGGTCTTGATGTGCGTAATGACCTAATTGTGTGTGAAAAAGCAATGGTAAAGGTGTAATAAGAAATTCTTAATCCTGAATTAATCCCAAGTATGACATTTATATTTACATGTTACCTGATGTTGTAATTTGAAAAGAAATGATTTTGTTTCCAGTGTCTAATTACTATTTCAAAGTTACAGGTTTCATGTTTTATACCATTAACGAAATTTGTAACAAAGCTATGACATAATGATGGAAAAACCTGTTAATGATGTCAATAAACTGCTCCAAAATATGTTGTTGGGCAGTAAAACAAGACAAAAGAATAAAAATGCTGTGGCCCTGAATTTGAGGGCTACCAAATATGCTGTGTGAGCAGTAGCCAAAAGACTTGCCATTGTGGGCAAGAAGTTGACAAGTGGTCACAAACTGCCAAACCTAGAGGAATGGGCAGTGTATTAATTTAAAAATGTGTTGTTTAGTGTTCTTAATCTAAATTGTGTTTTTGTGCTTAAATGTTTACATACAAAGACTGCCAAACCAATAATGGGCAGAATGTGTAATATGGACTGCTAGTGCTGAGGCAAGCAGTGCAGTAAGTTAGGTTTATAGATCAATGTGTTATGAACTGACTATTCTTATGGAAGTCAGTGAAAAGCTATTATAAGATATATATGCCTCCGTCTTCAAATGTATGTATATGTTTTTGATACTAGATTTTTTTGGAATAACTTAAAGTTTTTGGACTGCCTTGTTTTAAAACACAGCAGTGATGATTAAAGATGGGTTCTGAATAGGTTAGTGTGTTTATGTGCAACAAACATTTTGGAATGATATTAATGAAGAGCAGCTTTAAAGTTAATTTTTTTGAAAAAAAAACCTTGCAGAGTTACTTTGGTATTTAAGGAGTTAGTTGGAAAAGTCCCCATAGCTGTTTTGTGTAAATATTTGTACATATGTGGATACAAAATTAATTTTTTTAACATTCCATTAATTGTTGAACCTTGTAAAATGTACCATGATCATTAATATGCTTGTGTGTCTGTGAAAATTTACATTCCTTTAAAAATATTGAGAGGCAAACTTCTGCTTTGTTAAGTTAAAATGTTCTGTGCTATTATATATGTTTTTTTTTAATTTTATTTGAAGGCTACACTTATTCTACTAATATGTAGATTAGTTTATGAACTGTTTGTTTGTTATTTGAACTGTGTGTGTATGAAATGAACATGTTTAAAGAGATCTTGTGTAATGATGAAAATTAGTGTCCTTAAACCAGTGTGGGCATAAAAATTACTCTAAACGTCTTATTTTTGAAAATGTTTTGGGAGAAATGTATGAAATTTCTTAGTGTATCTACTGTATGTCTGTAATATGTATTTTTTTGTCCCAACTTAAGATGGATGGTATAATTTTTTTTCTGTAGCCAACACCACTTAGGTGTTATAGATGTTTCCTTGAAGTATCCCTGACGGGAAATTTCAACGAAACATGAAGCATGTGTAACACCATATCTCTAATGCTCTATTGATTTATTTTGCTTTTGTTTCATTTAATATTACATCGTTAAGCTTCCGTAAATGTGTTTGATTGTACTAACTTTGATGTCATGGTTTGGTTCTATGCAAAGTAGTGTATCTGTCATTTAAATTATTTGTCTCATTTGAAGGGAACAAAATTTACTGTACATAATTGTAATTTTAAGCGCGATCGTTGAATAGAGTATTCATTGTCGTCTTTAATCATAGTCGTCTTACATATTCAGGGAGTTAGGCATCAGCCTCTCCCGTCTTCACTAGGTTAATGTTTATCCTTTCTTTGGTCCATCAATGTTTGTCATTCCTTAAGTCAGCTTTTTCTTGGGCAGTCTTTAATCTTTCATTCTCTTTACATGTTGCTTCGACCCCTCTCTGTATTCAGTTCTTTCTTCAGTAATAAACTGTACACTGAACTCTTTTCGAACTTCTTCAGTCGTTATTATATTTTTTCCTGTGCAGCCCGTTGTTCTCCCTAAGAATCTCATCTTTTCCTGCACGACTTTTTCTGTCATCTGTCTCTTCATTTACCAACTTTCGCTCCCTACTGGTATGGTACAGTAATGCTATCAATATAATTCTATAAAATTTAATCTATGTATCATAGGGGCCTGTAAATAAGTGTTCTGTTCATAGCTCCACAAACTGCTGCAAAATTTACGTGGTTTTTCATCTAAAACATTAACATAATCATAGGTCGTACCGCAGTCCCATTACTTAAACTGTGACATTCTCCAATTACTTCGTTTTTAATTATTGTTTTCGACTGTATTTGGAATTTATCTTGAAAGGTCACAACTTTCATCTTATGAAATGAATTTTTTGGTTGTATTTTGCATGCTTTTGGTTTAGCGAGTGTACTGATAACTGGCGGTCGTCTTCACTTTCATGTAATATTATTTTATCATTTACAAACAGTAAATCACTTAAAGTAATGTATTTATCGAATTTAATTCCTGGATAAGTAACTGATTTTCAGATTTAAAGGTTTTTTAACATAAGTAATTAAAAATAATTGGTTACAAGAAACATACACCTATCACTCACTGATTGACAAGCTTTTGATTACCCTTTGAGTTGTGGTGGGTAACCACTGTCATTCATTATTGCTAGTAATTTATTTCGATCAACTCCATCGAAAGACTTTTCAAAATATATAACAGCAGGGTGTGTTTCAATTATCTTTGTAAACTGCGACAATTTCTGCAGTGTTTCACTGTTGCCAGCACAAACCAACAGGCTAGAAGAATCTAAGGTAATAAGTAGTTTCCTGTGTATCTTATTAATTCTGCATTTATCCATCTATTCCTGCAGCTTCCCCATTTTAATTTCTTTGAGCGTGTTTTGTAATTCACCCATAGTTATTTAGTCAATATTTACAAATCTTTTCCCTCATGAATACGCACATCATTCCCAGCGTCATACTGTTTGCACCATAACTCTTGATAACGTGTGATCCATGAATCTTTTTAATTATTAAGTTTTGCTGTATCCTAGGATATTGCCTTCCACGTGTTTGAAGTTCTATGTGAAAGATAAGCCTTCCCCAGCAAACATGATGGATATGTCGTACAAGTTCTGAAGTACAAATTCGTTTTTGTTTGAACAAAATGTGATTGTATCGGCTAATAATCTTGTACTAACATATTGAAATAAACAGTATGTGATTTAATGACTTCGCTTATTGAGGAACTATCGTTAACTTATACTGTATAATGATGAAAATCAGAATACAGTTTGATAATAGGTACGCAGTTTTGATGATAGCCAAGTGTGTTTCTGATGCAACAAGCCACTACAATCGTCCGATTCCCGGAAATTCTGGCTGAACAGCTACACAGATATTTAAAACTCTGCACTGTCTCTGGCTGAGCCAGATGCAGCTGCCTGCCCTGTTTCAGAGGATGATTCTCAACCTTCAAGGTCCGGGCAATCGCAGAGAGTGGGCTTATTGGTAGTTGGGAGCTCCAATGTTAGGCGCGTAATGGGCCTCTTAGGGATATGGCGGCATTCCGTGTGCATTCCGGGTGGAGTCATTCCTAATGTGGAAAGGGTCCTTCCGGATGCCATGAAGAGCACAGGGTGCAGCCAGCTGCAGGAGGTGGCACACGTCGGCACTAATGACGTGTGTCGCTTTGGATCTGAGGAAATTCTCTAGGGATTCCAGCGGCTATCTTATTTGGTGAAGGCTGCCGGTCTTGCTTACGAGATGAAGGCAGAGCTCACCATCTGCAGCATCGTTGAAAGAACCGACTGCGGACCTTTGGTGCAGAGCCGGGTAGAGGGTCTGAATCAGAAGCTCAGACGGTTTTGCGACCGTGTTGGCTGCAGATTCCTTGACTTGCGCCATAGGGTGGTGGGGTTTCGGGTTCCGCTGAGTAGGAGTTCACTGCACTCAGCTGGCGGCTACACGGGCAGCGGAGGCTGTGCGGCGTGGCCTGGGCGGTTTTTTAGGTTAGAAGGCCTCGATAAAGTACGGGGTGGGCTGCAATCTCAAAGGGTGCATGGCAAATACAGGACGTGCTTGAATCAAGGAACAGTCGCAATTGTAGTTGTAAATTGTTGTAGTTGTGCTGGGAAAGTCCCTGAGCTTCAAGCGCTAATAGAAAGCACAGAAGATGAAATCGTTATAAGTACAGAAAGCTGGCTAAAGCCTGAAATAAGTTCTGCAGAAATTTTTACGAAGTCTCAGACGGTGTTCAGGAATGATAGATTAGGCAGAATTGGTGGTGGAGTGTTTGTGTCTGTCAGTAGTGGTTTATCTTGTAGTGAAGTTGAAGTAGATACTCCGTGCGAATTGGTATGGGTGTAGGTTATACTTAACAGCCGAACTAAGTTAATAATTGGCTCCTTCTACCGACCCCCAGACTCCGATGATATAGTTGCGGAACAGTTCAGAGAAAATTTGAGTCTCATAACAAATAAATACCCCAGCCATACGGTTATAGTTGGTGGGGACTTCAACCTTCCCTCGATATGTTGGCAAAAATACTTGTTCAAAACCGGTGGCAGGCAGAAAACATCTTCCGAGATTGTCCTAAATGCTTTCTCCGAAAATTTTTTCGAGCAGTTAGTCCACGAACCCACGCGAATTGTAAATGGTTGCGAAAACACACTTGACCTCTTAACTACAAACAATCCAGAGCTAATAGAGAGCATCATGACTGATACAGGGATTAGTGATCACAAGGTCGTAGTAGCTAGGCTCAATACCGTTTCCTCCAAATCCACGAGAAACAAACGCAAAATAATTTTACTTAAAACAGCGAATAAAGTGTCACTAGAAGCCTTCCTAAGAGACAATCTCCATTCCTTCCGAACTGACTATGCAAATGTAGACGAGATGTGGCTCAAATTCAAAGATATAGTAGCAACAGCAATTGAGAGATTCATACCTCATAAATTGGTAATAGATGGAACTGATCCCCCACGGTACACAAAACAGGTCCGAACGCTGTTGCAGAGGCAACAGAAAAAGCATGCGAAGTTTCAGAAGAACGCGAAATCCCGAAGATTGGCTAAAATTTACAGAAGCGCGAAATTTGGCACGGACTTCAATGCGAGATGCCTTTAATAGGTTCCACAACGAAACATTGTCTCGAAATTTGGTAGAAAATCCGAAGAACTTCTGGTCGTATGTAAAGTACACAAGCGGCAAGACGCAGTCAGTACCTTCGCTGCGCAGTGCGGATGGTACTGTTACCGACGACTGTGCCGCTAAAGCGGAGTTATTGAACGCAGTTTTCCGAAATTCCTTCAGCAGGGAAGACGAATGTAATGTTCCAGAATTTGAAACACGAACAGCTGCTAGCATGAGTTTCTTAGAAGTAGATACCTTAGGGGTTGCGAAGCAACTCAAATCGCTTGATACGGCAAGTCTTCAGTTCCAGATTGTCTACCGATAAGGTTCCTTTCAGATTATGCTGCTACAATAGCTCCCTACTTAGCAATCATATACAACCGCTCGCTCACCGATAGATCTGTACCTACAGATTGGAAAACTGCGCAGGTCGCACCAGTGTTTAAGAAGGGTAGTAGGTGTAATCCATCGAACTACAGACCTATATCATTGACGTCGGTTTGCAGTAGGGTTTTGGAGCATATACTGTATTCAAACATTATGAATCACCTCGAAGGGAACGATCTATTGATACTTAATTAGCATGGTTTCAGGAAACATCGTTCTTGTGCAACGCACGAAGTAATGGCCGCTATCGACAGGGGATCTCAAGTTGAGTCCGTATTTCTAGATTTCCAGAAAGCTTTTGACACCGTTCCTCACAAGCGACTTCTAATCAAGCTGCGGGCCTATGGGATATCGTCTCAGTTGTGCGACTGGATTCATGATTTCCTGTCAGGAAGGTCGCAGTTCTTAGTAATAGAAGGCAAATCATCGAGTAAAACTGAAGTAATATCAGGTGTTCCCCAGGGAAGCGTCCTGGGACCTCTGCTGTTCCTGATCTATATAAATGACCTGGGTGACAATCTGAGCAGTTCTCTTAGGTTGTTCGCAGATGATGCTGTAATTTACCGTCTAGTAAGGTCATCCGAAGACCAGTATCAGTTGCAAAGCGATTTAGAAAAGATTGCTGCATGGTATGGCAGGTGGCAGTTGACGCTAAATAACGAAAAGTGTGAGGTGATCCACATGAGTTCCAAAAGAAATCCGTTGTGATTAGATTACTCGATAAATAGTACAATTCTCAAGGCTGTCAATTCAACTAAGTACCTGGGTGTTAAAATTACGAACAACTTCAGTTGGAAAGACCACATATATAATATTGTGGGGAAGGCGAGCCAAAGGCTGCGTTTCATTGGCAGCACACTTAGAAGATGCAACAAGTCCACTAAAGAGACAACTTACACTACACTCATTCGTCCTCTGTTAGAATATTGCTGCGCGCTGTGGGATCCTTACCAGGTGGGATTGACGGAGGACATCGAAGGGGTGCAAAAAAGGGCAGCTCGTTTTGTATTATCACGTAATAGGGGAGAGAGTGTAGCAGATATAATACGCGAATTGGGATGGAAGTCATTAAAGCAAAGACGTTTTTCGTCGAGGCAAGATCTACACTCCTGGAAATTGAAATAAGAACACCGTGAATTCATTTTCCCAGGAAGGGGAAACTTTATTGACACATTCCTGGGGTCAGATACATCACATGATCACATTGACAGAACCACAGGCACATAGACACAGGCAACAGAGCATGCACAATGTCGGCACTAGTACAGTGTATATCCACCTTTCGCAGCAATGCAGGCTGCTATTCTCCCATGGAGACGATCGTAGAGATGCTGGATGTAGTCCTGTGGAACGGCTTGCCATGCCATTTCCACCTGGCGCCTCAGTTGGACCAACGTTCGTGCTGGACGTGCAGACCGCGTGAGACGACGCTTCATCCAGTCCCAAACATGCTCAATGGGGGACAGATCCGGAGATCTTGCTGGCCAGGGTAGTTGACTTACACCTTCTAGAGCACGTTGGGTGGCACGGGATACATGCGGACGTGCATTGTCCTGTTGGAACAGCAAGTTCCCTTGCCGGTCTAGGAATGGTAGAACGATGGGTTCGATGACGGTTTCGATGTACCGTGCACTGTTCAGTGTCCCCTCGACGATCACCAGTGGTGTACGGCCAGTGTAGGAGATCGCTCCCCACACCATGATGCCGGGTGTTGGCCCTGTGTGCCTCGGTCGTATGCAGTCCTGATTGTGGCGCTCACCTGCACGGCGCCAAACACGCATACGACCATCATTGGCACCAAGGCAGAAGCGACTCTCATCGCTGAAGACGACACGTCTCCATTCGTCCCTCCATTCACGCCTGTCGCGACACCACTGGAGGCGGGCTGCACGATGTTGGGGCGTGAGCGGAAGACGGCCTAACGGTGTGCGGGACCGTAGCCCAGCTTCATGGAGACGGTTGCGAATGGTCCTCGCCGATACCCCAGGAGCAACAGTGTCCCTAATTTGCTGGGAAGTGGCGGTGCGGTCCCCTACGGCACTGCGTAGGATCCTACGGTCTTGGCGTGCATCCGTGCGTCGCTGCGGTCCGGTCCCAGGTCGACGGGCACGTGCACCTTCCGCCGACCACTGGCGACAACATCGATGTACTGTGGAGACCTCACGCCCCAAGTGTTGAGCAATTCGGCGGTACGTCCACCCGGCCTCCCGCATGCCCACTATACGCCCTCGCTCAAAGTCCGTCAACTGCACATACGGTTCACGTCCACGCTGTCGCGGCATGCTATCAGTGTTAAAGACTGGGATGGAGCTCCGTATGCCACGGCAAACTGGCTGACACTGACGGCGGCGGTGCACAAGTGCTGCGCAGCTAGCGCCATTCGACGGCCAACACCGCGGTTCCTGGTGTGTCCGCTGTGCCGTGCGTGTGATCATTGCTTGTACAGCCCTCTCGCAGTGTCCGGAGCAAGTATGGTGGGTCTGACACACCGGTGTCAATGTGTTCTTGTTTCCATTTCCAGGAGTGTATTTACGAAATTTCAGTCACCAACTTTCTCTTCCGAACGCGAAAATATTTTGTTGAGCCCAGCCGTCATAGGTACGAATGATCATCAAAAAAAAAAAAAGAGAGAAATCAGAGCTGGAACAGAAAGGTTTAGGTGTTCGTTTTTCCCGCGCGCTGTTCGGGAGTCGAATGGTAGAGAGATAGTATGATTGTGGTTTGATGAACCCTCTGCCAAGCACTTATATGTGAATTGCAGAGTAGTCATGTAGATGTAGATGTAGATGTAGCCGAAGAGTGCTTATACAAAGCAATTATTAGTTAGATTAAGAAACTTATTGCTGAAACCCAGTAGTTTTTAGCTATGCTGCACCTTCATATATTTATGTTACAAAAGTGAACTGTTTGGGCACGTTTATCACGACTATCCTTATTATGTGAAGGCAGTCACTTTAATTCATTCTCTCTAAATCTCTGCATCTGCCAAACAACATCTAATAAAAACTATGTCAAGAAACCACGTTGACACATCATGATATAGCAGAACATGAAGGTATGAGAAATATTCCATACAATGAAGCCGCCAAGTATAATATAAGTAGCTTAATTAGAACGAATGTTTGGTTTAATAACCTCTTCATACGTGGATAACCATTGTAGTTATTAAATGATAAATTTAAAGAAAACAGCCCCTGCTCTGCCACGATGTAGGACAGATTTTACGTGTTTCTCTAGCAGCATAGATATCCAGACGGTTTCCTTTTGTTTCAGATACGGTGCGGGATCCATCACCGTCCATGCGGGCTCCACGTCAAACACCAGCTCTGGCACTGCGGTGGGAGTAAGCACCAGCATCATCAACGACAGCTTTGACAATCTGGAATACACGAACGATATCGCCCTGCTCGGAGTAAGTTCTCCTGCATTGTCCCTCTCTTTTCCTTGTGGCACATAATCCTCACTGCCGCTGTTTTCTTCGGAGACTTATTATTAGTATTAGTATTAGTAATAGAATTTTTGTTATTTTGCAGTGGATGTTCAGACCCCCACTTTGTAGGTTGCACTCACTACACACAGAACTGCTGCGTCCCTTAACATTAATTTGTAGAATAGTTTAGGCTGAATATTCATTGCCCAGGCACCGAGATAAAGGAATTAAAGCGTTTGACTGTTAATTGAAAGTTTTTATTCTCGATTCGGAGCAGCGAATAAATTTCGCCATAATTGCAAGGCGAGGCCTTCCTGTATAAGGAGATCCATTTTATTAGCCCATTCTCGGTGTAAGTCACAATGCATCCTCACATTAAATATCAGAACACCCAAAGGATGTTCCTCCTGTGTTACAATTTAATATTCATAGATTGTTGTATGAACGTGAGCAAATGTTATGTATTGTCAACACCTACCGTTCTTACTCTTTTTTCAATAGCTGTTCATCTCAACACAAACACGATTTGGGTGGGGGGTGGGGATGGTTTGACAAAATTGCATCATGTAAACCCCACTAAAAAATAAAATACAGTCAATCTTACTAACAGCCTAATACAGCACTTTATTAGCATATGTGCTAGGTGAGGTACAGGTTACACAGAAAACGAACTATCAACAAAGGCTGCCACATCTACCAACTGGATCTATGGTGCCAGGGCTCTCTGAAGTTGTATTTCTCATAACCAACTGCCAAACAACATCAACATCTGATAAAAACTATGTCAAAAAACGACGTTGACACACACACAAAATATACTTAAGAGAGAACTGGCAAAATATCAGCTTAGGGAGGAAGAAGGAAGGTGCTTTGGCAGATTTTTAACTCTATATCACTTAAACATACGGTATACAATGAGAACTTCCGCTGTGTTAACACACATGATGACGGAAGACGTCACTGGACGAGAACAGAAATGAAATTCATCAAACACAGTGGTGCAATTCAGAGTCGATATCTAGGAAATGAAATCTTTGCAATCGAAACAAAATTATTTGTCAAAACCCATGCAGGTTGCATGCACGAGAATTTGCAAATCCCTTATGGCCAAAGAAAATTCACAATCAGCAGCAAAGTGAAAAGGTACTATTGTCGTACCAAGATATAAAAAAAGGACACATTCATCTTATTGGCACTGCTGAAATAATTTATATGTTAATGGATGAGCTTCATTCGATCTCGTTATATTCATTCAAATACATAAAAATTTGTTCTACAACATCGCAAAGCACACGTTAATAGTGCTGCCGATGTTACTAACGGCTTAAAATGCACATGTCGACAAGATTAATAGTACTATTCCCTTATAAAAAATCTTGACAGGAACACTGAAATTTTTGCGTTACTGTCTGTCGCATTTTTGCAACCATTTTTACATGGGAAGAACTTTTTGACACTTGAGAAATATCGTGGCACAATTAGGTATGGTAAATAATATTTTATTTGAGGTTCCATTGTGCCTTATACTAAGCGTGATACATAGGTTAAATTATTTTGTTAACGAAAAGCAACAGGATCATAAAGCAGTAGTTGATTTTATTTCACATTATGAAGTCTAGCACAACAGTAACTGACGTAAAATTCATGTTCAGTACCTACAAATTTCTCATTTATTAATTACATAGCGTAAGTGAACGTTGGTCTTAAATTATTCAGAAGAATATTTTCTATACTTCTCATATGTCGTAGTACATCATGAATAGTTTCCAAAGGAATTAACAAGTGCGAAATGAAATTTACTGGTGAGACAGTCCAGTACTTGAAGTAAACAATTTTTATGCTGGAGAATGAAAAGAGCTGACGTACTTTCGATATGGAAATAAACCGTCTACTTATATTTTTGTTGAATAATTCAGATAGTTTGGATGCTTTTAAAAATGGTGCAAAAATTCAGAAAATTTCGATACTTTTGAGCACAGGCAAGATTTGTGTATTGGGGTTCTGTTGTGATTGGCTGGTACATTTTAATGTAGTGTAAAATACTGGGATATGACTGGTGGAGTGGGGAGGTTAGGAAAGGGATAGTAGTGTGGAAGTGGAGAGGAAAAGGAGAGATAGTGTAGGTGAAATGAGGCATGGGTTGTCACGGAATGACGACGACATCACTGACAAAGCTAAAGCCATTACTGATAAGAATGGGGATGTCACAGACAAGAAGGGCAGGGCTTGCGACTTCTTGAACTGGGGTTGGGGTGGCATACGATGTGAACGTAATGACCTTAGTCAGTTTCAACAGATGTTTGACCGTCAAAGTGTCCTGGGAAACACGTTGATATACTACTTCCGTAGTAACAGCAATTGACACCTAAAACTTGGAATCAGTTTGTGGTAACACTCTGAAGTATATGTTCTTTGATGCAGCTATTGCCACTCGACACCATCACAATAATGATGGATCACAGAGAAAATGAAAGATGATTAAATAACATCCTACTATTCTCAGCACTAGAGGAAGATTTCAAATAAACTGAGTAAAAGAAAAAGCAATACATGTAAATAAAATATATGTAAATCATGTTAGTCTTGTAGATATGGTTTTCGGGAGAATATTGGAAGGCATTGTCAAGTTCCAGAATATGTCATTAGTGCAACTGATCGAAACGACTGCTGTGACGATCATTCCGCTTACTTATCACTAGACTCCTATTTTTGCCAATGTATGAGGGAAATGTACAGGCATGAGGGCTCCAAACTCTGTGGCCAACAATAAAGGAATTCTGATTGGTCTACTACACCACCTTTCGGACGATGAACCAAGGACCTCACCGCACCCACAGAGGCTGTCGTTCCTCCTGTGAAATGCCGCCAAGTTGCACAAGTGACCTCTACCGGTAGATGTATGTAGAACTACGCATTCACGCTGGCGTGTGACCATCGTCGACGCTGTTATCTGAGTAGTTTACTTGTCAGTGAAATATCACCCCTTGCCTGGTCCCACACAATACGAAGTTAGAAACTAGTGTCGATTTACGAGATATGATATGCATTTCGACCAATTCTTTGATTACAATATCTCACTACGAAGACATCGCTGAAAGAATTTTAGCACTCTGATGACCCATTTTGTGACTATACAAATACAATAGATTTCTGTGGTTAGGTCAAGAGATTCATGCATCTGTCTTCCATTGCGTGGCAAGTTTCTCTGATGTACGTCATCTCCCAGCTACAAGGAATCTTTCAGACGTCGGGCCTTATCAAGTCAAAATGGTCCTTAACTGAACCTATAATCGGCACTCAGTTTTGTACTTACACAAAAGACGCATTTAACTTTGTGTTTCTGCAGTAATTTTCCACTTTTAGAAGGCAAAATTCAAACAAATTTTAAGACAATCAGTACTCTCTCTTTTTCACTTTCTTCTAGCTTCTCACATTGTCTGACGTACGCAAGGTGTACGACAACACCTTCAGCCTATTGAAAGTACTCGTCATTACCAAAAAGTGGATCGATATGAGCCCACGCTTAAACACATCTACTGACTTCCTTTCCAGGTTATCGCCAACGAGTAAGAACGATTACTGCAACAGCACTCAAGTTAAATGTAAGACCACATACACATTCATGAGGGTCTCAAATGATGTGACTTGTAAGTTCTTGAAACTATGAAAGAATTCTTCTGAGTTATTTATGTACTGCTCACAATTTCCTACCAGAGTGCTAAGCTATGATGGCAGATGTTTGTTCAAGTTGTATTTTGGCACCACAATACTGCTCACAATTAGGTGTAATGAATTTTAAGCAATCCATATAGACTGATGGGATAGTTACCTGTGTATTTAGTTTTTTTGCCAAAACAATAGAGATAGTGGTGTTCTTGAGGGGCTCTATACACTTTCGGTGTATGCAGAGTCGTCCAGTAATTGGTACATCTTGCTTAGTAAGATTCTCCTGGCAAATGTGAGACCGGCGTTGCTACACTCGCCGTTACCATCGTAACATCAGGATCTTCTCTTAGGGGTCGAAGCTCCAACCTCTCTGCAGCAGAGATATTGTTCCCCGGACTTAGTGCCCGCATCAGAGGACGGGAAATCTACAGCCATATGTATCTCGCAGCGTCCCTGGGAAGTTCCAGGGTTAACTGCGCGTGTACCGAGTTCCTCGGTGTATCATTCGGTTGGTAGCATAGCGATGCTTTCCGCCAAATAAGCCAACGTTACCATGGCCTTCTCCATCACCAAAAATTGAAGGCTACAGCTTTTAAAAGAATTGCGTCGGAAACAGTGACTTCATATTGAGGCTGCTCCTACAAAGCTACGTTATACACCTCACTCTTAGGCTAAATTGATACTTTCGCCTTCTGAGAATTTACAGTTAGCCATCAGAGAGAGAGAGAGGGGGGGGGGGGGGAGTGAGGGAGAGAATGCAACCTGAATGTAGCTTTTCGACTTTCCCAGAGTTTAATTAAAAAGAAATACTAGTTAAGCTAGAGGTAATGAATGTACTGGTGTCACACACACACACACACACACACACACACACACACACACACAATAAAAAGTCCAATTCAATGGCGAAGAATCAAAGCCATCATTAGGAAAGGAACTAAAGGAGCAGTAAGGCCTGAAAGGGTTTTGGAATCAGCTATGAATTTTAAGCGATGATAACACTGTTGGCAGAATGGATCAAAAAAAAAAAATAGTTTATATAAAAGTTCTGATAATGCAACTGAAATGGTACGGAACTCGGACTTGGAATTGATAAGGTGCTCGACATAAAGATAATAATCTTTTAACATTTATTTATTAAAGAGGCCAAACTGAAAATTGCAGTATCTCTAACAGTGGGAAGAACTGTAAGAACAGACAACACATTGAATACCATAACGTTTTTAAATCACCTTATGGGCACTAACTGAAACATTTTAGCTTTTTTCTTTCTACTTGTAAATATATATTACAAAAGTCCCAATACACATACACTTGAATCATTAAATAAACTTCTAAAATAACAGAATATACAAGATAATAGATACTCCTGTGCTGGCTTTAAAATAAATGTGTGCTTTAGTAAATCTGCAAGCATAATTAAGCTTGGACAAATAGAAAATAATGGGGCTAAAACGAATGTATTAACCAGTGCAGCTTGAGTGCGGGCCACTTCCACAAACAGTTGATGAATTCATTACAGGTTCTGAAACATACGCAGAGAAATTACCTTATATTTACCTAACATGCGTGGTACATAGCACATGGACCCAAAAGATGACATAGGGATTGACGGAACACAATTGAGGCCTTTCGTCCCACAAGTACATTAGTGGAGTAGAAATTAAAGTAACTAAATAAGAGTAAACTACAACGCACGTCGGCCCTTTAACATTAACCGAAAATAAATGTCAAATATATCTGAACTGAATAAAGAATGCATGGATCAGTAATGCAGGTAAATTTTATAGACTTAAGTAAACTGACAACAGAAACACTTTAATATGAAACTTAGATAAATTCACGCATCAATAATGCGCGTTATACATTGCCTCACGAACAGCCCTTGTAGTTGAGACAATGTTTAACCTTGGCACGTGCACATAGCGGAGATGCGGATCCACGAGAAAGGCATCGACCAAACAAAGGCCAGAAGAGTAAATCAGGCCCCCTTACGCCAATAATACCAAACGAATCTCAGTAGCTAAGCAATGGGGTTTGCATGAACCGAGGCCCTAGAGACTTTAGGACGCTGTACGTGGACACGTCCACCAAGCAGCCGGAAGCAAGGCGGCTCGGTCTCCAGAATATGGCTTCGTGCCACAGGGACAGAGGGAAGCGGCGACTCTCGAGTAGGCATTTTCACGCTGCCCACGCTATGCATATGACATTCAAATGCCCCGGGCAGAGGTCTACAGCAAGCAAGTCCAGGCCAAGATTCAGAAACGATCCTCGAGAATTACACAACCCGTAACAGACAGCCTCAGTGTGAGATGCGCGCCCTTGAATGCCTTTCGAGGCGCTGCAAAGGCGTCACCTCATGAGATACAACAGAAACAGTGGCTAAGCAACGAGGCCCGAGAAAGTTCCGCAGTCGAAGGTATTTATATGAACCCACGCACGGCTCTGAACCAGCAGTATGTTTCAGTGGTACTTAATTGTACACCAAGAAGTTTTGCCACAGAAAATAATGGTTGCAGGCGGCTTTCTGCATTTGAAGAGTGGTGTCGACTCATATTTCGTGCCATTTGTGTAAGAGTGGCACTAAAAGCGCCACTATGGGGATGAAAATCAGATTTGCTTTAATAACATGATGTAACTGTAGTGAGCGTTAGTTACCTTTGAGACCGGAAGTGATGAGTTGATGTTAGTTGAGAATGTCTGTAAGGCGACAAAGACGCCATTATCAACACTCCACTGAGTTTGAAAGAGTGTAATAGAGCCACTAGAAGCTGGCTGTTCCGTCTGCCATACTTTTGGAAGACTTGGCGGGAATAACCACTGTACATGATTGCTGATTTTAGTGCTCACTAGAGTGTATGGTCGCAAGGAAACCAGGCTCCGGACGGCCACGTGGCACTATCGAGACAGAAGTAAACGTGTACGGCCTATGGCTGTGGCGCATCGTACTACATCTGCAGCAGCGATTTGAGCAGCAGATGGCACCACAGTGACACAACGAACTGTTAGAAATCGGGTACTACAAGGAAAGCTCCGAGCAAAATGCCCTGTAGCGTGCATTCCACTGACCCCAAGCCACCTCCGTTTGCGACTTCTGTGGGGTCAAGCGAGAGCTAATTGGAGGGCAGGGTGGAGATCTGTTGGGTTTCTTGATGAAAGCCTGTTCTGTCTTGGTGCCAGTGATGGCCATGTGTTGGTCAGATTGAGGCTAGTTGAGGGCCCGCACCAACCATTCTGTGTGCTAGACACACTGGAACATCACCTGGAGCCATGGCCTAGGGTGCGATTGCGTATGACAGAAGGGCCACTCTAGTGTTCGTCCCTAGCACCCTGATTGCCAATTTGTAGGTCAGTCTCGTGATTCGAACTGTTGAGCTGCCCTTCACGAACAGCACTGCAGAGCGAGCTTTGCATCAGGATAACGTTCGTCCACAAACCGCTGCTGTGACCCAACGTGCTCTACAGAGAGTCGACATGTTACCTTGGCCTGCTCGATAGCAAGATCAGTCTCCAGTCGAGCATATATGGGACGTCTTAGGACGACAACTCGGACCTCATCCACAACAAGCACTAGCCTTCCCTGTATCGACTAAGTACAACAGGCATGGACATCCACCTCAGAAACTGACATCCAGCACTTGGACAACACAATGTACGCACGTCTGCATGCTTGTATTCAAAATTCTGTCTTTTACGCCTGTTATTAATGTACTAGTATTTCATTTTTGCCGTCGCCTGTTTTGCGCTTACGTTTATCTGTGATCTTGAAATGTCAATCACTTAAATACATTACCTACAGAAATGTATTCCTGAAATTTCATTAAACTACATTAATTACTTTTTGACACTGCTTTTTTATGCCAGTGTATTTTGGTGTTAGTTCCTTCGGTTTTGGCTAGAGCTCGGACACTGAGAGGCACCAGAATATCATGATAAAAATAATGACAGCACAGTAAAATAGAAGTCTTCGATACTGTATAACTATTGCATGATGTAAAGAACTTGCAGTGTATCACAACTTAGTACAGAGTATACCTACTAGACTAGCTGCAGCTACTAATGCTCAGTAGAGTCCTCGACCGGCCGTCAGCTTACAGTGTGGCTTCATTTCTTGCAGCTGTCGCAGTCGCTGTCGTTCTCGTCGACCTTAGCGGCCGTCTCCCTGCCGTCATCCGGTCAGCAGACATCCGCCGGCGCCACTGGCACTGTGGTTGGCTGGGGATCCACCTCAAAGGTGAGATCACTAACATTACCAGTTTAAAGTTGGAGTGAGGGTCGGAACACCCAGCAGTGTCGACTTACTTGTAAACGTCGGTCCACTCACACCTGAATCCCACTTCCGGAGGTCATAGGGATGCCTTCCACCAACAGTATTTTTCTCTCAAATGTAATTCAAATATGCACGTAGTTTTTTTGAATATACTCCTAGTAGTTCACAGATTTGCTTGTATTCAAACACTTTCCCACCCCTATAAACTGAAGTTATGGAAGGGTTTTGTCATATGTATACTAAAAGGTTATTTTCATTATTTACTTGCAACATGCTCCATTACAATATTCGTAATACTACGTGTATGTACTCTGTGTGTGTGTTATGTTTGTTCTGTGTGACGATGATGATGATGATGATGAGAGAAGGAAGAGGGAGAAATCCGGTGCCGGCACATAGTCTACTTGTCATGAATATCACCAAGGCAGCCACCAAACTTAATATTACCATTCAACAAATGGATCACCACCAACAGTGTGACATGCCCTCATTCATGAAGACACTGGGGTAAAATCTGGTGCATACTAAGATTACTCGAAATTATTCCATGTTTATCAGAGTTACTCTGATACATCACTGTTAAACATCCTTACGTCTGTCATGGGAGTTCTACAGCCACGTTATTTCCTCCGCGACAGATTATCAATTGTGTATTACGTTTGTCTGAAATACCTCCCTACACCCATCCCCCACTCTCCTTCCTCTAGGACTTAAAAGTCATTGCGGCTGTCGCCAATCAATCCAGTAAACGTGCAAAATCACGAGGTCGGCGATAGTATAACTTGTTTTTACCTATCATCCCTCTAACTTTCCAAACCTGAACCCATTGGTGCAACGGCTCCCTGAAAAAATTTTCTTTTTTTACCGATAAGTGCATGTGAAGTCTGGTTCAGATTAATCCACGTATTCCAGATTTGTGCTTACAAAGTACCAGTTTTCTCATCTTCAGCCCACAGACAAGAGTGCTAAGTGTGTCTTACACCTGCAATGGTAATTTTCTTCTGATGTGAATCATATGTGTATCAAACTTAGGTGATTATCTCCGGCAGCTCGAGATCTATCCTGGAATATCTACACAAAAACATACCTCAATTGATACACACGTTGAAAGTATGACTGGATCAATACATAAGTTTTTCAGTTGTGAATGGTGTTTGTGGTAACTCATCCGATATTCCTTAGACAATTGTCTGGATTCCTAAAAACCATTATACTAATACAGTACTGTAAGAGCTACGCATAATGTACATGTTCAGTCATGAAAATTGTAACAATCCTTTACAAATCATTGGAATATATTACATTAAATAAAATTAAATTAAATTAATCAGTTATGTGTATCCTATATCACGTTATACTATTTTCTCCCTAGGTATTTTCTATTTGTAAAAAAAAAATATTATATTTTTTAATTCTCTGTTTGCGATTCTATTTGTTTAATGTACCTGAAGATGCAGCTCTAATGTTCTGATATCAGTACAACAGCTGTTTGCGATTTATTTTTCAAGAACGCATACCTTCACTTGCGGATGCGCATGTTACAGAATTTGCCTATAAGGGGTGTATGTTGTAGTGTTTGTGTAGTCGATGGTGTTGGTGGCGGTGGTGGTGATGATGATGATGATGATGATGACGGTGATGATGCTGATGATGGTGATGAGAGCAGGGAAGGGATGTAACCTGATATTGGCACACGACGGTGACAGATACTCTTTGTTTCAGTCAACCGCTGTCAGCGGCCTGCGCAAGGTTAACGTCGCCGTGTGGTCGGACTCGGACTGCCAGTCGACGTATTCGGACTACACCTACCTCTTTATGCCAGCCATGAACATCTGCGCTGGAAACTCAGGCAAAGGGTCATGCGATGTGAGTTGTAGTCTTTTCATCCCTATATATATTGCACTCCCCTAACACCTGCCTTCCAGCTGCCTGGTAAGCCTGGCTGCTGTAAGAAACTCCATTCCCTTTCAGGACAATATTACTATTCTCATTTTCCCAATCAGCTATAACAGTTTTCTATGTACCATATGTATTACAGTCTACCCAGTTGCCTTGCCTATTTCACTACAAACGTGTGCAACGACCCATACGTAGACCAATGTTCAGAGGGGGTCACAGCAAGATGATTTGTAACAACCTTGAATTATGAGGACTCGTCTGTTAATTATCAACATAATCACTGTGATACAGCTTGACCTGTATTTTTATAATAGTATTAGACACAGAATTCCATTTCTGCTGTCTGTAAACAACTGCTTAATAGCAGCATACTCCTCGACGAAGTTTCACACAGACCATGCAACGGAGAGTGATTAGAACATTATTTGTCTAAACAAGAGCGTGCCAAACCAGGACGACAGCTCCCACTGCTGACAAGGTCATGATAACAGTCTACTGGAATATTTAGGGTGTCATTCCTGTGGATGTGTTTGCAAAATTCGGATAAAAATTATGCTGACCAACAACGCCACAAAAATGCTTCAAATGGCTCTGAGCACTATGGGACTTAAACATCTATGGTCATCAGTCCCCTAGAACTTAGAACTACTTAAACCTAACTAACCTAAGGACATCACACAACACCCAGTCATCACCAGGCAGAGAAAATCCCTGACCCCGCCGGGAATCGAACGCGGGAACCCGGGCGTGGGAATAGAACGCTACAGCACGACCACGAGCTGCGGACAACAACGCCGTATGCCACCCCCATACTCCTACACTGTTGACGCAGTGGTAGTAACCACCTACATTGTTGCCATAACTGTGGATACAACTTATGCTTTCCTGCTTATGGATATATGTTATGTGATCAAAAGTATTCGGACACCTGGCTGAAAATTACTCACAAGTTCGTGGCGCCCTCCGTAGGTAATGCTGGAATACAATATGGTGTTCGCCCACCCTTAGCCTTGATGACATTTTCCACTCTCGCAGGTATACCATCAATAAGGTGCTGGAACGTTTCTTGGGGAATGGCGGCCCATTCTTCACGGAGTGCTGCACTGAGGAGAGGTATCGACATCGGTCGGCAAGGCCTGGCACGAAGTCGGCATTCCAAAACATCCCAAAGGTGTTCTATAGGATTCAGGTCAGGACTCTGTGAAGGTCAGTCCATTACAAGGATGTTATTGTCGTGTAACCACCCCGCCAAAGGCAGTGCATTATGAACAAGTGCTCGATCATGTTGAAAGATGCAGTCGCCATCCCCGAATTTCTCTTCAGTAGTGGGAAGCAAGAAAGTGCTTAAACTATCAATGTAGGAATATGCAGTGATAGTTCGACGCAAAATAACAAGGGGTGCAAGCCCACTCAATGAAAAGCACGACCACATCATAACACCACAGCTTCCGAATTTTACTGTTGGCACTACACACGCTGGCAGTTAACGTTCACCGGGCATTCGCCATACCCACATCCTGCCATCGGATCGACACATTGTGTACCATGATACGTCACTCCGCACAACGTTTATCCACTGTTCAGTCGTCCAATGTTTACGTTCCTTACACCAAGCGAGGCGTAGTTTGGCATTTATCGGCGTGATGTGTGGCTTATGAGCAGTCACTCGACCATGAAATTCAAGTTTTCTCACCTACCACCTAACTGTCACAATACTTGCAGTGAATCCTGACGCAGTTTGGAACTCCTGTGTAATGCTCTGGATACATGTCTGCCTATTACACATTACGAACGTCTTCAACTGTCGGCGGTCTCTGTCAGTCAACAGACGATGTCGGCCTGTACGCTTTTGCGCTGCCCGTGTCCCTTCACGTTTCCACTTCACTATCACATCGGAAACAGTGGACCTTGGAATGTTTAGGACTGCGGAAATCTCGCGTACAGACGTATGACACAAGTGACACCCAATCACCTGATAATGTTCGAAGTCCGTGAGTTCTGCGGAGCGTCCCATTCTAATCTCTCACGATGTCTAACGACCACTGAGGTCGCTAATATGGAGCACCTGGCAGCAGGTAGCAGCGCAATGCACCTAATATGAAAAACGTATGTTTTTGGGGTGTCCGGTTACTTTTGATCACGTAGTGTATGAGCAACAGTACAACATTAAACGGTTGAATGAGACAGTGGCATTCGTGAATTGTAAGATGCGGTCAATAAATAAAACCCCATACTTTTTTTACATGCATAGTTACATATATGGAGATGCCCTTTTTAGATCCTTCAAAACTGATGTTTCTTGAGCATGTAATCGGAGTTTTGAACAATTCTGAGAGATGACAGAGCCGTTCTGAACCATTAAAATGGCATCTACACAAGATATTATACTCGTTATAAGCAATGTGTGTAAAAGAATTCTTGAATGTGGAAAAAGAAATCGTGATGAACATCGTTAGAATGTTGCATGCAGTGTTTGGTATTGATGCAGTTGGCCGGAGAACTATCTGTCGCTGGATAAAGATATTTACACGAGGTGACAAAAATGCACTGGATAGCGATACCTACAGATAGAGATGGTGGTAATACCACCTGCAGTAGGTACAAAAGGGCGGTGCATTGACGGAGCTGTCATTTGCTCTCTGGTGATTCATATGGAAAGGTTTCCGACGTTATTACGGCCCCAGGAAGGGATTTAGCAAACTTCGAACGCGGAATGGAAGTTGCAACTACACGCAAGGAACATCTCATTTCGGAAATCGTTAGGGAATTCGCTATTCCGAGATTCACAGTATCCAGTGTGCCGAGAACACCGAACTTCAGGCACTACCTCTCACCACGGGTAACGCAGTGGGCGACGGCCTTCACTTAACGACCGAGAGTTGTGGCGTTAACTTTGTCAGTGGTAACAGATGAGCAAAACCCTATGAAACGACCGCAGAGATCAATGTGGGACGTACGACGAGCGTATCCGTTAGGACAGTCCAGCGAAATATGGCGTTAATGGGCAATGGCAGCAGACGACGGACGTGATTGCCTTTGCTAAAGCACAACATCGCTTGCAACGTCTGTCCTGGACTTGTGACAATATCAGTGGGACCGTACACGACTGGCAAACCATCGCTTGGTTAGATGAATCACGATTTCAGTTGTTACGAGCTGATGGTAGTGTTCGAGTGTGGCGCACACCCTATGAAGCCGAGGACCCAAGTTGTCAACAGGGCACTGTGCAAGCTGGTGGTGGCTCCATAATGTTGTGAGCAACTTTTACACGGAGTGGAGTGGATCCCCTGGTCCAGCTGAACCGATCATTGACTGGAAACGGTTACGTATGGCAATTGGAGACTGTAGCCATTCATCAACTATTTGTTCCCAAACACCGTTGGAATTCTTATGGGTGCCAATGTACCGTGTTACTGAGGCACACTGGTTCGAGACTGGTTTGAAAAATGTTCTGGAAAATTTGAGCAAATGATTTTACCACTCAGATATCCCGGTATGAATACCATCGAACATTTTTGGGACATAATCAGGTCAGTTCAAGGGTCAAGCACAAAATTCTACACTGGACACACTTTCGCAGTTATGGACTGCTCTACAGAAAGAATGGCTCAGTATTTCTCCACGGGATTGGCAACGACCTTTGAGACCATGCCATGTCGAGTTTCTGCACTACGCCGGGGAAAAGGTCCGACATGGCAGTAGGACGTATTCTCAGTTTAAAGCATAAGGAAGCGGAGAAACTAATTCCCATGATCCCTTACATTTAAGGCATACTGTCACAACTTCTGCAACAAACATGGTGAACAACATGGATGCCATTATTCATGGAGGGAGGTGCATCAAAATTCCACATCTAGCTATGGCTGACCAATGAAGGATTTGTGCAATAATTGAGACTCATCGATGTTTAAAGATGTGCTCAGGAGGGCTTCTGTGAATGCTCACAACAGATCGTAACATCCAAAGGAAAGTCATTTCATCTGAAATTCTGGAGCTGTTTAAGACGAATATAGATCTCTCTTTGTCACGTATCGTTGCATGTAACGAAACCTTGACGCATCACATTGAGTCGGAAAGAAAATTGCAGTCACTGAAGTGACGCCACCCACAATGCCAAAAATGAATTCAAGGCAACTCTCTCCCCTGGTAATGACGGGATAAGCCTCCTTTGGGATAGTGCTGTACCACTACCGTGTACGTGATACGAACAGGGTCAACCTTTAACTTAGAGGGATATTTGAAGTCTCTGAACAAACTTAAGAATCGTTGTCTGGGTCGTCTGCAAACACATCTTCGTCCTGGAATAGTCCCGCTTCAAACTGAGCCCCGATTACCAGCGAAGAAGTATGTGGCGACTCCCTGGACAGCAGTGTAGTACCAATCTGACTGTCGCTCGCCGTATAGCCTGACAACAAGAGTGATGGTGTGGGATGCAGTTTCATTTTACAGTAGGTCGCACTGGGTTTTCAGCAGCGAGCCCTTTACAGCACAGTGGTACGTCGACAGTATTTTACCACCCGTTGCGTTGCCCGTCATGGCGAATCATCCTGGGGTTACACTCCAGCAAGATAACGCCGGTCTGAAAACATCTAGTGCTTGCCTTCATGTTTGCCAAACCTTGACTTGGCCAGCAAAGTCACTCTACATCTCTCCAGCTGAGATCATTTGTAGCATTAAAGGCAGTGCCCTCCAGCCAGCCCCGGTTTTTGACTATCTAACGCGCCAATAGGCATTTGTACAGAAATTTGTTACGATATCCTTCAGGCGGACATCCAGAAGATCTACACTTCAGGCCATTAAAACTGTTACACCACGAGGCTGACGTGCTACAGACGCGAAATTTAACCGACAGGAAGAAGATGTTGTTGATGTTGTGGTCTTCAGTCCTGAGACTGGTTTGATGCAGCTCTCCATGCTACTATATCCTGTGCAAGCTTCTTCATCTCCCAGTACCTACTGCAGCCTACATCCTTCTGAATCTGCTTAGTGTACTCATCTCTTGGCCTCTCTCTACGATTTTTACCCTCCGCTAAATTGGTGATCTCTTAATGCCTCAGAACATGTCCCACCAACCGATCCCTTCTTCTAGTCAAGTTGTGCCACAAACTCTTCTTCTCCCAAATTCTCTTCAGTACCTCCTCATTAGTTATGTGGTCTACCCATCTAATCTTCAGCATTCTTCTGTAGCACCACATTTCAAAAGCTTCTATTCTCTTCTTGTCTAAACTATTTATCATCCACGTTTCACTTCCATGCATGGCTACACTCCATACAAATACTTTCAGAAACGACTTCCTAACACTTAAATCAATACTCGATGTTAACAAATTTCTCTTCTTCAGAAACGCTTTTCTTGCCATTGCCAGTCTACATTTTATATCCTCTCTACTTCGACCATCATTAGTTATTTTGCTCCCCAAATAGCAAAACTCCATTACTAGTTTAAGTGTCTCATTTCCTAATCTAATTCCCTCAGCATCACCCGACTTAATTCGACTACATTCCATTATCCTTTTTTTGCTTTTGTAGATGTTCATCTTATACCATCCTTTCAAGACATTGCCCATTCCGTTCAACTGCTCTTCCAAGTTGTTGCTGTTTCTGACAGAATTACAATGTCATCGGCGAACCTCAAAGTTTATTTTTCTTATCCATGGATTTTAATACCTACTCCGAATTTTTCTTTTGTTTCCTTTATTGCTTGCTCAATATACAGATTGAACAGCATCGGGGAGAGGCTACAACCCTGTCTCACTCCCTTCCCAACCACAGCTTCCCTTTCATGTCCCTCAACTCTTATAACTGCCATCTGGTTTCTGTACAAATTGTAAATAGCCTTTCGCTCCCTGTATTTTACCCCTGCCACCTTCAGAATTTGAAAGAGAGTATTCCAGCCGACATTGTCAAAAGCTTTCTCTAAGTCTAAAAATGCTAGAAATGTAGGTTTGCCTTTCCTTAAACTTTCTTCTAAGATAAGTCGTAGGGTCAGTATTGCCACACGTGTTCCAACATTTCTACGGAATCCAAACTGATCTTCCCCGAGGTCGGCTTCTACCAGTTTCTTCCATTCGTCTGTAATGAATTGGCGTTAGTATTTTGCAGTTGTGACTTATTAAAATGATAGTTCGGTAATTTTGACATCTGTCAACACCTACTTTCTTTGGGATTGGAATTATTATATTCTTCTTGTAGTCTGAGGGTATTTCGCCTGTCTCATACATCTTGCTCACCAGATGGTAGAGTTTTGTCAGGACTGGCTCTCCCAAGGCTGTCAGTAGTTCTAATGGAATGTTGTCTACTCCCGGGGCCTTGTTTCAACTCAGGTCTTTCAGTGCTCTGTCAAACTCTTCACGCAGTATCATATCTTCCATTTCATCTTCATGTACATCATCTTCAATTTCCATGATATTGTCCTCAAGAACATCGCTCCTGTATAGACCCTCTATATACTCCTTCCACCTTTCTGCTTTCCCTTCTTTGCTTAGAATTGGGTTTCCATCGGAGCTCTTGTTACTCATACAAGTGGTTCTCTTTTCTCCAAAGGTCTGTTTAATTTTTCTGTAGGCAGTATCTATCTTACCCCACGTGAGATAAGCCTTTACATCCTTACATTTGTCCTCCAGCCATCCCTGCTTAGCCATTTTGCACTTCCTGTCGATCTCATTTTTGAGAAGTTTGTATTCCTTTTTGCCTGCTTGACTTACTGCATTTTTGTATTTTCTCCTTTCATCAATTAAATTCAATATCTCTTCTGTTACCCAAGTATTTCTACTAGCTCTCATCTTTTTACCTACTTTATCCTCTGCTGCCTTCACTATTTCGTTCCTCAAAGCTACCCGTTTTGGGCGACATCGCGGTGAACGTACATTGGAAGCGTGTATCCGTCATCGCCAAACTGGCGTATCACCCTGCGGGATGGTATGGGGTGCCATTGGTTACACGTTTCGGTCACCTCTTGTTCGCATTGACGGCACTTTGATCAGTGGACGTTACATTTCAGTGGCTGTACCCTTCATTCGATCCCTGCGAAACCCTACATTTCAGCAGGATAATGCACGACCGCATGTTGCAGGCCCGGTACGGGCCTCTCTGGATACAGAAAATGTTCGATTGCTGCCCTGGTCAGCACATTCTCCAGATCTCTCACCAACTGAAAACGCCTGGTCATTGATGGCCGAGCAACTGGCTCGTCACAATACGCCAGTCACTGCTCTTGATGAAGTGTGGTATCGTGTTGAAGCTGCATGGGCAGCTGTACCTGTACACGCCATCCACGCTCTGTTTGACTCAATGCCCAGGCGTATCAAGGCCGTTATTATGGCCAGAGGTGGTTGTTCTGGGTACTGATTTCTCAGGATCTATGCACCAAAATTGCGTAGAAATGTAATCACATGTCAGTTCTAGTACAATATATTTGTCCAATGAATACCCATCTATCATCTGCATTTCTTCTTGATGTAGCAATTTTAATGACCAGTAGTGTATCAAACAGTGCCGAGCCGAATAATTGGTTGCTTACACAACATAAAGAGACCAACGCGTTATTAACTTTCTCAATTTGTCATCCTTTTTCCCTTTAGCAAATTTTCCATTTTTTCTGCGATGATAATCATTTGTTTGTACATGTACATGATATCTACCGATTTTCGTCCTGTTTGGATAATTTCTTTATCTGTTTATCTTGCTTGCTGTGTATTTACTGATCTTGTCACCCAATTCTAACTCTTAAGAATGAACATATCCTGATAAAAAAAATTATGGAGCATTATATACTACACGACTCTCACAAAACGAAGTAAACGCTGTGTAAAGTCACATAGCGTAGTGAACGACGTGAATGCATTTCTTTAGAATCTGCAACGTACTTTTATAACGGTTTATTGACATCGAAAAATTAACAAAGTAGTGCTTTATAACACACAATTTTTATCTAGTAGTTAAGAAGTGCTGTATATTTAATACTTAACACCTAATTTTGTATTGAAAAGGTCGTTTCTTGCCAGTGTTTTCATACAGTGTCTTGTTAATCGTATATTTTTGTGTTGTATCTGCAAATAATTGGAAACTTTATCTAGGTTCATTAAGAGGTCGCCGTAGCCCACCATCAGTCTCTTATAAAGAACTGCAGATTTAGCTACATTGCAGAAAATTGTCATGATTTGGTTGTGAGATTCTAGATTATATAGAAAAGGCAAAAATGACATGCTATCCATTATAAAAATTCAAACTATTTATTTCCCAGTTGAAAATCATACGTCTGTATATTCCTAAGATTAAAAAGGGACGTAAAAATGATTGTTTGGATTATACGTGTTTTACGGGAAACTACGACATAGTAGTAGTAAATGGGAAGGTACAGGAGTGCTAAAAACATTAGAAAAAACGTTATCAGATATTGTTTTTATTATTTATTTACTTATCATCGTCCACATTCTTGAATACAAAAATGGACTTTCGCAAGCGGTAAGTAAGCCTTCGAATCGACGAGCGCTATCCCTTTCTGATGGCGACTATGCTCTTGAAGATATGGACTTCCAATCGGAAAAACTAGATAACGTGGAACCAGCTAACGTTCCCCCTGACCTCCCCAGTAAATCACATGTGAGTGAACTTTCATGATAATCCACTTATTTTCTTATCCGGTTTTTTTCTGTTACTAAACATGAAATAACTTGACATTGTCTTTAATACTATCGTTCCAATACTTCATTTTCCTTTTGTACAAGTATCACCGTAATGTTTAGATATCTACTTATCCTTTTCCTATCACAGCCGGCCGGTGTGGCCGAGCGGTTCTAGGCGCTTCAGTCAGGAACCGCGCTGCTGCTACGGTCGCAGGTTCGAATCCTGCTCTGGCATGGATGTGTCTGATGTCCTTAGGTTATTCAGGTTTAAGTAGTTCTACGTCTAGGGGACTGATGACCTCAGATGTTAAGTCCCATAGTGCTTAGAACCATTTGGACCATTTTATACCTCATAACTCAGCTCCAAATGCCTTGTGAGTTCTTAGAATGTAAAGGTTTCTCGGCAGCATTCTGCAATAGTTACTGATCATACGCAAACTAGAAAAACTGTTAGAAGCTGATATTGAGAAAGATTATTTTGGATTCGAGAGAAATGTAGCAATATGCGAGGCAATACTGACCCTACAACTTCTCACAGAAGATACGTTAAGGAAGGGAAAACCTACATTTATAGCATTTGTAGACTGAGAAAAAGCTTTTGACCATGTTGACTGGAATACTGCCGTGCAGTGTAGCCGCACGGTCTTGGGCGTCTTGCCACGGTTCGCGCGGCTTCCCCCGTCGGAATTTCCAATCCTCCTTCGGGCATGGGTGTGTGTGTTGTTCTTAGCGTAAATTAGTTTATGTTAGATTAAGTAGTGTGCAAGCCTAGGGACCGATGACTTCAGCAGTTCTGTTCCATAGGAACTTACCACAACCAACTGGAACACTCTCTTTCAAATTCTAAAAGTGGAGGGGGTAAAATACAGGGAGCGAGAGACTATTTACAATTGTTACAGAAACCAGAATCGAGTGGCACGAAAGGCAAGCAGTAGTTTAGATGGGAGTGAGCCAGTGTTGTAGCCTACCCCCGATGTTATTCAATCTATATACTGCACAACCAGTAAAAGAAACAAAAGAAAAATTTGGAGTTGCTTTGGAAGCCCAGGGAACAGAAACAAAAGCTTCCAGATTTGCGGATGACATTGTAATTCTGTCAGACAGCAAAGGACTTGGAAGAGCAGTTGAATGGAATGGAGAATATCTTGAAAGGAGGATATAAGATGTACATCAACAAAAGAAAAACGAGGATAATTTGATTGGATTTTAATAGGGAAGCTAAAACAGCTTAGGTCTAACCCACCACTACCCACACCGAAACTACGTTTATTGTGCGGTATCGCTCCCTGTATATCTAGTAAAGCCAACCAATGCCCTGAAATAGTGCAAGGAGTCCTTCTACCTGTTAGACACCATTTATTCAGGTCTAGTTGTCCCGAAGAGTCTGTATCTTTTACTCTCCTATGCCATGCATTCAAACATAAGGTGTGATGCAGTTTCTTCACCCTCATTACAGATCCTACATTTAGGGTCTTCTTCCGTCATACCCATTGTGTGTAGGTGTTTTTTGAAATTCCCATGGCCAGTCATCAGTCCAGTCATGAGTCTGATCTCTTTCCTGTTCAATCCCAGGAATACAGAGCTTCTTTTAAAACACGGTTTGGGCACATTACCTTACCATCTTTTTCTTTATGGACCTTGGTCCACTATCCCACGTGCTGTTTTCTAAGCCACTTCCGTAGTTCTAATTTGATCATAGCCTTGGTGATCCGGCCCAATAAATGGAGTTGTTGCCACCATCCTAACCAATCTGTCAGCTTGTTCATTGCCACAGATCCCTGAGTGGCCAGAGACCTACAGTAGGTTTACCCTGTGGCTTCCCCCTAGCTCCACCAGAGCCATGTGGCATTCTGCAACGATCTTAGATCTTGTTGCAGGGGCTGCCAATGATTTCAGGGCTGCCTGGCTGTCTGAATAAATGTAGATGCCACGATCCTTGTAGCACCTACGCATATTCTCCTCCACACATGCCCTGATTGCAGTAATTTCAGCTTGGAATACAGAGGCCAGTTTTCCTAGAGAGATGATGCCCTCCAGTCTTGGCTGAACCCCGTACATCCGTGCCCCAACGCCTTGGTCTATTTTCGGCCCATCAGTGAACCAAACGATGTCCCCCATACGGTGTCGAACTGTTTTTTGCCACTGCTCCCTGCTGGCAGTTATTGTATTGTAAGGCTTGTCAAAGCAGTTGGGAGTTATTACATTGTCAGCAGGCATTTCCCCAGCCATTCCTATATTTACCTCACACACTATGGTAGTGTGTCATTCTGGATATCCGAATAAGACCCAGTTTTGCCCATTTTAAGTCTGTGTTCCCTAGCCGCTGCCTCCATCTTGACCCAAAGGTGTAGTGGAGGCATGTCCAGCATGGCTTCCATACCAGCGGTTGGTGTGCTGCTAATTCCGCCTTTTATGGTTAAGCAGGCCAATCTCTGCACCATAGCAAGCTACTTAGCTGTAACCCGCTGTTCTACCTTCTTCCACCACACTATGGTCCATAGGAAACCTACGTCTGACCACTGTGGTGCATATCCTGTGCATACCCCTGGGTCTTAGGCCCCAGTTTTTACCACAAGCCCTTCTAGTACTCACTAGAGTAATTTTCGCCTTGGGGCAGGTACTCTTAATGTGAAGGGTCCACGTTAGGTTCTCATCTAAGGTTACCCCTGGATAGAGTTTCATCGAAGTGCTTTAGATTGCATGTTGAATGTTGAATACGTCTCTTCGTAAATGGCACCACAACAGTCTTCTTAGAATTAACCTGCAGATCCTGTTTCATGCACCAATTTTGCACAATGTCCAAACCTCCTTGTGCCATATTTCTAACTGTGTCAGTAAATTTGCCAAGCATTACTATGACAAGGTCATCTGCACATCCTTGGCAGAAGCATTGTCTGGAATTTAATTCCTCAATGAGTTCGTTCAGCACTATATTCCACGATAGAGGGGACAAAATTCCTCCTTGTGGGCAGCCTCTAGTGGTGTTAATTACCCTCTTTTCGTTCATAATGGTAGCCTCTACCTTCCTTCCACTAAGCATGGCCCTGGTCTACCTGCATCTAGTGGTCCCCAGGTCATGCACCTGTGCTGCTCTTACCATGAAATCGACGGTCGTGTTACTGAAGGCTCCCTCAATATCCAGGAAGATGCAGAGGGCTATTTCTTGGAAGTAAAGTGCTTTCTCCACCTTCCCAACGAATTGGTGGAGAGCTGTCTCACACGATATACCCGGATGGTATGTGTGTTAATTTGAATATAGAGCCGCCCTACTTAGCTTCCTCTCCCCAACATATACATTAACTAGTTTTTCCATTGTTTGAGAGTGAAGGAGGACAGACTAATTGGTCTCATATCCTTAGCCTTGGTATGGCTCCCTCGCTTTGGAATGAAGACACCTTCACTGCCCTCCAAGCATTGGGAATGATTCCTACTGCTAGGCTAACTCTGAATAGCCTGCATAGGACTCTTACGAGCTTCTGTCCTGCCTGTTGCAGCAGAGGTGGGAAAATTCCATCTGGGCCAGGCGACTTGAACGGTTGGAATGTTCCCACCGCCCATTGGATTTTATTAAAGTTCACAAACTCCTTGGCTGATTCCCAGTCCTCTCTTCGAGTGCCTGAGAACCATTGTCTCTCCGGGATCACATTCTGGTCTGTGTTGTCTGGCAGAGCATAGACAGGAAAGTGAGGTTTGAGAAGTAGTTCCAGCGTCTCATGTGCTGTCTTTGTATATTCCCCATCATTCTTTCTCAATATACCTCATGAAGTCTGGTTGTGCAGCCATGCTCTCCACTTCCTCACAGAATGCTTCCAGGATGCCTTGTTTGCTTGTCTGATTGCAAGATTGTAGTTAACAAGGTTCAAAATTCAAATGGCTCTGAGCACTATGGGACTTAACATCTATGGTCATCAGTCCCCTAGAACTTAGAACTACTTAAACCTAACTAACCTAAGGACATCACACAACACCCAGCCATCACGAGGCAGATAAAATCCCTGACCCCACCGGGAATCGAACCCGGGAACCCGGGCGTGGGAAGCGAGAACGCAACCGCACGAGTAGTTAACAAGGGCCTCACGATATTTAGCCCATTGTCCTTCACGTCTCGCAATATTAAACAGTCTCCATAGCTCCTTCCTTTGCGTTTACAAGTTGTTATTCCACCAAAGCACACTTCTGTTTGTGCACTTATTGATGAATGTGCAGTTGTCCTGATATGAGGTCAATGTGGCAGAGGTAAGAGCCTCTGATACTTTCTCAAATTCTACTTGATTCCTTATCGAGATTTTAATTTCCTATCAGCCTAAATCAGGGTCACTCCTATCTCTCTCCCAGTCTGTTTTCCTGGGATTCCTGTAGCTCATGGTCTGTCTGATTCCCATTTCAGCCTTGAATGTACATGTGGTCCAATGAGGATTGCTCCAACAGCACATGCCATTGTTTGACACAGCTGCCCATCGTTATGGAACTAAAGGTTATGTCAATAACTTCTTCCCTCCCACTATTCCTGAATGTTGTTTCATTGCCCCTATTCAGGACCTCTAAGTTGTTAGCTAAAAGAAATTCAATAAGGTACTCACCTCTACTGCTGGTGTCCTTGCTGCCCCACGCTAGGTTGTGGACGTTGGTGTCGCATCCCACCAGTAGTTGGTCACCTTGCCGATGGCAAGTCTTTACCAGTCTCCTGAACTCTTCGTAAGGAAGATATGCTGAGGCCAAAATAATTTCCCTTGTGATACCTTCCTCACATTGCTGCATTTTAATGGTCACTAAGTGCCTAGAACAGAAATCCATCATTGGCATAAAAGAAATTCCATTTCTTACGTAGATACATGTTCTGAAGTTTCTTAGATTTCTATCAAAAATCAGCTTACCTCCAGTGCCACTGAGGCCTGATACAACCCCGTTATATAAATGGGGTTCTTGTATCAGGACCACATCCACTTCCTGCCTCCCCAGGCAGCATCTCAGGGCGGCAAAGGCCCCTTTACTGTGCTGCAGATTAACCTGCAGTACCTCTGGTCTCCATCTTGCTGCCATCTTTGAGAACCCTGATGATGACTTGCGAGAACCCTAAAATCTCAGGTCCTGCTCCCGCATCACCTTCCGGGACTTCTCTCCGACCTCCACTACCAGGGTTCGTCCTTCCGGTGCCACCTTCTGGTTGATCACTCTCCAATCTTCTGTCGAGACATTTGGGTCCTGGGCCCCTGTTTTCCCGAACAGAGTCTTAGGAGAGACTTCCTTATGGATCTTTGGTACCCATATTGATATCTTTGCGGTCTTAAAAAGCCCCGCTGCCAACTTAACCTGCAGCTTTGCATCTTCCCTTGAGGATATCATGGGCACCTTGTCCTTGAGCCATTCCACCGTGTGCACCCTCTCACAGACAAAAATGAGGGCACCACGATCTAGATGGACCCTACTGAAGGTGGTTCCTGCGTCAGCGTCCCCCCCCCCCCCCCCAATCTTTTAAAGAGGGCCAAATGTACCAATTCCTCCTGCTGCGAGATGATGGCCACCAGTGGATAGCCTTCCTGAATAATTGCCATCCTAAAAACCGAGACTGCAGTACTATAGGTCTGGGAACTATTTGTTGCCTCAGTTTTTTCTGGACTCGCTTATCCAGGGAGGAAGGAGTCTTTGATTCCTCCCATATTCACTTGCTGCCTGTCTTTGACGTATTGGGGGCCAGCGTATCCCCTTCAACCTCATACAGTTTCTTCCTGGGGGTCTTAGGTTCAGGTCCCTTTAATTCCCTCCACTCGTCTTTAGGATGCCATTCTTTGGCTTCCTGTTTCCTCTGTTTCTTGAGTAGTTTTCTCCTCTGGGTCCCAGACTGATTTTAGTCTGGTGTAGAATCTTGGTTACAGTCCCTACTTTTGGCTCCTAGACCCTGATTCAGTAGTGGGAATGCCTTCCATCGGTACTGACCCCGATGTTTGAATATCTGAGGTCTCAATTTGCCCCTCAGTCTGTTTTTCTTTGTTTTTTTTTTTTTAGTCGTGTCCATATTGGTCCCACGAGATTTGGGGATCTACAAGGTCCACACCATGAATAACCCATGCGGTGTAAAGCTACTTACTCAGGGAGATCGCCTGGTATCCCTGAGGTTCCAATTGCGACACATCTTCCCATGTGCCACGCATCCCTCCGCACGGGTCAGGGAGTTGCACAGGAATAGGTGTGGATAGGGAAGATGGGACGTTGTGGGACACTCTTAGTCTGATCCATCAGCTGAGACCTTTCCGGCAGTAGGTTCTCTACCTTCGGCATAGCCCTCAGCTTCACGCTGATACTCAAGCGTCTCCACCCACACAGACAGTGTTTCGTCAAGGTGGTGTCCCCAGAGAGGAACAAGGTTAATGGAATGCAGTCGAATTAAAGTAGGTGATTCTGAGGGGATTAGATTAGGAAATGAGACACTTAAAGTAGTTAATGAGTTTTGGTAATTTGGCAGCAAACTAGCTGAAGATGGCCACAGTAGGGAGGATATAACATGTAGGCTGGGAATGTCAAGAAATGCGTCCTGAAGAAGAGAAATTTGTAACATCGACTAAAGATTTAAGTGTCAGGTAGTCTGTTCTGAAAGTATTTGTATGGAGTGTAGCCATGTATGGAAATGAAACATGGATGATAAACAGATTTGTTAAGAATGGAATAGAAGCTTCTGAAATGTGATGCAACAGAAGAATGTTGAAGATTAGGTGGGTAGATCACATAACTAATGGGAAGCTACTGAGTAGAATTGGAGAGAAGAGAAATTCGTGGTACAACCTGACAAAAATAAGGCATCGGTTGCTGGGACACATTCTAAGGAGTTAACGGACCGCCAGTTTGGTACTGGAGGGAAGTGTGGGGGGGTAAAAATTCTACAAGGAGATCAAGAGATGAATACAGTAAGCGAAGTCAGAGGGATTTAGGTTACAGTAGTTACTCGAAGATGAAGAGTCTTACACGGGATAGAGTAGCATGTAGAGCTGCATCAAACCAGTTTGAGGAATGAAGACTACAACAACAACAACAACAACAACAACAACACAAACTGCAAAGGAAACCGGAATGTGAGCGGGAATTAGATGGACTGGAGTCCATGTTGATAAACATGGGCATTTATTATAATGAAATTCAGCTACCAATTACACACAAAGTGGACACATCGTGCAGAAGTCTTGATTTTACATGGTCCCTTACACAATACGAAAATATTTCTACACTTCATTATTCTGATCAGGCCCTCTAGGCAGGTGATGTGATACACGGGAATCGTTTATTCATGAATAATTCCGAAACGGCACTGACCACCGAATCACAGAAGGGCTCGATTAATGACTCTGCAGCCTCCTTGTTACAGAGCACCACATGTGACTGAAACCCAGAACCATTACCCAAGACAAGAAACCCAATTATTCTGATAAAACTCGACAGGTTGAAATATCACCATACATAGAGGGGTTCAGTACCTTCAATGTCTTAAGTACAATGCAATTAACAGAGGTAGCGATCGACAAACGTTAAATGACAATAATTAAGATAAAACTTGTTACCTGAAGTTATTATCAACGACATAGCTGTTCATTTCACGCAATAAATTGAGTTATTTCCAATGGTAATAATTTCCAACCAAAAATCACCAATTAGAAAACATGTAGTTGTCACTGTTACACAAAGAGCAAGTGCGACGTAACGGATATGCGGTGTTAAAACATGGTATAGTAGTGTGAGAACTCAATTGACTGTATACGGAGAGATTACTAAGGGCGATTAACTGATCGAGTGACTACTGAAAACCGCGCGGGTTTAGCAGAGCGGTCTAAGGCGCTGCAGTCTTGGACTGTGCGGCTGGTCCCGGCGGAGGTTCGAGTCCTCCCTCAGGCATGGGTGTGTGTGTTCGTCCTTGGGATAATTTAGGTTAAGTAGTGTGTAAGCTTAGGGACTGATGACCTAAGCAGTTAAGTCCCATAAGATTTCACACACATTTGAACATTTTTGATTACTGAAATTTCGACTATAGGAATCCACTACATGCGTCTATCACTCATGAACTACAGGAAGCAATACACCAGATCATATTCACTCATTTAAACGAAACTCTGCAGCGAAGTAGCACTCCATGAAGTCGCGTGCATTAGCTTGTCAGGCATGGAGGAAACACTGAGTTAAACCAAAACGACTGAGGTCAGTGGGGGTCTGGGTGGGTCTAAGGACCAAGCACAATCACCGTTCAAGCAGTATACGTGAATTTAATAGAAAAAACATAAAGCTTTTTCCACAGGAAAACATTATTGATGACTAAAGTGGAGATAAACGCATTGATTCCTTCATCCTCAATCTAGCATACAGCAAGCGCTCTAAACATACTACACATCATTAGTGTGTCTGAAATCACTCATTCACACATGTGGATCGTACAGAGATTATTCAGGCCTTGAAAATGGAGGAGAAGAGGTTGCTAATCTTACAAGGTGTAAAACAGTGACACTGCACAACATCCTTTTCGAAACTACCGATCTGTGCTCAAACAGACAGTGAAAACAAACATTCGAAAGACTAGCAAATTATCAAAAAGGAAGAAATGTGGAAGATGGCCAACAGATTTACTCCTTTTAGGCTCATAAAGAATACTGAAGCAACTATTCTTGTACTCATCCGAAGTGGCTTAGGGAAATTCTAATCCTGGATTTCTAAAGAGGAACTTGAGCCAAAGTCGTCTGAAATATTCATCCGGTGTTCCAGCTACCACGGAACCTCACTCGAGGAAAGTTTTTCTAGAGGAAGAAGTATAATGAGAATTACTGAGGTAAAATTGCTTCAGGTTTTTCTCAAGTTCTGCAGGGAACTGAGTTCAGCCTATCGTGTAGACTATACCGTTCCTAAAGTTTACCTGTATAATGACGTTGGAGGCCTTAGCGAAATTTAATTTTTGTTGGTTACAATAATTTTGTGGTTGTCTTAACTGGGGTGTGAAACGAGATAACGAGGTACATGTAAGCTAATAAACTGGTAAACAAGATGCAGCATGTGTCATTCGATGCTTATCTGGCCACACCTGGTCATGAGATTTCTCTGTTTCCTACGACTGCCTGCTGGCGCTGAGCCTACGAAGGATAGCGCCAGATTCACTGGTAGCGTTGCAAAAGTATCACGCGTTATATAATATCAGGATGAATTTAAGAATTTGTTTCTTTCTTTTTCAGGGTGACGACGGTGGTCCGTTACTGGCGAATGGCCAGCAGGTGGGAATCTCCTCCTGGAATGGTCGGTCGTGTGCCACTTCAGATTATCCAGGTGTCTTTGTTGAAGTTTCATACTACGTCGACTGGATCAATCAGAATAGACGATGATGTGGACGGTATTTTAGCATACTGTGAAATATTATTAGCATAATATCAAATGCAAGAAAACTACTCCATTTCTCTCAATGTTTATTTCAATAAATGCCTGAAAAAATAATAAAAATTTGTATTCTACTTCTTTCATAATCACTAATCGATTAGACAATGACGGAAGTTTTCGTTTCTAAGCCCAGACAGTAAGCAGGATGGTATTTTTAAGTAGGAGGTACAGTCTGTAAAGTTAGTTTAGGATCCACATTTCAGTATACACTTTTCTACCCAAAACTTTCGAAGAATGACAAAGGTTTCAGAAATGAACGATCTACACAAAACTATGTTCTGCCAACATGATCAACATATTTCAACACGAAAACGTGGAAGACATTTATAAACACTACTGGATACAAAACTATTTAATTACAATAGACAGTTGATACAGGCAATGCTTTCGATGTATTAACACTGAAGTGAGTTTCATGCAAACACCTATCGTTTGGCACAATTTCTGTAGCTGTCCTTCTCTGTACACCACTTTTTGTAGATGACCTGGAAAAAAGAAAATGCTGGGCACAGGATTGTTGCACAGTCGCCTTCTGTTATTCACTTCACACATAAATTTAGCTACAAAATAAGAACAAATGTTTTTTGTCGAAAACTAATTTTTTTTATCCTTGTAATAACCCGTTTCTTCGTCAGCTGCCAAATTTTCGATGGAAACTTTGTGTGAAATGTTCACGTAAACTCAAATAAGAGAATTATTTTATTTTATTTTTTTTTTTGCTGGTGTATAAGGGAAACGTGGAAAACCACTGACAGATATTTTCAAATAGGACTCACTTGAAATAGGAAATGTTCATAGGTTTATTGCTTCTGTGAGGGTAGTTACTGTGCACAAATGACAGGAACGATTTCGAAAAGAAATTCAGCAACTGATAATCTTAAAAGTTCGCACACACACGCTCTCGCTTTGAAATAAACAGCAGAATGCCTTCACGTATTATGGTGAGTAGTTGAAAGTGGCGGCTCTTGAGTATAGATTCTGTGTGTTCACAAATTTCTACATTGAGATAAATCTTAGAGTGTCAGTAGCATCTGCTGTGTAATAGTTACGTCTATCAACAAGTTTATACAACTATAGCCACTGCCAATAATAATAATAATATGCGCAACTTTACTTTTAAAAGAAAGAATTGTTTTCGTGAAATTTGTTTTGTACACAATTAAGTACAGTTTAGAGCAATAACGAAATAATTTGCAAGCTTTCGCAACTTTCCATTTCGCTTTTTTGTGTAAGTGGGAGTTTTCGTGCTTTTAGATTTTTTTGGACAAATGTAAAAGACCCCTAACAGTTGTAATAGTTCACAAATTTACCTCTGGGCTGAAAATCAGATGTTATTAGGTTGCATCCTCACAACAACTTGTGCTAACTGTACAGTTCCTTCTTAAATGTTCGATTGTAGTCACGCTTATTTGATTTCGTCGCTCTCTCAATCAACGGATCTGTTCTCCGAGGCTCTAGCTCCTTTTCGGCTAACTTTACCTGATAATCTCCTTTTCTGTTCCCAGATTGAGACTTTCAATCTGCAGCGGAGTGTGCGCTGATATGAGACTTCCTGGTAAATTGAAGCTGTTGCCTGGCAGACACTCGAACTCACGACCCTTGTCTTTCACGGGCAAGGGCTCCAATGACTGAGCTATCCAACCATGACTCACGACCTGTTCTCACAGCTTTACTTTTCTGTTAATACTTAAAATAGATTCAAAATACATATTGTTTCCACTGCACACGAAATCCGATTCCTGCAGAATAAACGACCAACTGCAAACACGAAGTGCTGTTTGTAGAAATAATTAACTCAAGCAGTAACGGATTGTGCAGCCACGTCTCGGTCCTTGAGTCAACAGATTGGGACGTTTGCAAGACAACAACCATCTGCACGAACAGTTCGACGACGTTTGCAGCAGCACGGACTATCAGCTCGGAGACCATGGCTGCGGTTACCCCCGACGCTGCATCACAGACAGGAGCGCCTGTGATGGTGTACTCAGCGACGAACCTAGGTGCACGAACGGCAAAACGTCATTTTTTCGGATGAATCCAGGTTCTGTTTACAGCATCGTAATGGTCGCATCCGTGTTTGGCGACATCGTGATGAACGCACATTGGAAGCGTGTGTCCGTCATCGCCATACTGGCGTATCACCGGCGTGATGGTATGGGGTGCCATTGGTTACACGTCTCGGTAATCTCTTGTTCGCATTGACGGATCTTTGAACTGTGGACGTTACATTTCAGATGTGTTAAGACCCGTGGCTCTACCCTTCATTCGATCCCTGCAAAACGCTACATTTCAGCAGGATAATGCGCGACCGCATGTTGCAAGTCCTGTACGGGCCTTTCTGGATACATAAAATGTTCGACTGCTGCCCTGGCCAGCACATTCTCCAGATCTCTCATCAATTGAAAACGTCTGGTCAATGGTGGCCGAGCAACCGGCTCGTCACAATACGCCAGTCACTACTCTTGATGAACTGTGCTATCGTGTTGGAGCTGCATGGGCAGCTGTACCTGTACACGCCATCCAAGCTCTGTTTGACTCAATGCCCAGGCGTATCAAGGCCGTTATTACGGCCAGAGGTGGTTGTTCTGGGTACTGATTTCTCAGGACCTATGCACCCAAAATTGCGTGAAAATGTAATCTCATGTCAGTTCTAGTATAATATATTTGTCCAATGAATATGCGTTTAATATCTGCATTTCTTCTTGGTGCAGCAATTTTAATGGCCAGTAGTGTATTATCTAGTTTTTTTTTTCTCCATGAGTTAATGTCTGTGCATGTAAAGGAGGAAAGGAAATGAAACTTCACAGGTGGAAAGGGTATGTGATATTACTTCAGTGATTACAATACATAGGCAAATTTACAAAGTACTTGGCAGATTGAACCCACTGATCAGTAAGATGTTGTGCTCTAAGTTGTTGCACCCATTCCTGCTTGGATGCATGCACAGATACGGTAGGGGTTTCGTAAATAGGTTGTGTCCTCTGCTGAGGCAAACTGGCCGACAACTGTAGTAACTGCCTGTATACTGCTAATGGGTCGGAGATGACGTCGAAGATGGTCCCATACATGTTCCTTTGGAGGACAGATCCGAGGATCTTAGTGGACACGAGAGTACCTCAAAATGACACAGACAGTTCATAGAGATAGGTGCCAAGTGTGCATGACCATTGTCTTGTTGAAAAAAGGCACCACGGTAGTCACATGACAAGAAACACATGAGGACGCAGGGTTTCTTTGACGGACTCTTCTGTTGTCAGAGGTCCCTCAATCTGTGACCTGAATCCCCACACCATGACGCCAGAAGTAACAACGCCTTGCTCCGCAGTACTCATCGAAGGTAGTCATCTCAGTTGGCACAGGACTCCGACTCGTCGCTGAACACAATGTAAAGCCACTGAACAGCAGTCCATGCTTCCTGGTCACAAAACCACTCCAAATGCAGCCATTTGTGTTGTGATGTGAACGGCAGCCTGCACGTGGGACGGTAATTCCCCAACCCAGTTGCTGCTGGTCTCCAACCAGTGGTGCGGGATGATACAGAATCTTGCAGTGAGTCCATTACATCTCGGATGGCGGGCACAAATGTGGAAATGTTACCACGAGCTATCTGCACAGTATGGCGATCCTCCTTTGCGACGGTCACGCGGGATCGATGGGAACCTTGACGACTAACATGTATGCGCTCACCTTCCCGTGCAGTCCAACATCGGGCTACTGTCTGACCATAAAACCCCACATATGAGATTATTACCGATTTGACTAGTCTGTCAAATGGAGATTCACAATGTGGCCTCTTCCAAAGTCTGTAAGGTGCTGACAACGCTGTTACATGAGGACGTCGCCTCTCCGTGTCCTTCTCATTGATCACTCTATTAACGCCTCTTATATACCTATCAAGTCCTGGTTACGATACCAAACACGAACAACATACATATGGTCTGGTAGCCATTCTGTCCCTCATACTGAATTGCAGCATTAATAATTTATGTACCCGCCCATAGTGTGTACGTGTACGAAGTTAAATCAAAATGCGACCACGTGTTTCGGGTGCCTCAATTTTTTAGTCAGACAGTGTACTGCCGTTGTCATCGACTGCAATGGGTTAAGCCTGTCAGCTCTCAACTTTCGCCAGACACCGCGCCCTATTTCTAATAGCTAGTTCAATTCCCTGACATACGTTTCACGTTCCAAAGGAAGTGGTACTGTGGTAGAACACCGACGGCCCAAACTCTCCCGTGGCCATCCAGATTTATGTTTTTTGTGATTTCCTTTAATAACTCGAGGTGAATGCGGGGATGGATCCTTCGAATTAGCACTGCCGGTTTCCTATCCTACATCATGCTCTGCCTCTAATGGCCTCATAGTCGATGGGACTTTAAACCATTACATCGCCCCTTTCCCGGTACACCTCGGTCAGTCATTCTGTTTCATGTTTAATCATGGTTTTCTTCGACGTCTGACCACCTTTGTGAGTGGAATCGCAAATTCCCAGCAAACGGATCTCAATATATCGTTCTCAACTCTGAGAAATCGTTATCTGTGATAGTGGCTTCAGCACATTCCAAAGCAATGTTATGGTACCATTATTGTTCACGTCGCATGTACAGGGAATATCTGTCGTGGTCCCACATTTAAGGACGATATAGAAAGGCGAATTGGACTGAGTCGGAAACCATGAGCAAAAATGAAAGAAATTTCTATTTGCCTTTTTTCTGCTGGTGATGATAAAAAATTCGTTTATTCACATTTCAGGAATGGATTTATTTCTCTGAATAATTTGCCAAAGATTCTACATGCGAATAGTTGGTCATAGTGTCACCTCTCAGATTCGGTGCCGGTCCTCAAAGAACTGCATTACCCCTTCGAAAGAAGGATAATGATTAAGTCTTAGTTTTCTGGTGGAAAATTCACAGTCGCCACTGATGAATTAAGGCATAACATAGTTAAATGCTGTACTTCCTTTTAATTACATCGTTAGAATTTTTTGCGCATGAAAATACGAAAAAAACTTTTGCACTTTCCTAACGCAAACAAGATGAAACAGTGATTTTATCATCAGTTACTTAGTACGCTCATGTACAAAGAACATGAAGGTGATCTTCAGTATGTGTGCTCAGATTACGTGAACATTAACGCACTTGTGAGTGACGCATCATACATTTCTTTCAATCGTATTCATTCTTAACGGCCTAGAACGACCTTTTAGTGTAAAGTCTCTGGGAGTGATTTGTCACGTGAAATGCAAGAGACCATGAGGTTTCTTTTAATATCAGCTCAGACAAAGTAAGGTAATGTGGTATATAGTACTAGTCATACGATGTAACCCAGTTGACCGTTTCCTTTCGCAGTAATCGTAGAAACAAAACGCTCCCCGATTTATTTTATTTTATTTATTTATTTATTGTTCCGTGGGACCACATTTAGGAGAAGTCTCCATGGTCATGGAACGAGTCAATACATGAAATTATAACACGATTGTAGAAACAGATAAAATGAAACAAGTCGTTAGTTTAAATAAAGAAAATCAAGAATGTAACACTGGAATTTGCTTAATTTTTTATCTCTTCCAGGAGCTCCTCGACAGAATAGAAGGAGTGAGCCATGAGGAAACTCTTCAGTTTAGACTTAAAAGTGTTTGGGCTACTGCTAAGATTTTTGAGTTCTTGTGGTAGCTTATTGAAAATGGATGCAGCAGAATACTGCACTCCTTTCTGCACAAGAGTCAAGGAAGTGCATTCCACATGCAGATTTGATTTCTGCCTAGTATTAACTGAGTGAAAGCTGCTAACTCTTGGGAATAAACTAATATTGCTAACAACAAACGACATTAAAGAAAATACATACTGTGAGGGCAATGTCAAAATTCCCAGACTATTGAATAGGGGTCGACAAGAGGTTTTCGAACTTACACCATACATAGCTCGAACAGCCCGTTTTTGAGCCAAAAATACCCTTTTTGAATCAGAAGAATTACCCCAAAAAATAATACCATATGACATAAGCGTATGAAAATATGCGAAGTATACTACTTTTCGTGTTGAAATGTCACTTATTTCAGATACTGTTCTAATGGTAAATAAAGCGGCATTTAGTTTCTGAACAAGATCCTGAACATGGGCTTTCCACAACAGCTTACTATCTATCCGTACGCCTAGGAACTTGAACTGTTCCGTCTCGCTTATAACATGCCCATTCTGTCTGATTAAAATGTCAGTTCTTGTTGAATTGTGGGTTAGAAACTGTAAAAACTGAGTCTTACTGTGATTTAGCATCAAATTATTTTCCACAAGCCACGAACTTACTTCATGAACTACATTATTTGATAATGTTTCAATATTACACACAAGATCTTTCACTACCAAGGTGGTGTCATCAGCAAACAGAAATATTTTTGAATCACCTGTAATACTAGAAGGCATATCATTTACATAAATAAGGAACAGCAGTGGCCCCAGCACCGACCCTTGGGGAACGCCCCATTTAACAGTGCCCCATTGGGACTGAACATCATTACCACTCTCAATATTGCGGAGGATTACCTTCTGCTTCCTATTCTTAAAGTAGGAGGCGAACCAATTGTAAGCTACTCCCCTTACTCCATAATGTTCCAACTTCTGCAGTAATATTTTGTGGTCAACACAGTCAAAAGCCTTCGTTAAATCAAAGAAAACACCTAACGTTCTCAACCTTTTATTTAATCCGTCCAAAACCTCACAGAGAAAAGAGAATATAGCATTTTCAGTTGTTAAGCCATTTCTAAAACCAAACTGTACATTTGACAGCAAATTATGTGAATTTAAATGCTGCAGTAACCTTGTATATACAAGCCTCTCGATAACTTTAGCAAACACCGATGGCATAGAAATAGGTCTATAATTGTCAACATTATCCCTGTCTCCCTTTTTATAAAGTGGCTTCACTACCGAGTACTTTAATCGGTCAGGAAACCGACCACTGCTAAAGGAAAAGTTACAGATATGGCTAAGTACTGAGCTAATATACGTGGAACAATACTTCAGTATTCTGCTAGATACCCCGTCATATCCATGAGAGTTCTTGGTCTTTAGTGATTTAATTATTAACTCAATCTCCCTCTTGTCAGTATCATGGAGGAGCATTTCAGGTAACAGTCTCGGAACACTTTTTTCTAAGAGCGCTATATGATTCCCTGTTGGGACTAGGTTTCTATTTAGTTCACCTGCTATATTCAGAAAGTGATTATTAAGTACTGTACATATATGCGACTTATCAGCAACACGGACATCCCCACTACGCACTGATTCTATATCCTCGACCTGTCTCTGCAGACCAGCCACTTCCTTTACGACTGACCATATGGTTTTAATTTTATCCTGAGACTTAGCTATTCTATCTGCATACCACATACTTTTTGCCTTCCTAATAACTTTTTTAAGCACCTTACAATACTGTTTGTAATGGGCTGCTGCATTTAGATTTTGACTGTTTCTAACGTTTTGATATAATTTCCACTTTGTTCTACAAGATATTCTTATCCCTTTAGTCAGCCACCCAGGCTGCCTGTTTGTGCTAGTACCCTGTTTTAAACGTTCTAACGGAAAGCAACTTTCAAAGAGCACGAGAAAAGTCTTGAGGAAAGCATTATATTTATCGTCTACTGTATCAGCACTATAAACATCTTGCCAATCTTGTTCCTTGATAAGGTTTACAAAAGTCTGTACAGCAACTGGATCAGCTTTCCTAAAAAGTTGGTAACTATATTTAACATGTGTTGAAGCACAAAAATCTTTTAGACTTAAAATTTGTGCATCATGATCTGAAAGGCCATTCACTTTTTTCCATATTTGCTTGGTTTTACAAAATCATTGTCTTATGAATCCAATGTTCCTATCCAAGACGCTTGATACAGTTTACGTCATTTTCCATCTTTTTATGGATTCCTCTTCAACATATTTAATCAGACGCCTCTGTTTTGTCCATGTTTGTCCGGGTTTGTAAAACCAGTTTCTTATGGATCTAATGATTCTATCTCAATCGTTTTGTGTACTGTATGTCGTTTTCCCTCTTTCTGTCGGTGTTTGTGTGAGCCCCAGGACAAGTCGGAATCCCAGGCAACGAACTCGTTGACAGGCTGGCCAAACAAGCTACGCGGAAACCGCTTCTGGAGATGGGCATCTCTGAAACTGACCTGCGTTCTGTCTTACACCGCAAGGGTTCTAGGCTTTGGAAGACGAAATGGCATAACTATACGCACAACAAAATGCGTGTCATTAAGGAGATTACGAATGTGTGGATGTCTACCCTGCGGGCTTCCCGCAGGCGATCAGTTGCCCTTCGACGGCTCCGCATTGGCTAGTGGCTAACACATGATTACCTCCTCCGTCGCGAGGACCCACCTCAGTGTCTCTGTGGCTCACAAATGACGGTCGTCCACCTCTTCTTGGACTGCTCTCTTTTAGCCGCTCTGTGGCCGACTTTTAAGTTTCCCAGCACCATGCATTCGATGTTGGACGACAATGCCTCAACAGTAGTTTTAGTTTTACGATTTATTCGTGAGGGTGGGTTTATCATTTGATCTAAGTTTTAGTGCATGTCCTCCACCCTAGTGCTTTTAGGGTATTTTTGCGGAGTGGCTGGCTTCTTCTTTTTATTCTCATGATCAGCCAGCCATGGTAATCTTCCTTGTGTCTCTGTGTGGTTTTCTTGTCCTGTTTTGTTCTTTCTAGTGTTTGTTTACTTTCTGTCGGTATTGTCATATTTCCTTCCTTTCGGTATTGAGCTCTAAGTCTCGTTTGTTTCCTTCTTTCTCCTGTATGATTGTTTCAACAGATACAAGGGACCGATGACCAAGCAGTTTGGTCCCTTCCCCCCTTTTAAACCGACGAAACAACCAACCTAACTGTCTGATCCATTTAGAAATATTTAATCAGACACCTCTCAAGATTATATCACTTCCACAAAGCGTCAAGTGTTTCTACAAGTAGTATGTTATCTTGAATAAGTGGCTGTTAGCGTTGTTATATCACCTTTCCGTGTAATCCACTGTCGGAACCGCCATTAAAGTTCACATCCATTCAGTGTTGTCTGACTTGCAGTGTAACTGAATTAATTTATCGGAAAGTGCTAACGCCGCTTATTACCAGCGTTAAATCCGATATACTAATGTAATGGCTTAGTTGAATCCTTCAGGCTTACTGATGAGATGCATTGAGGTGCTACAGACTGCCTTAAGAGTTAGAAATATAAGCATTTGCTCCTTTTTTGGGGGTCAGGAAACAAATTTTGGTGAATGGACTCCACGTTATGATGCATTACGTCTACGTATTGGTCGAATCATATACCATGATACCCCATTCTTCTTGTAGTGACCCTCACGTTGCAACACTGTGTCTCATTTACAGCTGAGGAAACTATTTCTGACCGATTGTCCCTTTACAGTGCTCACATTCCCAGTCTAAACTAGACGTTCTTATTGCAGAGCATTCGTATCGCACACCTTCCATGATCATCGACACTGGGAGGTTGACGTGTGGTACGTAGGTGGAAACATGAACCATTGTTCATAGAAACTTCATCATGACGGATTCTGAACAAACATCAATTGTCACAACATGTAAACAGGGAAAAGAGCCAGACCACATCATCTGTTAGTGTACAGTTCATCTAACCATCTATATAAGCTTAACTATGGGATGCTCAAAAATGGTTCAAATGGCTCTGAGCACTATGGGACTCAACATCTGAGGTCATTAGTCCCCTAGAACTTAGAACTACTTAAATCTAACCTACCTAAGGGCATCACACACATCCAAGCCCGAGGCAGAATTCGAACCTGCGACCGTAGCGGTCGCGCGGCTCCAGACTGTAGCGCCTAGAACCGCTCGGCCACTCTGGTCGGCTTAACTATGGGATGTGCTGTTAAGACACAACCGCAGTGGTGGCTACAACACAATTAGTTATGCCTAGCACCAGAAACAGCTTCACAAAAGAAAAAAAAGTGCTGATCTGGCTCAGACATTACCCTCGAGTCTTCCTCGAAATAGCAGCTGCTGTTGATATGACACAATTCCAATACTAATTCATAAGTGTCACGCTCTTATAATTCAAGATTCCGTCATCAGAGGTGTCTATGAGCTGCTTCACACTCAACGGGCATACATTTGGAAGGTCACTGATGTGCTGAGCCTAAGCAAACCTTCTTATGGCGCGCCTAGAGGGGCAATCGGCAGTGCAATATTGTCCACTGCTGACATCGAAACTTCTCAGCTATCAACTTTAGCACTACTACAATCTGCATGCGATCTGTGCCTCAACTCAACTGACACATATCTTTAGGATGCTTCCTATAGAGCAGATCACGAGGTCACTGTAATGGACGGTTGGCTGAAAACTGTACTTGCCAGTACGAAAATTGGCCGGCGGAAATCCCTACCGGCTTGAAGTCCGATACGACACTGATGTGAATTAAATGCAACGTGCGATGGTCTTTATTTACCTTGCTAACATGCAGGAAGGAAATGTTACTTCAAAAATTTCAAAGACTGATCTTGTCAATTTCCCATTCTGTTCCAATAAGACGCAAGATCTTTTCTGTAAAAACAATACGCTGGTATTATCCACAGATATAAGTTCGAAAATTGTTTCTGTAACTGAACAAGTACGTGCAGGCTTTGTATGTTAAGTGTCTCATGTTTGAACCCATGCGCATTTTTTTCGCCATAGGAGACAAATTCGTTTGGTTGACCAGTTTGTTGTCTAAGAAGCCCTCTTTTGTACTATATGGAACACAATTCGTTGATGTGCAGCTAATTCCTCACAGAAGGGGCAAGGTAGTTTTAATTATGAATCAATGAGAGTCACTTGAAGTGGAAATGACATCAATTGAGTCGTAGTCTTGTGTTTAATACATCTGTTTGACGTAATACGAAACAATTGTTTACCCATTTGCATTGATATTACACGGTAACACACAGTCTGTCGCGACGACTGAGGTCTGCAAGCCCACTATTCGTTCTATAATAGCAAATGACAGTAAACGAGCAAGGTCAAGTACTTGCATCACATCATTTTCAGTCGAGTCACACTATTCATGCAACATGCCTCATCGTCAGCAGGCTATTCCTATCAGCGTCATTGATCTTCTGGATGACGGGAATTTGACGGCGTTGGAAGCCGAGGAACAGTACTTCACGACCGTGGATAAAACATTAGATGCTGTAGAATCCACTAGACGTGTGAAAAGCGAACTTTTGTGTGAACAACAACTTGCCCAGGATAACGAACATGTCGACGTATGAAGGCAAAATCGTTTTTCAAACGCACTGCAACTGAAACATGGTGCGTTTCCCGTGTCAGTGGGGCAATTCAGCGTAGTCTTCGGGAGGCCGGACCTCTTAGCAAACGTGCAGACATTGAAGTGAGGTTCCATGATCATCATCGACTCCATCGATTAGTCTTTGCCGAGGATAACGTGAATGGTAACTGGCGGAACGTGATATTTTTCGCCGAATCGGCACTGTTCTCAGCGAATGACGGTCCATTAAGATTATACAGGCCTCAAGATACCCGTTTCGACCGCAAATACTTCCATGGGTCACCTTGCAGTGACCGTGTGTCTGTAATTTTGTGACTGTTTCTGTGGACTTGGAATGCTTCACAAGATAGATAGGTGACTTGATGCCCACCAGTATACCTTTATTGTTGTCCCATCAGTGCAAGAGTTATATCCTCGTAGGGTAATCTGTTTCCAGCAATACCAATCTCCTACCAACATATCAGCGATAGTGTAAGAGTGATTGGGAGGAGCGATGTACAGATTTCTGTTCTAGATTGGCCTTCTTCGGCGCTACACATAAACCATACTGAAAATGTTTGGGCAGAGACGAAACGGACCATAGAGAAAACAGAGGTGACTCCGCGGCCGCCAGGAACCCGAAATTGTCTTTGGAACGTCAGTCTAGCTACCTCGGAAGAGGCAGAAGAAAATAAACGATTTGTATCCCACCTCATAGACAGTCCATGAAGCTGAAGGCATTTTTTTTTAAATCATCAGTCTTCTGTCAGGTTTGACGTAGCCCGCCCCGCTCGAATTCCCATCCCTTGCCAACTTCTTCATGTCAGAGTAGCACTTGCAGCCTACATCGTCAGTTATTTGCTGAATTTATTCCATGTATTACAATCTCTACCTCCCGCTTCAGTTTGTGCTCTCTACAGCTCCCTGTATTTCCATGGCGGATATTCCGTGATGTCTTAAGGGGAGTTTGCAGGCAAAAATCTGAAGATTTTGACATTTTGCAAAACATGCCCTAAATATTATTCTTCCCTGCACAAAATGGTCCATAAATTGTCTATGTGGGACATTTAGAAGTATTTTATTTTTAATGTTGTGGTTTTACATGTCTATGCCTGAAATCACCAAATTTCTGACGCGCATCTATTTATATGCGAATATCTCGGAAACTATACTTTATAGAAGGCTGTTATTGTCATGTATAGACAGATAATACGTTGCGCTCGATGTTAATCGCACTGTTGTATTGTCTTTCGCTTGGCATTTGTTTGTTTGTTGTTTTTTCTGAGTGAAACGATGACTTTCGGTGAAATCTGGTGCAGTTTGATGTAATATAAACATGCTTAGAAGCGCTAGTCCCCTCAAGAAATGTAAGTTTTAGAGATACCTAACACACTAGAAGCGTAAATTCGAGTGTTGTTCAAGAGACGAAACCAAAAAGCAGAGTAAAATGAAATAACCTCAGTGTGCCACCAGAGAACAAGGTTCAAAATGGCTCTCAGCACTATGCGACTTAACTTCTGAGGTCATCAGTCGCCTAGAACTTAGAACTAATTAAACCTAACTAACCTAAGGACATCACACACATCCATGCCCGAGGCAGTATTCGAACCTGCGACCGTAGCGGTCGCTCGGCTCCAGACTATAGCGCCTAGAACCGCACGGCCACTCCAGCCGGCAGAGAACAAGCGGGTTGCGGCATCACCCACTGCAAGTGAAACTGATATACATAAATAATATGAGGAGCTAGGTGTACTGCGAGATAATTTGGAGAATAGCACATGCGGTCTCGGTTATGTTTTGTGTGGTATGAACATATTGATTCAGGGGTTGTGTGATTCATTGTGCAGTAATATTTGTGGCGGAAAAGTAATTATTCAAGATTTTTCTTCTACAATTGGAGTTTCTACGGCAACATTAGTTATTTGCACTGGCTGTGACAACAGAAACCCATTTGTAACGTCAATTGAATGCAAGAATAATCTGTATGAGGTAAATGTAAGACTCTTCTGCGCCATGAGAGCTATCAGAAAAGGACTTAGTGCAGCACAGTGTTTCTGTCCGCTTGTGAATCTACCACCACCTCCTACCAAAATTCAGAGGTACACTAAATTTATAGGAGACGTGGTTGAATCTGTCCCTTCCCTGTCAGTTAAGGATGTAACAATTGAAGCTATTGAAATGAACGAAGGCAGCATTGATATACCAGTTACGTTTGATGGAACACGGCAAAAGCGTGGCCACACATCGAAAAACTCGGTTAACACGCAAAGGAATTGATTTTGAGGCACTTATAAAACATTGTTATAGCTCATTTGAGAGCTATGGAAAAAATGAACATGAGAACTGTCAGAAAAGTAATGAAGGAACCAGCGGAGGAATGGAAGCTGATGCCGCAATGAAAATGTTTAGCCCATCACTGCAGGAAAGCGATGCCTGATACACACAGAACTTTGAGGACGGAGTTTCTAAAGGTATAAGTGTGTTGTTGAAGCAAGTCCATATGAAAATATTGTATAAAGAAACTGGAATGCATTGGGCATCTACAAAAGAGGATGGGCACACGTCTCAGAAAATTAAAACAAATTATTTGCACCACCGCAATGTCTGATTACAGGTCGGCTGACCAATAAAACAATAAACCAGCTTCATCATTAGTATGGAATGGCCATCAGAAATAACGGAAATGATTTAGAAAGTATTAGGACAGCAATCTGGGCCTCATACTTCCACAAACTTCCAACCGATAGAAAACCGACATATTCACTCTGCCGACCTGGACCTGAATCATGGTGTAAATTCTGGAAGGCTGAAGTTTCAGTAGAGTCTTTTGAAACAAGAACTCCATTCTTGAAGATGTTATGGAAGCAATCAAACCAATTTATAGGGACCTAGTTCTCCAAGACCCCCTCCGAAAGTGTCGACATGGGCAAACACAGAATCCTAACAAGTAATTCAATAACTTATCCGGACACGAGTTCCCAAAAATGCTTTTGTAGGGCTCGTTGTTGTGGTCTTCAGTCCAGAGACTGGTTTGATGCAGCTCTCCATGCTACTCTATCCTGCGCAAACTTCTTCATCTCCTAGTACCTACTGCAGCCTACATCCTTCTGAATCTGCTTAGTGTATTCATCTCTTGGTCTCCCTCTTCGATTTTTACCCTCCACGCTGCCCTCCAGTACTAAATTGGTGATCCCTTGATGCCTCATAACATGTCCTACCAACCGATCCCTTCTTCTAGTCAAGTTGTGCAACGAACTCCTCCTCTCCCCAGTTCTATTCAATACTCCCTCATTAATTATGTGATCTGCCCATCTAATCTTCAGCATTCTTCTGTAGCACCATATTTCGAAAGCTTCTATTCTCTTCTTGTCCAAACTAGTTATCATCCATGTTTCACTTCCATACATGGCTACACTCCATACACATACTTTCAGAAACAAGTTCCTGACACTTAAATCTATACTCGATGTTAACAAATATCTCTTCTTCAGAAACGCTTTCCTTTCCATTGCAAGTCTACATTTTATATCCTCTCTACTTCTACCATCATCAGTTATTTTGCTCCCCAAACAGCAAAACTCATTTACTACTTTAAGCGTCTCATTTCCTAATCTAATTCCCTAAGCATCACCCGATTTAAATCGACTACATTCCATTATCCTCGTTTTACTTTTGTTGATGTTCATCTTACATCCTTCTTTCAAGACACAGTCCATTCCGTTCAGCTGCTCTTCCAGGTCCTTTGCTGTCTCTGACAGAATTACAATGTCATTGGCGAACCTCAAAGTTTTTATTTCTTCTCCATGGATTTTAATTCCTACTCCGAATCTTTCTTTTGTTTCCTTTACTGCTGGCTCACTATACAGATTGAATAACATCGGGGATAGGTTACAACCCTGTCTCAATCCCTTCCCAACCACTGCTTCCCTTTCATGCCCCTCGCCTCTTATAACTGCCATCTTGTTTCAGTAAAAATTGTAAATAACCTTTCGCTCCCTGTATTTTACCCCTGCCACCTTTAGAATTTGAAAGAGAGTAGTCCAGTCAACATTGTCAAATGCTTTCTCTAAGTCTACAAATGCCTGATACGTAGGTTTGTCTTTCCTTAATCTATTTCCTAAGATAAGTCGTAGGGTCAGCACTGCCTCACGTGTTCCAACATTTCTACGGAATCCAAACTGATCTTCCCTGAGGTGGGCTTCTACCAGCTTTTCCATTCGTCTGTAAAGAATTCGTGTTAGTATTTTGCAGCCGTGGCTTATTAAACTGATAGTTCGGTAATTTTCACATCGGGCAACACTTGCTTTCTTTGGGATTGGGATTATTATATTGTTCATGAAGTCTGAGGGTATTTCGCCTGTCTCATACATCTTACTCACTAGATGGTAGAGTTTTGTTAGGCCTGGCTCTCCCAAGGCTGCCAATAGTTCTAATGGAATGTTGTCTACTCCGGGGTCTTGCTCTGTCAAACTCTTCACGCAGTATCATATTTCCTATTTCATCTTCGTCTACATTCTCTTCCATTTTTATAATATTGTCCTCAAGAACATCGCCCTTATGTAGACCCTCTATATACTCCTTCCACCTTTCTGCTTTCCCTTTTGCTTAGAACTGGGCTTCCACCTGAGCTCTTGATACTCATGCAAGTGGTTCTCTTTTCTATAAATGTCTCCTTAATTTTCCTGTAGGCATTATCTACCTTACCCCTAGTGATATGCGCCTCTACATTGTTACATTTGTCCTCTAGGTACCCCTGCTTAGCCATTTTGCACTTCCTGTCGATTTCATTTTTGAGACGTTTGTATTCTTTTTTGCCTGCTTCATTTACTGCACTTTTATATTTTCTCCTTTCATCAATTAGCCGGCCGCTGGTGGCCGAGCGGTTCTGGCGCTACAGTCTGGAACCTCGCGACCGCTACGGTCGCAGGTTCGAATCCTGCCTTGGGCATGGATGTGTGTGTTAGGTTACTTAGGTTTAAGTAGTTCTAAATTCTAGGGGACTTATGACCTCAGCAGTTGAGTCCCATAGTGCTCAGAGCCATTTGAACCACTTCATCAACTAAATTCATTATCTCTTGTGTTACCCAAGGATTTCTATTAGCCCTCGTCTTTTTACCTACTGGATCCTCTGCTACCTTCACTATTTCATCTCTCAAAACTACCGATTCTTCTTCTACTGTATTTCTTTCCCCCATTCTTGTCAATCGTTCCCTAATGCACTCCCTGAAGCTCTCTACAACCTCTGGATCTTTCAGTTTGTCCAGGTCCCATCTCCTCAAATTCCCACCTTTTTGCAGTTTCTCTATTTTTAACCTACAGTTCATAACCAATAGATTGTGGTCAGAGTCCACATCTGCCTCTGGAAATGTCTTACAATTTAAAACCTGGTTCCTGAATCTCTGTCTTACCATTATATAATATATCTGAGATCTTCCAGTATCTCCAGGCTTCTTTCATGTATACAAGTTGTAGGGCTTGATACAGTAAAATGGAGAGTAAGTGACGCTGTATTAACATTTAATGATGGAACCATGGGAAGAATAAGAGTTCTAAAACATCTTAATATCACTCCAGGCTACCATACTGTATACGGCTTGAAGTTATTGGACTAGTTGAGACCCGCCAAGGCACAGGTGCAGCTGAGTTCACTACTAAAGAGGCAAGGTCAACCAGAAGAAAGAAGCTTTTAGAGAAGGAAGTTGGCAAAGATGATGCTGACTACGCTGCTGGATGTTTTTGAAATTTAATTTAAAATTGCAAGTCAATTTCGATCATTTTAAACTTCAAATGTTATTTTCTGAAAATGACATTTTTTATGCTGTATGTTCCTATATATCAAAACCTACCTGTGATAGGTACATGAAACTTTGGTACCTATTTCATTATTATATAATGCACCTACAGAAGCAAAACTATTGCAATAATTTGAATAGGTAGGCGTTTACGGTATTATATGTACAATTATTTGTAATAAAAATAGCATAATTGAATATATATATATATATATATATATATATATATATATATATATATATATATATATATGAACAAGTGAAATGCCTTTATTAGGTCTACAGTGACCTGGGGCAGTATTCTTGCTTGTTTTAGAGAGTGCATCCTTAGGCTGAATGTCAAAAAGATGTTAATCCTTCTACTAAACTCACAAATGCTATTCACTTTTATATGCATATCTGTACATCCCATAGGGTGCGGGGCTCCAGCTTAACATGGCGGATACTTCAAATTTAAATCACGGCCATATTGAGTGCTGTGAAGTGTACTTTAGCTGGCTGCGCTAAGGCGATGGTGTTGGGAATTCATACGACTTTAATTATCGCGGCAGCCCAATTCTAGCGTATGACTTAGGCCTGACCTTGGCATGCCCACATCGGAGCACCTTCCGAGGCTACGCTTAGATATACCGTTCTCCATGCCCTAAGCATACTCGATGGGACGCACGTCTCACCACATCGCTCACCCTGCATCGATCGTTGTTTAATGTCAGTCAGGTTACGGTGGAATCTCATTATCGTGCAGATACAGTTAGCAATTACAAAATTACTCAAAATATCGCACTGATACGTTAAAATCATAACGGAACGATAACTTCTACATCTACATAGATACGCTGCGTGGCGAAGGGCACACAGTACTACTGCTAGTCATTTCCTCTCCTGTTCTACTCGAAAACAGAGCGAGGGAGGCATGACTGTCTATACACCTCCATATGAGTCCTAATTTCTTGTATTTTGTCTTCGCTGGCCTTACGCTCGATGTATGTTGGCGGCAGAGTAATCGCTTGGTAATCAGCTTCAAATGACGGTTCTGTAAATTTTCTCAACAGTGCTTTTCGAAATGAACGTCGCCTTCCCTCCAGGGATTTCAGTTTGAGTTCCTGAGGCATCTTCATAATACTTAAGTGTTGTTCAAACCTAGCGGTAAAAAATATAGCAGCCCATCGCTCAATTGCTTCGATGTCTTCCTTCAATCCGACCGGGTATGGATCCCAAACACTCGAGCAGTACTCAAGAATAGGTCGTACTAGCATCCTATATGCGGTCTCCTTTACAGCTGAACCACTCTTTCCTAAAATTCTCCCAATAAACAAAAGTCGCAACCATTTGCCTTCCCTACCACAGTTTTCACGTGCTCGTTCCATCTCAGATCGCCTTGCAACGGTACGCCCAGATAACTTGGCTGTGCCAAGCAGGGCACTAGTGATACTACACTCCTGGAAATGGAAAAAAGAACACATTGACAACGGTGTGTCAGACCCACCATACTTGCTCCGGACACTGCGAGAGGGCTGTACAAGCAATGATCACACGCACGGCACAGCGGACACACCAGGAACCGCGGTGTTGGCCGTCGAATGGCGCTAGCTGTGCAGCATTTGTGCACCGCCGCCGTCAGTGTCAGCCAGTTTGCCGTGGCATACGGAGCTCCATCGCAGTCTTTAACACTGGTAGCATGCCGCGACAGCGTGGACGTGAACCGTATGTGCAGTTGACGGACTTTGAGCGAGGGCGTATAGTGGGCATGCGGGAGGCCGGGTGGACGTACCGCCGAATTGCTCAACACGTGGGGCGTGAGGTCTCCACAGTACATCGATGTTGTCGCCAGTGGTCGGCGGAAGGTGCACGTGCACGTCGACCTGGGACCGGACCGCAGCGACGCACGGATGCACGCCAAGACCGTAGGATCCTACGCAGTGCCGTAGGGGACCGCACCGCCACTTCCCAGCAAATTAGGGACACTGTTGCTCCTGGGGTATCGGCGAGGACCATTCGCAACTGTCTCCATGAAGCTGGGCTACGGTCCCGCACACCGTTAGGCCGTCTTCCGCTCACGTCCCAACATCGTGCAGCCCGCCTCCAGTGGTGTCGCGACAGGCGTGAATGGAGGGACGAATGGAGACGTGTCGTCTTCAGCGATGAGAGTCGCTTCTGCCTTGGTGCCAATGAGGGTCGTATGCGTGTTTGGCGCCGTGCAGGTGAGCGCCACAATCAGGACTGCATACGACCGAGGCACACAGGGCCAACACCCGGCATCATGGTGTGGGGAGCGATCTCCTACATTGGCCGTACACCACCGGTGATCGTCGAGGGGACACTGAATAGTGCACGGTACATCCAAACCGTCATCGAACCCATCGTTCTACCATTCCTAGACCGGCAAGGGAACTTGCTGTTCCAACAGGACAATGCACGTCCGCATGTATCCCGTGCCACCCAACGTGCTCTAGAAGGTGTAAGTCAACTACCCTGGCCAGCAAGATCTCCGGATCTGTCCCCCATTGAGCATGTTTGGGACTGGATGAAGCGTCGTCACACGCGGTCTGCACGTCCAGCACGAACGCTGGTCCAACTGAGGCGCCCGGTGGAAATGGCATGGCAAGCCGTTCCACAGGACTACATCCAGCATCTCTACGATCGTCTCCATGGGAGAATAGCAGCCTGCATTGCTGCGAAAGGTGGATATACACTGTACTAGTGCCGACATTGTGCATGCTCTTTTGCCTGTGTCTATGTGCCTGTGGTTCTGTCAGTGTGATCATGTGATGTATCTGACCCCAGGAATGTGTCAATAAAGTTTCCCCTTCCTGGGACAATGAATTCACGGTGTTCTTATTTCAATTTCCAGGAGTGTATATCCGAACATTAAAGGTTTGTTCTTCCAACTCATCTGCATTAACTTAAATTTTTCCAGACTTAGAGCTAGCTGCCATTCATCACACTGACTGACAGTTTTGTCTAAGTCGTCATGTATCTTCCTACAGTCACTCAACTTCGATATCTTTCCGTACACCACAGTATCACCTGCAAACAAGCGCAAATTGCTGGCCACCCTGTCCGCCAAATGATTTATGTACACAGAGAACAACAGCGGTCCTATCACACTTCCCTGGGGCGTTCCTGAATACTCTCCGATGAAAACTCGCCGTCGAGGACGACATACCGAGTTTCATCATAAGAAGTCCTCAACCCACTCATATATCTGTGAACTTATTCCATATGCTCGTACCTTCATTAACGACCTGCAATGGGGCACCGTATCAAATGCTTTCCGTAAAATATAGAATCTGTCTGTTGCTCTTCATTCACAGTTCGCAGTTTATCATGTGAGAAAACGGCAAGCTGAGTATGGCATGAGCGATGCCATCTAAAATGATGCTGAGTCGTGGGCTTAGACTTCTCAGTCTCAAGAAGATCTAATATATTCGAACTGAGAATATGTTCAAGCATTCTGCAGCAAGTTAGACATACTGGTGTGTAATTTGTTATTCTTATATATTGGAGTCACCTGCGCTTTCTTCTAGTCATTTGAGACATTGTGCTGGGAGAGAAATTCGCGACAAATGGAGGATAGGTAAGGGTACAATTCTGTAGAGTACTCCTTGTAAAACCGAATTGGGGTTCCCTCCGGACCTCGTGATTTATTTACTTTCAAATCTTTCAATTGTTTCTCTACAGCACCATCGACTGGCTCTCTTCTCTATGAAAATACTGGAAACGCCTTCCCATGTTCGGTTCCAGTTGCAAACTAACGTATGCTGTTGATAGTCCTACCTCTAGAGCATCAAACATTCAAGAACTTACAGACTTACAAGAGCATCTCCAATAAACTACCCTTCCTCTGTTCTGCTGAACAGTCATCGCCAGGCAACGGAGCGTTTCCTTACTATCAGCAATACCGGGAGAAAAGCGCTCCGGAATTAAGTTAGTTTGCACCCCAAACGAAAAATTCAACAATTAACTACATATGCGTGGCAACTGGGCAAATTTAGTGGCATATCCAGTTAAAATATTCACTAAAAGGTCCAAAATAACTAATCTGACATAGATGGGCAGCACTTTCCCTTATGCGTATTTGCAAGCGGATCTAGGATTGAAGGAAAACCTAATCCTATCAGCTTCCTAGGATGCAAAAAGAGCCAACCATGTCCATCTCACGAAAACAATGAAGGTGGTTGGGCGGCAGCGGTGCGGAGCTGTGGTGCACTTTCTTTAGTACCAGCTCATCAAAATACTTACCACAGAAAGAATGCTTGGCCTTCATCGCTATGGACGCATTGTACCATAGAAACCTCTTTAACCATGATTTTTACGTATCCGACCACATCCCCAAAATAAGGCCAGGCCATTCTTGTCATGGGACGAAGGATGTAAAAATCCAGACGGTATTGTACTATAATTTGTAATATATCTCCCCATTCTCACCCATATCCTGAAGAAAGTGATGTGACAGTTGAACACGCGGTAAACATTGTAGCGTCCATCACAAGGATTTGATTCAGTCTCAAGACACCTTCAAAGGATAGGACCCATATATTCCACAACTTCATCGTGCTAATCATGGTTTAAAACATCCATTTCTCCTCTGTGAGCGATAGAGATCAGTAAGTCACTATGAGTAAAGGACCCCCTAGAACAAAACTTTCCTCTCATCAGAACGATCAACAACTTAAAGAATCATCATACACGATTCAAACGACCGTATGCAGTTAATATAGTCGTAACTGAGTGTCTACTCTTCTCGAGCAATGTTGTGCGATCTCATGCCTTATCCCTCAAATTATCATACAATTATTGTTCATTCTATCAAAAAACGACATTTCGTTGTTGCAGAAGGTGACAGATCAGGATGCTGAAACTCTATTTTCATTCGACAGTCACCAAACGGTTCACACGAAGGTTTGAACTTAAATATTGGCAACTATTTATTTCAACCGATACAAAAGAGTTACGTGTTAGCACCTGTTACTGCCCAGAGTTGCGTAGAGCCCGTTGCCAGAGATGTGGTAACATACCGTTATCAGAGCCTGTTCTGTTGATGGTGCGAATGGAGCGGTCTAAGGTTGTGGTGATTCTCGTGTACGACTGTGGTGGTGTTATCCTAACGCATTACGTTTCTCCACGGCAGATCGTCAATGCACAGTATTACTGTTCGTTTCTGGAGCATCGCCAGCGACCAGCTTTGGGAAAGAAGCGGCGACACTTTATGCGCAACCCACCCATCACTTTGTACGATAATGCACGGGCGCATACAGTGCTCTGGCTACTCAGTCCTGTCTATGCGACTGGGAAGTACTGTACCATTCACCATACTCCTCGGACTTAAGTCCTTGTGACTTTGATTTGATTCCAAAGATGAAGGAACCACCTCGTGGCATTCGCTTGAGAACTGTTCCAGAGATTCGACAGGTAGTAGACAGTTCCGTTCGCACCATCAACAGAACTGGCTTTGCTAACGGTATACTATGCCTTCCACATCGCTGGCAACAGGTTCTACATAATTCTGGTGACTACTTAGAAGGACAGTAACAAGTGCTAACGTGTAACTCTTTTGTATCGATTGTGAATGAATAGTTGCCACTATTTAAGTTCCAACCCTCATAGTTTCAACATTGCCGGTCTTCATTGGTCATCATCAAAATCTGAAATTGAAAGCAACTAGTGGTAAACACGGCGACATCTATTGCTACATCGAATAGGGGTTAACGTTTTAAAAAGTTTTGTAACTGCAACACATAAACCTAAAATGTTTAATTCTCGCTATCTAGTGGAACTGCTAACGTTGCCCCCCTGCGGGTCCAGGGGTTAGAATAAGCCCGAGGTGATCCTGCCTGTCGTAAGAGGCGACTAAAAGGAATCTCACACCTTCCGGCCTTTGTGATGGTCCTCTGTAGGGTTTGACCTCCATTTTTCAAAATTTTCCCGAAGAGACAGCGAATTGTGGAAGAGCGCCTTACATAGTGCATCATGTCCACCTTGCATTGAGATTTTTAGCCCACTTTCTCGTCTTGGCATTGCAGTCCCGCTCATCCTCGATCTCTTGAGCGAGGACACCTTCGTGGACGCGTTTTCCTTCACCCACAATGCAGTGTCGTTTTCTGCGCCGACGAGGACCATGGAATTCTTTGCACCTCATATCCAGCACTGTAGCCAGTCCATTGTGGTGTTGTCGCCATGTACCCTGTTGATGGTAGCCCCCTGACTACACAGGGATCGCTCTGCTGATGTCTGCACCGTTAACTCCCCAAGTATGCCCAGGAGTAGATGGCCATCACCCTTGGGCATCGGGACTCCCAGCAATGGCCATCTTGGCAGGTGGCCTTTGCTGTGGCTGGGTGGCACTGGTGGGGAGAGCCCCTGGTTGGAGTGGGTGGCATCAGAGCAGATGATCTATTGCTACATCGAATAATGGTTAAAGTTTTGGTAGTGATCAAACACCAGCAGTCTCTCATTGTTCCAAGTCTCAGTACAATGCAAGGAAGTATAATCCTAAATCATTGTCCTCCCTTGCCACACCACAGGAGGAATGCCATGCTAAGGATGGCAGCAACCTTGTATGTATTACAGCTGATAGGGACTCCTTTGTCTTGATGAAGCCTCAGTTTTTTTGTAGAGCATTTAGAGGACAAATTTCGGGAGGTGGAGGACTTGTTCAAAATGCGGTCAGGGTCAGTCTTGATAAAAACAGTATCTGGTGCCCAGTCACAGGCATTACTCGCTTACCATCATGCCTCATAAGAGCTTAAGTATGGTCCAGGGTATTATATTCCACATGGCCTTCTTTTGCAGTCTGCGCGCCAACTTAGAGTGACAAGGAGTTCATTGTGTCTGGGATATCCATTGGGGTCTGAGGGATAATTAGATTGCCAATGATGCCTTCATCTCGGACTTAGAGCGTGACACATTACCCGATGTTGAGGTGATGGTCTACCACTGTGAGGTCAGGCCATATATTCCTCCCTCAATGCAGTGCTTTAAGTGCTGGAAGTTCGACCACAAGTCTTCCCACTGTACTTCCAGCATCACATGTTGAAATTGTGGACTTCCATCCTATCCCAATACTCCATGTTACCCGCCTCCCATCTCTCATTCCCCTTGCTCACCAGACTGCAGGATTTTATGGCGAGAAAGGAAAACCATGGCGTACAGGACCCAGGACCGACTGACCTACACTGAGGCCAAGAGGAAATTTGAGTGCCTACATCCTGTGGCTATGACCTCTTCTTATGCCGCCGCTACAAGAAGAGTTGTAGCCCTATCAGTTCCATGAGCTCCAGGTTGCTCTCAGAGCCAGAAGACTACACCTTCCCCCTTGATGGTGGAGGGCACTTCCCTCTCTGTAGCTCCTGCAGCACCTACCTCAGGAGCACTGTCCCCCCAACCATAGTGGACATCAGTCCCCACTTCTCAGCTGGGGAAGCTTAAGTTTTCTTCGACTCCTCTCCCTAGGAAGGGGTCTGTGGGTCACTTTCTTCACAGGTTTCCGCTAGTGAGAGACACCAACCAGTGGCTGAAGTGCCCAAAATCATCCTCAGTCCTGGAGACTGAATCATGGAAGTCCTACCACCCAGAGAAACCGAAGGATCAGCGAGAGAAATCCAGAAAGAAGACCCCCAAGACCAAGTGAACTGCAGTGGCACCCACACCACCAAAGCCTACAAGCTCTGTGTCTGAGGATGAGGTGAACATTCTGGCGTCTGCTGAGGACCTGGATCTCGCCACACCCTCAGACATAATGGATATAGCCCGTTCAGGAAATAAGTCGGTGGCAGCAGGTGCTCCTGAGGCATGGACTACCTCACTCAGTGTTTCATGCCGTCCCAGTCTCACGACCATGACATCCTCCAGTGGAATTGCGGCAGTTTTCTCCACCACCTGGCTGAGCTAGGCAACTGTTAAGCCTTAACCTGCTTTCTGTATTGCCTTCCAGGAAACCTGGTTCCCAGCAATGTGCAACCCTGCCCTTCATGGTTACAGGGGACATTACAAGAACCGTAGCGAATACAACAGAGTGTCTGATGGAGTTTGTGTTTATGTGCTGAACTCGGTATGTAGTGAACCTGTGCCCCTTCAAACTCCTCTTGAAGCTGTGGCTGTCAGGATATGGACTACATAGGAAATAACTGTCTGTAATGTATATTTCCCTCCAGATGTTGCAGCACCCCTGAACGTATTGGCTGCACCGACTGATCAACCCCCTAAACCTTTCCTACTTTTGGAAGATTTTAACAACCTGAAGCTCTTGCCAGGCAGCACCATGCTTACTGGCTACGGCACAGATGTCGAATATTTACTGTCCCAACTCGGCCTCTGCCTCTTATATACTGGGGCCGCATTTCAGTGTAGCTCATGGTAGTTACTCGTCCAGTGATTTATGAATCTACAGCCCAGGACTCCATCCATCTATCCACTGGAGAGCACATAACGACCTGTGTGGTAGTGACCACTTACCCATCTTCCTGTCACTTCCCTGGGTTCATGCCCACAGACACCTACTCAGATAAGCTTCAAACAAGGCCGACTGGGTAGCCTTAATCTCTGCTGTCACCGTTGAGTCTACCTTACATGGTGCCATCGATGTTGTGGTTGAGCATGTCACTGCAACGATAATTTCTGCGGCTGAAAACACGATCCCTCGTTCTCTAGGGTGTCTCTGGCGAACGACAGTCCCTAGATGGTCGCCTGAAATCCCTGAGGCAATTAAAGAGCGACGGCGAGCTCTACAGCGACATAAGGGGTACCATTCCCTGGAGCACCTAATAGCCTTTGAGCACTCCATGTCCGCATTCACGTCCCTATAAAACGACGGACACAGGAGTGTTGGGAGAGGTCGACCATTGAGTGCCATACGTCACCTTCCCAAGTCTGGACGAAGATCAGACGTCATTTTGGGTACCAGGCCCCAACAGGTGTCCCTGGCGTGCTCTCTACCGACGCAAATGCAATTGTCGAGCACTTTTCTGAGCATTATGCTCGGGCCTCTGCTTCAGTGAACTACCACCCCAGTCTTTCGTAGCCTTAAACGGCGGATGGAAAGGAAAGTCCTCTCGTTCACTACAGGACACAGTGAATCCTATAACGCCCCATTTACAGAGTGGGGACTCCTCATCGCCCTTGCAAATTGCCCCTACAGAGCTCCTGGCCCAGATCGGATCCATTGTCAGATGATTAAACATCTCTCCTCTGACTACAAGCGGTATCTCCTCGTCATCTTCAACCGGATCTGGAGCGATGGGATCTTTCCATCGCAACAGCGAGAGAACACCTTCATTCCGGTGCTAAAACCCGGAAAAAATCCGCTTGATGTGGATAGCTGTCGGCCCTTCAGCCTCACCAACGTTCTCTGCAACCTGCTGGAACGTATGGCGTGTGGCTCCATGTCCGAACGGCTTACGCCAGGGTCGTTCTACCACTGATAATCTTGTGTCCCTCGAGCCTGCCATCCTAACAGCCTTTTCCGGACTTTAACATCGGGTTGCCATCTTTTTTGACTTTCGTAAAGCATATGACACGACATAGCGACATCATATCCTTGCCACATTCTATGATTTTGGTCTCTGGGGCCTGCTCCCGGATTTTATCCCAAACTTCCTGTCGCTCCGTACTTTCCATCTCCAAGTTGTTGCCTCCCTTAGTTCCCCCATATTCAGGAGAATGGCGTGCCGCAGGGCACCGTGTTCAGTGAACCTCTAGTTTTAGTGGCCATCAATGGTCTAGTAGCAGCTGTAGGGCCGTCGGTCTCTTCTTCTCTGTATGTGGAAGACTTCTATATTTTGTAATATTTTTCCACTAGCGGTGCTGCTGAGCGGCGCCTACAGGCTGCCATTCACAAGGTGCAGTCATGGGCTGTAGCCCATGGCTTCCAGTTTTCAGCCACGAAGTCGTGTGTCATGCACTTCTGTCGGCATCGTACCGTTCATCTGGAACCTGAACTCTATCTTAATGACCATTCACTCACTGTAGTGGAGACGTATTGATTAGTAGGACTGGTTTTCGACACACGATTGACTTTGCTACCTCACATTCGCCAGCTTAAGCGGGAGTGCTGACAGCACCTCAATGCTCTCCACTGCTTGAGCAACACCAACTGAGGTGCAATCGCTCTATGCTGCTGCAGCTTTATAGAGCCGTTGTTAAATACCGCTTTGACTATGGGAGTCTGGTATACGATGCGGTGGCGCCCTCAGCGTTGCATTAACTCGACCCAGTACACCACTGTGGCGTTCGCCTAGCGACGGGAGCTTTTAGAGCGAGAACAGTGACCAGTGTCCTGGTGGACGCTGGAGTCCCTCCAATGCGGAGGCTCGATGGCTGATGGTAATGTTGGCTACGTCTATGTCCTCAGAGACCATATTGAACAGCATTCCTTGCCCGCTGGCTGCAATGTATTCACTGCAGAGCTTGTGGCCATATCTCGTGCACTTCAGTACATCTGGTCCTGTTCTGGTTAGTCGTTTGTTCTCTGTTCTTACCCCCTGAGTAGCTTACAATCTATCGACAGTGCTACCCTAGCGAACCATTGGTAACCAATATCCAGGAGTCCACTTCTGCCCTGGAACGGTCCAGTCGTTCAGTGGTGTTTGCGTGTACCCCAGGACACGTCGGAATAACAGGCAACGAACTTGCTGACAGGCTGGACAAACAGGCTACGCGGAAACCGCTTCTTGAGATGGACATCTATGGAACTGACCTGCGTTCTGTTTTACGCTGCAAGGCTTTTCGGCCTTGGGAGACCGAGTGTCATAACAGTATGCATAACAAACTGCGTGTCATTAAGGAGACTGCGAATGTGTGGAAGTATCCCTTCGGGCTTCTCGCAGAGAATCAGTTGTTCTTTGTCGACTCCCGATTGGCCATACGTGACTAACACATGGTTACCTCCTCCGTCGCGAGGACCCTATTCAATGTCGCTGTGGCTCCCAAATGACAGTCGTCCACCACTTGCTGGACTTCCCACTTTTAGCCGCTCTGTGGTGGACTTTTAACTTTCTCAGCACCGTACCTTCATTGTTGGGCGACAATGCCTCAACAGAAGCTTTAGTTTTACATTTTATTCATGAGGGTGGGTTTTATCATTTGATCTAGGTTTTAGTGCATGCCCTTTGTCACTCTGCGTCCTCCACCCTAGGCCTTTTAGGGTGGAGGTTTTAATGTGTTGCAGAGTGGCTGGTCAGCCAGACATGGTAATCTGTTTTCTTGTTTTTAATCTCTTCTCCCTGCATCTTGGAACTCTCTGTGGTTTTCTTGTCCTGTTTTGCCCACTGTGGTGTTTGTTGTCCGTCTGTCATTCCTATGGTTCTTCCTTTCTCCTGTTATTGTGCCGTACGTCTTCTTTGATTTCTTCTTTCCCTTGGGTAATTGTTCTACTGGGAACAAGAAACCAATGACTCACAGTTTGGTCCCCCCTCCCTCCCCTCCCCTTTTAAACCAACAAACCAACCAACTGCTACTGTTGAAGCCTACCGAGCCACAGGTCACAGGGTGGCTTCGTGTTAGGTCAGAAAATGAAAATCTGCTGACAAGTAACGAAACTTATACCCACATTGACGAAGTGCTGTTAAATCAAACGATCTTCCTCACAGATAGGAGTAAGGTTTTGTGAATCTGTAATTCTTGAGCAGGGCATTCCCTACAGCCGTGGTTCCCTTTCTGTCTGTTCTGGGTATGGTTCACTGACCACAGCTCTTTGCTTTGGTGAAAGGCTATGTGTCGTAGAGAAAGTGTGTCTTGGTTCAAACACTCGAATTGTTAATGTGGCACAAATATCTGAAGGAAGACTCTCTTTATGCCGATAGGGTTGACGTGGAACAGATTTAAGAGGGAAAATTTGGGACACCTTCCTCACATCCACATTAGTCCGACTCTGATGTGAGATATAAGCACCACTAGTGTCTAATTGCTGATAAATTGAGTACAAATTTCCAATGTCAAAACGTCAAACAGGGTAGCTGTGCGCGTCAGGAAGTCATACTTCTAAACCTAACATCTTCGCAGAAAACTCCACCAATGCACTGCAACGCAATATATACTGCATCACAGAAATATGGCTGGCAGAGGAACCGCCATGGATGTCGTCTGAGAAGATCTTACCTTTATGTATACATAATTTTGTCGTGTGTTGCAGCAGCTTCAGTCACATATCGGTTTGGTAATGAAACATGTCTTGTAGCGATATCAAAATTTATGCGTTCCCCTAATAGAATTAGTTAGCTTCCTGCCTAAATCCTGGATCACTATCTGTTCATCAGCTAACCAGAAAACGAAAAACAAAGAAAAATATTGCCAATAAAGATCTCGCAGACTGCAATAAAAATAGATAGTCAGGAATAATGTGGAGAAATTTAGCATTGTAGCAGAGGGAAGATTAGTTTTTCTTTGTCTACATTCTAGAGTTGTAGCCTCCTCAGAAAGGACGACTTCAGTGGGAAGAGGGCAACTGGTGGTGTTGTAGTCTTTATGAACGTTGACTATCATAGTTCATTGTTCGCCAGTAAATTCATTTGCCCGTGTCCCTGTTCAGCACTTTAGCATATTGTAAGGGGCGGGGAGAGAATGCTCTCTTTGGTGGGTGGGAATCTGGGCGGCCATTGCTCAGGAAACCTGCAGCTCACCATCCTACGCGCTGTTTTAGCAGTGTGTTGAGTAGGTACAAGGTAGACGCCCGAAGTCTCGTTATAAAAACAGTATTTGCACATAGGACAAAGTGTCCCATTTATTAGATGGTAACCTAATTCTGAATAGACTATGCGGAAACTAGCTGAAATCATTATGCTTCCGCCATTTTAGCGTCCTGCTAACTGCCTATCGCGTCATTCGTGTTCTATGTTCGCAGTGGATTTTTGCGTTTTATCTCACCTTCGAATGAAATATTCTGTAGACACAACTAAGCATCACAGCTACATGCTAAGTAGTTGGATATTTTAGACTTACGTATTGGTGATGTATCATTTTTAATCAAACCTGTGCGTAGCTTTTATATCCAATAAATCATTACATGTTTTAATAGTTTGTCAAGTAGTGCTGATGATGATGATGAGGTCCCATACTCCGAGGAGCGTAGGGTACGATGCAGGAGACGCGCACCGCAGCTGAGGTAGTTTGCCATTGCCTTCCTCCGGCCGTAATGGGGATGAATGAAGATGATTGTCAAGCAGTACAAGTGGCTAATTTCGACCAACTGGCAAATGCAATCCTTTCTAAACTTCACTTTCTACTTATTTTAAGGACATGGCTGAGAAGAGAACAAAGGGCAGAGGAAAATTTGCAGAAAGCATTAGAAGCCTTTAGAAATAAAGAAATCGGATTCTTAAAGGCATCTAAAGTTTCTTCAAGTACCAAAATCATCACTTTTAGATCACGTAAAAGCAGGAATCTTGGAAGAGAAACTGGGCTCTAATACAGGCAGAAAGTATATTTTAGGAAGAGCCTTCAGCTCAAGACAAGCTAAAATGCAAGAGCACAATTTGAGAAGAACTAGAAAAGTGTTCAAAAAGGGGAAAACATCAGATCACCCAAACCAGCCAGAATAACACAGAGATGGCTAAAATGAGTAGGCGACAAAGAAATTCGACATGTGAGTTATCATCTGTTTCCCTTGTCTCGACGCTTGATGAAGACAGCGCAGATGAGGAATTCATCTGTTGCTTTGTCCCAAGCGGGAAAATATATCTGGAGAAAATTGGATAATGTGTTTAGGATGTTTAGTTAGATACATGAGCTGTGTGCTGGGACTGAAAAACATGGCTGTAAGACGTACAAATGAGAAAACTGTAACTGATATCCCCAATGTAGTTATAAGTATATCTTTACTGTTGTCAAACTGGAATATCTCAACGTTACTATTTTCTGTATCAAAACAATATTCCTATAGGTATACAATCTTGAATTTTCATTATGGAATAACTCTATACGAAATTAAGAACAACGCTATCTGAAATTGGCCACCCTTTTAGTACAATCTCCAAAATGCACAAGTTTCTTAGAAATAATTACGAAATATAGTCTGCCGACTTACGTTATAAAGGTTTATATATAACCAAAATGTTTTACAAACGTCAGTCTTTTTCTGGAGATTTCAGCTGGTTTTTAATAGTCATATCGTTAGATTTCCATAGCTACCCGAAAATAGGGAACCTTAGCCTAATCTATTATTCCATGGAAAAATATATCGATGATGGTGCTAGGCAGCGGTCAAAGCCCTAAACGCGTAGGCCAGACACGGTCAGTGAAGCACGCTTCTCACGGCCAGTGGGCGGCGTCGTCCCAGGTAGCATGCGGCCCCCAGGTGAGGTGGTGTGGTATGGTGTGGTCAGCACTCCGGTGTAACTCTGACACTGGACCCAAACCAGAGTGATATGCTGCAGCCAGAGTGTGCCATCGTGGCCAACTGGTAGGAACACGTACACAGCTCAGTGCTGGACGAACCGAAGCGAGCGGAATCAAACTTTGGGCCCCAGCACGGACGGCTGGGGCTCAAAGCAGTGACATTTTCCTGCAGAGACAATGACAGACAGCAGTAGGTTGCCCGCAAAGGCAGTTACGGATGTATAGCTTGGGGGAGGGGGGGGGGGCAGGCATGAGACGTGGAAATCTAGGATAGGAAGCCAGCACTGGACGAAAGTCAGCCGACAAATGACACGTCAATTGGAACGCACCAAGTCAGCAGTATTCGAGCTTGGCACGGATAGCAGAACCATTGCTGGTGAAGACAGAGACAGACGGCAGCGGCTTTTTGACCTATTTCTAGACGTGGATTGGTGTGGACTTCCCCTCACAGCAGGTTACTGGTGGCGATTGTTACTGGGTGTCTAAAATGGGTAGTATTCAGACGATCTTGTTGTGTCTGAAAAGGTAGTGCTTCTCTCCCCTAACGCCGTCTGAAAAGGAACGCAACAGGTAGGCGATCTGTATCTGCAACTAACTGCCGACTATCTGGCAACGCTGTTCCACACACCGGGCAACTCAGAAATAAGGAGCTATAGTTTCCATGTGCGTGCATGAAGGAGAGGGAGTGCTGTTTGTTGCATTCGAGATCCTTTCGATTACACTCGATATGCCCAGTTCAGATTGAGGCTCAGAGGAAGAAGTGCTTCTCCATCATTATTACACACGAAAAAGAAAACGAAGAAAATTTTCGGTTACTCCCTACATCCAAAGAAATACCAATTACAATTTATATGTAGCAGTCAAGGAGCTGTAGACAATCGAAATTCATAGATGCTTATATGTGTCACAATAATCTAGTGTAGTTGATTTCTCCCACCATAATGCATCGTTACTTCTTTTTTGAAAACCCAAATAACGTATGTTGAGAATTACACTGTCTTAGCAGATGTCATGGGATAAACACCTAATATAGCGTGGGGCCTCCTCTGGCCCTACAGACAGCAGTGAGACGCCGTGAAATTGAGTCTACAAGTCCCTGGTATTCGTATCGAAGTAGTTGACACCATATCTCTTGCAGAGAGGCAGCCAATTCAGGTCTGTTTGTGGATGAAGGATCCATGCGTTTCCTCACAGCCCAGATATGTTCGATGGGGTTCAAATCTGGCTGCGTGTTCCTGAAACCATTCCCGTGCGGCGTGGGAACGATGTAACGATGAGTGATCTTGAAACAACAGAACCGTCATGGCGTTGGAAAGCCAAAAATGGGTCGATATGGGGCCCCGAGCAGCACAACGTACCGCGGACAATTCAAAGTCCCTTCCAGAAGAAGAAGGGGGCCTGTCTGTACCAGGAAAATACATTCCAGACCACAAAAGAGACACCACCGCCTTCGACAACACCTTCTTGGCAGGCGGGATCCATCGATTCGTGTGGTTTGAACCACAATCAGTGCCTCCCGTCGGCGTGGTGCAGTTGAAATCCTGATTCGTTCGACCATAGGACGTTCGCCATAGTTCCAGTGTCTATCTCTGGTCATTGGTGATCAATGCAAACTGTTGTGTCCAACGACGTTGGGTTAACAGCGTCATTCTTGTGCGGAGCCGGGTCTGTAACCCATGGAACCATTGTTCCTATGGTTTGTCCCCTCGGAGACGTGTGTAGCACGCCCTATGTGGGAAAGAGCCGTGATTTGTTGTACGGTTGCCCTTCAGTCACTATTGACAATCCGTCTCAGATGTCACCGTTACGGTCAAAAAATGGCTCTGAGCACTATGGGACTTAACTTCTGAGGTCATCAGTTCCCTAGAACTTAGAACTACTTAAACCTAACTAACCTAAGGACATCACACACGTCCATGCCCGAGGCAGAATTGAAACCTGCCACCGTAGCGGTCGGGCGGTTCCAGACTGTAGCGCCTAGAACTGCTCGGCCACTCAGGCCGACCCGGGTACGGTCATCGACGATGGCTGGTCTCCGGTATTTCGTCTGTTGTAGACTGACACCCTCATTCAACCTTTCACGACACGCCTTGGACAGAATTAATGTATGAAAGTGAATTCCTTCACCTTTGCCGAAAACGAAATTCCATTCGTCAAGCACCGACCAGCTTACCCCATTCGAACGGAGTCAGCTCACGAAGACGTTGCATGTTACACAAATCCCTTGTAAAATACTTCTCAGAACGCCTCCTATACAACTACAGCTGGCACAGAGGGAGTGTGGTGGCCATACAGGACCCCTGCATCATCTGTATCCCACTATCCCATGACATTTACTAAGTCATTGTATAAGTATGGGAATGTGGTTATGTATATGGGAACGTGGTGACGATGGTTTGCACTCGTTAAATCATTTGTATTTACAAGTGCCGGAGATTTGTGACTTGTTACTAGTCGTTGCTACTTGAGAATGTAATTTTATAGTACTACAAGGGCTGCTAGTCACACAGGAGAATACTATCGGTACGATTTACAGTTTTATGTACATCTGCTTCCATTGACGTGCCGATAATTTTATTTTAAGCAATAGATTTGCAGTACATTACACACGTCATATGAAATTATTTTCGCATTTCACACTCCGCTTTCTCTGTCAAATCTCTCTCGTAGTAGCTTGGGAGTTTCTAGTTGCATAAAATGACATATTTTTCGACTTTTCGTACAAGGCTAATGTCCACAACATTCTCGTTCATCAGATTAAAAAAATAAAGAGCTGCGTTCGAGGAGACGACGCCAACACAGATCGCTCGGCAACGCGGGAGCCGAGTATCTGGCAACATGTTGGCAACGCAGTGTACGTGATTGACTGGAGTCACTCTCTAGTCGCGCCGTCTGCGGAGCCCTATTTGAATACACAGGCAGTGATTTGCTGTCGACCCGTCACCGTCTCACATCGACAAAGAGTGGCTTTAGAGACGCTCCGTGTGCAGAGGGCCTCTGCCAGAAATGCACAGGGGCGCAAGGCATGGCCACTGGGTAGCCATGACATCACTGCCCCCGCGTTTCCCATGTCAGCAGTTTCACAATTCTGACTGTATCGTGTCAGAATAGTAATTTCTGCTTACAGTGACTTATGCAGAAGCACTTAACCGACCCCCGTACTGCGATTTCTTGCAACGTCTTCGTATGGCGTTTCCTCTTAAGTCAGTCACAGGGTCCTCCCGCTATCCAAGGCGGGGCCGTGGCCCCATACATCTCCCCTCTTCTGAAAGTCTGGTCGACGACATCATAGACCGTTTACAACTCTGGAAAATGTTTAGACAACAGCTCTTATATACACATGTGGAACAAATTTTTATTCTCCTTACATTATCGAGCGTGAACCACTATGTTCATTGGTTGCTTACTTACCTAATCTTTATTTCCTAAGGTCGACCCAGGCAACTGGTAACTGGTGTACTGAGAGCATAGATGAGTGCGCGGTTTTCTACCTAAAACAGATATATACTTCCGATGCTAAAGACCACAACGGTACCTGAAACTGAGACACTCATCGTTAAGACTGCAATGTCGATCATTACAGTACTGCTGAATGTGCTGGAGGATCTAGTCTGCAATAAAGCATCCTTCTTACGTTGCTAGTACCTAGTGCTGTGAATGGAGAAAGTCAGATTCCAATGTGTGGTTTAACGTCCCATCGACTAAGACGTCCTTAGAGATAGAGCGCAATATCGGATCGGTTAAGGATGGGGACGTAAACCGGATGCGCCTTTTTAAAGGAATCATTCCGGCATTTGTCTTAAGCATTTTTATGAAATCACAGAAAAAATGAATCTGGGTGAGCGTACAGCTATTTGAACCTGAGTACTTCAGTTATTTAACTGGTCAGTAGAACAATGTATCCCGACTTATGGTGGCCGGAGGATTAAAAGTTGTGCCTGAGATGTCACACTTTGCGCTGGTAGAGGACCACAGTCCTGCACTAAGAATCATATCACGCTGCTATGTCGACCTTGCTAACTGCAGTTTGTAACACCACTTCAGGTTGTACATGGTAGTTCATCCAGTATCTACCTAGCATATTAAAATAAGGCTCTGGTCCCAGGAGATCCTGTCACCATCCTTTAACTCCTGCTTTGCTTAGTGACCGTTGCACCATGCGTGTACCCGTCATGCTGGGCCACTTGCGTCACACTGATGAGAGCGCATAAATCGTCCTTCCCTTGTGAATTATCCTTCTCTTTTATTTGAAGATACTTCCCCAAGGCTCTCATTTTGCCAGGTAGAGGTGGATTTGAAACATTATACCATGTGCTGGTACTCGGTACTTGAAGTCGATTAATCATGAAGAGTCGAGCACAATCTGTGTCCATTCCTACTTCTTTGATGTGATAAAACAACGACAAGATTTGTTCGACTGGTGTGACCATAAGCTCTAACGCAACTGGTACATCCTTCTGGGCCTCACACAGGCCAGCCAGGAGTGGTTTATGAGGTAACAGTGTAGGGCTCAACTGGCCATGTACCACGTAGTGTATAGCCTCCTGCAACCTTGTTACTTCTACTCGAGAATCCTCTTTGCTGTCAGCTAGTGTTCACAAGAGTCTCACTACAGCTACCATGGTATCCAGCAAACCTATCTGCGTCTTTATAACATTCAGACTCCGATCACCACGTAGATGGCCGCTTCCACATACCGTGTCAATTCTGCTGTTATCTCTTGCTGTGTTTGAGTGTTGTTCGGTAGACGCTGTCCCAGTTTTGTCAATTTCATAGCGTGCCAATCTGCTTCAGTTTTATAACCATGCGCCATTTCTCTCGGTAATTCCCGAGTGTCATTCATTCCCATGCATCATCAGCATCTGTGGTCCCGAATGTCACCTCCCACGCATTATTTGTTTGTTTTAGCGTCCAACGGTGGCTGATTTGGACAACGCCTTTCCATCTGGAGAATAGTACCCCTTCTTCCAGTCATAGATTCTACGATGTGTCAACCGCTTTCTCATTGATGAGGTGCAGCACTGCCGGAACTATGATGCACTTCACCGTCACCCCTGGTCCCGACGCTACCTGGGGAAAGGAAGCTGCACTCACTCTCACTCCCTCTTTTGGAAGATCCGTTCCTCATGATCCGTCATCATAAGCACACAATCAATTACAAAAGAAACTCCTGTTATGTCGCAGTATGCTCATTCTACTAATTATCTACAAAAATGTACTTCACCTCATGTATACTGATAACAAAACAAATCAAAATGAACGATCTTCCAACTCTCTACATAACAAAACAGTATTTCAACAAATAAAAAGTTACAAACACAAGATATAACCATTAGCAAAGATTCCCATGAGTACTATATTCCCTATACACGTAATCAAAACCAATGAACACCCTAAATTAACCATCGAGCTGGCGAGATGTGTGTTATAACATTGGCGGCGGGGTGGCGTACTTTGTATACGTGGGAAGATAGCTGTCCTTATCTTAGTGACGTGAAAATGTATGAGCAAAATCACAGCTCAATTAGGCAATGATGAAATCGCTCTGTTGCCACGTATAAGTGTTACCCCACAATACTGACCGACTGTAATCATTACGCAGCGTAGTTGCACCAGCTTCCAGGTAACCGCTAACTCCATGACTACTCGTGTCGTAGGCGACTGCCTCATTGTGGGATTGTGTTGCTAGCTCAGAATCTAGGTAATTTTCTTGCAAGTAATGAGGTGGGAAAACTCACTTAAGCTACGTATGAAATGTCATATGCATTAAATTCACGGAAGCAGGGGGTCGGACTAGCTTGTTTTATTTGAAATGCATACTTCGTGAAGCTCGATGATTATTTTCTATTAATGGTGTTCATTTGGACGTATGACAGACAACTTATGACCGTGCTAGCTGAAACAAACAAATAAGGAATAGGCACAGGCTCGCAATTGTAGAACAACAATGGAACCGCAGAAGACAATATTATTTGTGATTGACGCACTTTGTACGTAAGAGTGCCCACTCGATGGTTAATACTTCAAGTAACAATCGCACTCAATAAAGCATAACGTAAATTCAATTCAAGAAGAATATATTTGAAATAAAACATGCCCTGCTTACACAACTTTAATGCATATAGCGTTTCACATCTGGCTTGTACAAGTTACTCCATCTTTCCCCACACATTCCTCTTAGTGATAGATGTTGGTACGTGCAGAAATACACATATTATGCAAAGCACCTTCACAAAGTATGCATTTCAAATAAAACAAGCTAGTTGTCCGCCTGCGTTTGCGACTTCAATGCATATGGCACTTCATATGCAGCTTGTGTGACTGTTTATAGCTTCTTCCTTTTCCTCTCACCACCTATGTTTCTTCGCCGTTGGTCCTGCTACCTATGGCAAAGAATTTCAAGTACCTTGAAAAGAATGAAGGTGCCACACATGCACAATAGTTGTATGAGTAGGCAGTTGGAACGTGACATCCAGCTTAGTACAGACCATGGTATGAAGCGGCAAACTACTTTCTATAAAGTTTTATCAGCACTACCAACTGGCTTATCTGATTTTTTTTTTAATTTCTGCTGTGCTACACCTTTCTTTCCTCATGTTCAAGGGCCTTGATGTTCACTTATTCAATGTTCCTTCAAATTTCTGGTGAATTTCCGTACGAAATATCCATCCTTCCCCCTCTTTGGCTTGATTACATCAAATGATGAAAGCATTTTCCTGTCATATAGAACACAATGGCCACAGACCTGAGCTGTTGTGGTTTCCAAATTATAAGCTGTCACCACATATGGTAAGAAAACATTTGTCATTATGATGACTGTTTGTATTGTATTGTATTGTATGTTAACCGGGGACCTAGAAACGCTGGAGAGGCTCCGTCCTCGCCGCAGCCGCAGTGGCCCACAACCCCACGACGACTACCGCCGTTCACTTCACTCCTCCGCCGCCCCACACCGAACCCAGGGTTATTGTGCAGTTCGGTCCCCTGTGGACCCCCCCAGGGAACGTCTCACACCAGACGAGTGTGACCCCTATGTTTGCGTGGTAGTGTAATGGTGGTGTACACGTACGTGGAGAACTTGTTTGTGCGGCAATCGCCGACATAGTGTAACAGAGGCGGAATAAGGGGAACCAGCCCGCACTCGCCGACGCAGATGGAAAACCGCCTAAAAATGATCCACAGACTGGCCGGTTCACCGGACCTCGACTCAAATCCGCCGGGCGGATTCGTGCCGCGGACTAGGCGCTCCTTCCCGCCCCGAAAGCCGTGCGTTAGACAGCACGGCCAACCGGGCGGGCTATGATGACTGTTTACATGACAGCAGTATTTTACCAATAGTCTGCTGAATGTATGCTCTCCTTCCATTATCCAGTGCATGTAATGGGTTGTTTCTTAGCTTTTCGATACATATCAAGTGACAAAATTGCTTCATCAGGTGACATGAAGTTGGTAAATTTTTAACTAGCGATTAACATCTCAGGGACACTGAACTTCAGCAACCAATTATTCACCATTGCGTGTACTACGTTAACCACCTGTTGATTCGGAATAGCGATCACTTCAATACACGATAGTAAATGATCTGTACCAATTAGATAATAGCAGTTTCCCACTGCTGTAAGACACAAGAATCCCAATTCTAGTAATCTTGACAGGTTTAGACGCCTGTGGCAACCTCTGTAGTGAAACCTGTTGATGACTTACATCTGCAAGTTGCTCTCGTCGCTCACAATTCTTTACACGTTGATCTACATCTTGCATCTGTGTTCTCAACCAATAACTCTCGGCTACTCTCCAGTCTGCCGTCTTATGCCCCCCATGTCTAGATAACGTATGATTATCTGCTCCCACCTGCAGCCGAGGCATTGTCTCTCTACATAACACGATGTTGTGAACAGCGAACTTCCCCTGTGATGCGAATAGCCTGCGGTCCACATGGCCTTCAGCCAGTACACAAGGCCATGACCCAGTGCCAGTCTTTCTAGTAAGCCCACGAGTGCTACCACATTTCGTACACAGTTTGTAAATCACTTCAAAGAACAACTCAGTTTTAATGCACACCATGTACGTCTGCTCGATGAATCCTTTAAACTTAACAGCCATTTTAACGCTGCACGATCGAAGAAAACATTAAATCTCTTACACTATAGATAACATCAGAAGTATATCGCATTATACATCAAGCTCAACAAAGCCTTCTCAGTGGCACAGTTATTTTTCTCAGCATTGTTCAATAGCTGTGTAGCATAAGAAACTCAAAGTGCCTTACACTGCACTTTCTAACAACCCTACCACAACAAAGGTCAAAATTTAATGATTGTGGTGTTGCTCACGCTGCTAAATACTGCATTTTCGGGCAACAACAAAGTTATTATGTGGCAGGTGTCATTAGAGCACAGTTAATAAAGTCATTTCATGTAATAATGAATAAACTAGGCACTCATCTTTTCGAGTTTCTCACGCTGGTCTCGTTGTGAAATTATGGTTCAATCGTCGAAAATCTAGGTGGTAATGATTCCAAGCTCGGATGCAAAGAGGCCGAAGTTTTATTCTGCTATATTCAAAAGTTTTGTAGATGCGCTTCACAAACCATTCTTGAAGATTAAACCTTTCGAAGTTAGCACAATGGTGACGTAAAAAAATAATCAGCACTCCGAATTTAAGTTACACTTCCTTTTTATTGCTTTTGTTGCAATATCACGTAACACACAAAACATCACTTCACTATACAAATCATACTTGTAAACATCTTCCTCACTGTTAAAGTTCACATTTTATAAGCTGGCTACAATATGCCTCTTTCCAACATGACGTCCAAGACTTGACTTTCTCAAGGTCGGGCTCTAACTAAATGTTTACGCCCCCAAAGATCAAGAGTTACAAGTACGTCAAAGATCATAGTGACAAAAGAAAAAAATACACGTAGGAATAATATCATTGCAACATAAACATATCGATGTATCAAAGTACCTCTACATTAATGAAATCAAATCTGAATGTTGTCTCAGAAACACGTTAACTACTTTACAGAAACACAGTAGAATATTGCTGGTATCGAGAGGTTCAGGTGAGCTGCCGTAAAGGTTACGTAATTCAAGTACCATTAAAACTTCTTGGCTTAGAATGCTACCAGCCACATGATTGCTGTCAGCACATGGTGAAATGAACCCCATTCGTAATCCGAGAATACTAACACTGGCTAGTTGTTAATTCCTCCTTCTGCTTTTCAAAATGCATTTTGGTTTTCTACTTTCCATTGAAACCTGGTGCCCTTTTTCAACTTATGCGAGAGTGTTCATGCAATTTCTGCAGGTTCTACTATAAACTTCCTTTAGCAATCAGCTGATACTAAGAATGACTCTAATTCCTTACCTGTCTGCAGTGTTGGGAAACTTCACACTACATGTATCAATCTGGGATCCATTTTCATACCATTCTGGCTAACCACAGGTTCTAAGTAGTACACTTTCCTTAATGTAAAGTGATGTATTTCGATGCTTAAGGTCGGGTGTACAAAATATAATCTATTAAAACCCCTTACCATCAAAATACTTACTCTTCTGCATCTCTCAAAGTATGATAATATACAATTTCTTGGCTACGAAGGTCTTAACACTCCATCAATAAACTGCTGAAATGTGACTTGAGCATTTTTTAAACCAAAGAGGACTAGCGGATACTGAAATGACCCCCAATAAACTTTAAATCCAATTTTTGGTTGGTTCTCCGGCACTGCTTACAACTGATAGTACTAAATATTCACGTCTGTTACGGAAAAGTATCTACTTTGTCCCAAGTTATCACAGGTCTTCACAATATTCAGAATCGGATATACATCTGTAAGTGTTCTAGTATTCAAATAGCGATGGTAACAACAAAATCTATGTTCCTTATTACCATCTGACGACACTGCATAATTGGTGGTTAAGAAAGTATTCCATTATTGGTCATAAATGCTGGTGTACGCTGTATGGTTTCTGATACGCCGGCGAATTATCTCTAATCAGAATCCTGTAATGCATCACGGAGGTTGCCGAGAGTGGACCATTTGGTTTCAAGACTTTCTAGAATTCTAATAACAACTTTTCCATGTCTTCCTTGTCTGCTCCCTTCAAATGCTCCACTTCTGCATGTAATGGAGTTGTACTGGAGATTTGCTTCTGACTAAGCTCGTCACATGATCTGTCTAGATTAACCTTAATTAAAACGTCTGAATTGGCAACAAAGTATCCTTTGACAAACTCACCTTATCGGCACTGAAATTATCCACAGTGATAGGAACCACTCGTTCACCATCCACTGTTCGTACACTGACGTGTCTCCTGCATACGTTGATGCTTTTACCTTCATATAGGCGAACTGACGATCATCGAACAAATCCTAAATTTTCTTTTACATTCCTCTTTATATCAATCTCGTCAGCAGCTCAGACACATCAGCTGCTAAGCTAATAGTGGGATAGATCTTGAGCTTAATAGGTCTTCCTGCCTTCTGGATTAAGTGGAATAACGTACCTGTCAGGTCGACTCGATGCCCAGATGGGTCATGGTTGCCGTGCTACCAGAGGTGGCAGCTGTATGTACTAAATTCGCACACTGTATACCTCCAAATCCCCTACAAATTAATTCTGTATTCGCCCTGCTTTACTGTATACACACAATACGAAACGTATAGTTGCTTGCTATTATTCCTGGTGTTGCAATATTGTGAACAGCTAGACTGATTACCATGGCATCCAGCTACTAGCAAGACCCGTTGTTGCAAAGTTAATAGAAAACTAGACTCAACACCGTAACAACCAAAACCACACGTAAAAATCTATTTAAAATGCAGATAAAAATTCACTTGACACATTCCTAAAAGACAGTCTCTACTCCTTCCAATCTGACTTTGTAAGCGTACAGCAGATGTGATTTAAATTCAAAGACATAGCATCGACTCCAATTGAGGATTGTACACCAAATAAATTAATAACAGATGGTACTGATCTCCCATGGAACACAAAATAGTTCAGAACATTGTTGCAAAAGCAACAAAAAAAGCGTGCCAAATTTAAAAGAACGCAAAATCCCCAAGACCAATACTCAAAATTCAGCGCGAACTTCAATACTAGATGCTTTTAACACTTTCCATAACGAAAGTCCCTCTCGGAATTTACCAGAACTCACAGAGAATCTGGTACTGTGTAAAGTACACCAGTGGCAAGACGCAATCGATACCTTCATAGTGCGACAACAATGGTGACGCTATTGATGACAGCTACACTAAAACAGAATTAATATATACCGATTTCCGAAACTCCTCCACAAAAAAGACGAAGTAAATATTCCAGAATTCTAATCAAGAACAATTTCCAACATGATTAACGTAGAAGCAGATATCCTTGGTGTAGCGAAACAGCTTCAAACACTTAAGAAAGGCAAGGTCTCCGCTCCAGACTGTAAACTAGACAACACCCAAGAAAGTAAGTAGAAGTAATATAAGAATTATAGATCCATATAACTAACGTCAATCTGAAGTAGGATTTTTCAACATATACTGTCCTCAAACATTATGAATCGCCTGGAAGAAAACGATTTACTGGCAAATAGCGAAAACTGATTCAGAAACTATCGTCCTTTTGAAACACAACTAGCTTTTCGTTGACACGAAATAATGAGTGCTGTCCACAGATGCTATCTCTATGATGCGATAAAAGAAATTTTTCAGATAGTTAAGGGAGACGAAAACTTAATAGTCATGGAGGACTGGAATTCGGTAGTAGGAAAAGGAAGAGAAGAAAAAGGTACCAGATGAGTATGGACTCGGGGTAAGGAATGAAAGAAGAAGCCGCCTGGATAGAATTCTGCACCGAGCAATACCTAATCATAGCTAACACTTGGGTCAAGAATAATGAAAGAATGTTGTATACGAGGAAGAGGACTGGACGCACTAGACGGTTTCGGACAGATTATATAATGGTAAGACAGAGATCTAGGAACCAGGTTTCAAACTGTAAGACATTTCCAGGGGCAGATGTGGATTCTGACCACAATCTATTGGTTATGAACTGAAGAAACTACAAAAAGATAGAAATTTAAGGATATGGGACCTGGATAAACTGGAAGAACCAGAGGTTGCAGAGAGTTTCAGAAGGAGCATTAGGGAACGATTGACAAGACCAGGGTAAAGAAATACAGTAGAAGAAGAATGAATAGCTTTGAGAGATGAAATATTGAAGGCATCAGAGTATCAAGTAGGTAAAAAGACGAAGGCTAATAGAAATCCTTGGGTAACACAAGAATATTGAATTGAACTGATGAAAGGAGAAAATATAAAAATGCAGTAAATGAAGCAGGCGAAAAGAATACAAACGTCTCGAAAATGAGATCGACAGGAAGTTCAAAATGACTAAGCAGGAATGGCTACAGGACAAATGCAAGGGTATAGAGGCAAATATCACTAAAACGTCTCGAAAATGAGATAGACAGGAAGTGCAAAATGACTAAGCAGGAATGGCTAGAGGACAAATGCAAGGATGTAGAGGCAAATATCACTAGGGATAAGATAATACTGCCTACAGGAAAATTAAAGAACCCTTTGGAGAAAAGAGAACCACCTGTATGAATATTAATAGCTCAGAAGGAAAACCAGTCCTCAGCAAAGAAGGGAAAGCACAAAGATGGGGGAAGTACATAGAGACTTTATACAAGATCGATGTATTTGAGGGCAATATTATAGAAATATAAGAGGACGCAGATGAAGATAAAATGGGAGATATGATACCGGTGAAGACTTTGACGGAGTACTGACAGACCTAAGTCGAAACTAGACCGCGGAAGTAAACAATATTCCATTAGAACAACTAATAGCCAGGTTCTAGGCGCTTCAGTCAGGAACCACGCGGCTGCTTCGGTCGCAGGTTCGAATCATGCCTCGGGAATGGATGTGTATGATGTCCTTAGGCTAGTTAGGTTTAAGTAGTTCTAAGCCTAGGGGACTGATGACCACAGATGTTAAGTCCCATAGTGCTCAGAACCATTTGAACTATTTTACTATCTGGAGAGCCAGCCATGACGAAACTCTACGATCTGGTGAGCAAGATGTCTGAGACAGGCGAAATACCCTCAGACCTCAAGAAGAATATAATAATTCCAATCCCAAAGAAAGCAGGTGTTGACAGGTGTTGACCAAACTATCAGTTTCATAATTCACGGCTTCAGAATACTAACATGAGTTCTTTACAGATGAATGGAAAAACTGGTAGAAGCCTACCTCGGGGAAGAGCAGTCTGTATTCCGTAGAAGTTGGAACACGTGAGGCAATATTGATCCTACGGCTTATCTTGAAAGATACGTTAAGGAAAGGAAAATATACGTTTCTAGAATTTGTAGACTTAGAGAAACCTTTTGACAATGGTGACTGGAATACTTCAAATTCTGAAGGTGTCAGGGATAAAATAAAGGGAGCGAAAGACTATTTACAATTTGTACATAAAACAGGTAGTAGTTATAAGTGCCGAGGGCCATGAAAGGGAAGCATTGGTTGAGAAGGGAGTGAGACAGAGTTGTAGCCTAACCCCGACGTTAATAAGTCTGTGTATTGAGCAAGCAGCAAAAGAAACAAATGAAAAATTTGGAGTAGGCATTAAAATCGATGGAGAACAAATAAAAATCTTGAGGTTTGCCGATGGCAATGTCATTCTGTCTGACGCAGCTAAGGACCTGGAAGAGCAGTTGAACGGAATAGACAGTGTCTTGAAAGGAGTATATAAGATGAACATTAACAAGAGTAAAACGAGGATAGCGGAATGTAGTCAAATTAAATCGGGTGATGCTGAGAGAATTAGATCAGAAAATGATACAGTTAAAGTGGTAGACGAGTTTTGCTGTATGGGGATCAAAATAACAGATTATGATCGAAGTTGAGAGGATATAAAATGTAGACTAGCTATGGTAAGGAAAGCGTTTCTGAGGAAGAGAAATTTTTCACATCGAGTATAGATTTAAGTGTCAGGAAGTCTTTTCTGAAAGTATTTGTATGGATTGCAGCCATGTATGGATGTAAAATATGGACTGTATCTAGTTTAGACAAGAAGAGAATAGAAGCTTTCAAAATGTGCTGCTACAGAATAATGCTGAAGAGTACATGGGTAGATCACGTAACTAAAGAGGAGGTACTGAATAGAATTGGGGGGAAGAGGAATTTGTGGCACATCATGACTATAAGAAGGGATCTGTTGGTAGGGCACGTACTGAGATATCAAAGGATCACCAATTTAGTACTGGAAGGAAGCGTGGAGGGTAAAAATCGTAGAGGGAGATCAAGAGATGAATACACTACGCAGATTCAGAAAGATGCAGGTTGCAGTAGTTAGTCGGAGATGAAGAAACTTGCACATGATTGAGTAGCATGGAGAGCTGCATCCAACCAGTCTCTGGACTGAAGACCACAACAACAACAACATCTACAGTGGACGTCACTTTCACGCCATGTTTTTAGTTTTCTAGAGGGTTTTTGGACAGCGTTCCTCACAAGCGACTTCTGATTAAACTGCGTACCTCTGGAGTGTCGTCTCAGCTTTGTGATTGGATTCGTATTTCCTGTCAGAAAGGAAGTTCGTAATAATTGACTGGCGTTCCTCAAGGAAGTATTATGGGCCCTCTGTTATTCCTTATCTACATAAACGATTTAAGAGACAATCTGAGTAGCTGTCTAACATTGTTTGCAGATGATGCTAAGATTTGCCGTCATCGGTTGCTCAAAATTAATTGTAAAATGATGTAGACAAGATATCTGTATGGTGCAAAAAGTGGAAATTGACTCCAGATCATAAAAAGTGTGATATCATCCACATGAGAATTAGAAAGAATCTGTTAAATTTCATTTTCACGATAAATCATACAAATCTTCACGTTGTAAACCCAACTAAATAGTCAGGGATTATAGTTACGAATAACTTAAACTGGAACTATCACATTGATAATGTTACGAGGAAAGCCAACTAAAGACGGCGATTTATTGGCAGAACCCTTAGAAAATGTAACAAGTTTATTAAAGAGACTGCTTACACTACGCTTGTCCGCTCTCGCTGGAGTACAGCCGTGCGGTTTGAGATCCACATCAGAAAAGATTGACGAGTAACATAGAAGAAGTTATCGTGAAATAGGGGAGAGTGGCACGGACATGATACGCGAATTAAGGTGGCAGTCATTAAAACAAAGTCGTTTTTTGGTGAAACAGGAACTTCTCATGAAATGTCAATCACCAACTTTCTCTTCAGAGTGTGAAAATATTTTTTTGGCGCCAACCTATCAGGGGAGAAATGATCAGCATAATAAAATAAGAAAAATCAGTTCTCGAACGGAAAGATTTAGTTGTTCGTTTTTCTCACACGTGGTTCGAGAGTGGAACGGTAGAGAAGTAGCGTAGTGGTGGTTGTGTAAACACACTGCCGGGCATTTAACTATGAATTGCAGAGTAATCATTTAGATGCAGGTGTGGTGGAGGTTTTAGTGCAGATGCCACTTCTAATAATTACAGTGTCTCCTATGCTTCAAGTAAAGAGTTGTATTACGTGAACTGATCCTTAAAATTCTTTGATTGTGTTTCGATACTATTACTGCTAGAGAGATTTGTCGGCTGAAACCTCCACCGAAAATTTCATCATTATTTTACGTTTCATTTCTGACAGAGTGCTCAAATACTCTGGATTATTTCCTACCGCTCTTCTTCCTTACCAGATAATGACAAACGCTTCTCATTGCATGCAAAAATCTGTACAAATTAAGTTGTTCTCCGTTTCAAATTGTCAGTGTCTGTACATCTTTACAGCCACTATATTCTTAAATGTGGTTCACTTTATCAAATTTGCGTAACTAATGAAAAACGTAATGAGTGACTTTAATCTGATAATCATGCAGATAAACGTAAAGCAGGACGAATACAGAATTAAATACGTACCGCAGATCAGTTTCAGAATGGTTACTTGTCAGTGCTTTGTAATGTATTGTTTAATTGACTTTCTCACCCCCCATTCTTGTGGCTGTCCTATTGTTTTGTATTTTATGTTTCTACCATTTTATTCGCTATTAATGTACCTAATCGTACTTTTTTAATGCGTTGTCACTTGAACCCGCTGCAGTCAATTCGCCTGAAGATATTACGAACTCGTTGAGTGTTTTTCAAGTGATATGAAGAGCAGAGATACACACGCGTTGTGATTCTCTTGAGAGATATGGCCTTTTTTCTGTGATAGTAAATACTTACGAATGCGGTTATTTAAAAAGTCTGTATGACATCAAGAGCTTAATTTTATCTTCATAATGAAAACCCAAAGCATGACGTGTGCAAAACAATCTAATACCACTTCAGGATAAGAGAAACTTAAGCGGCAACCAGTATCCAAAGTTCGGTTGGAGCACAATTACTAAAAAATGTCACTATATTCACACTATATGACATAGATTCAAGTAGCTTATTCTGTGCGACCATTAGTAAATGTTTCATTGTTTTAATAACTTCTCCGTTGTGTGTTAATATAAGTAAGGGTAAGTATTTTAAAAATGGAACCGTTGTAGGATGACATTGTAGTGCCTTTGGCTGTCTGACCGACTGTTAAGACCACCTTTTCTCAGGAGCGGTAGAGGTTCCAAGTTGAAATTTATCTGATATACTAATGTTTGTTATCGTTTCTGGACAATAAAATAAAAGGTAAGACCATTTTTCAGATATTTTGAAACTCACAATCAAACAAATCAAATCGTCCCAGTTCACGTGGAATCACAAAATTTGGCAAGAGGTATGGTTTCACATTCGAAATTTGTTAATATTCTGGAAACATCCTTCAGGCTCTGGCTAGGCAATGTCTTCGCATGACCGTTTCTTCCTGGAGCGCTTGCCCCGTAAATTTCGCAGCGCAACATCTATGAAGTTTGGAAGGTAGGAGACGGAGTTCTGGCGGAAATAAAGCTTTGAGGACGCGTCGTGAATTGTGCTTGGATATCTCGGATCGTAGTACAGTTGCTCGGGAAAGGCAAATAACCTGATCTCCGGTTTCGGTCTGGCACATACTTTTAATCTGCAAAGAAGTTTCATTGTTAATACGTATTTATATGACTTTATTCTTTTTCCGTCTGTCTGCCCGTCTGTCAAGGCCCCTATTTATCAGGAACAAGGAGAGATATCAAGCCAAATATTAAGACATACTGTTTCTAAGTCTATGCAATCAAACAGCGCGGCCATACATGTCACAAACTTTGATACTCACAAACTCACCATGAGGACCTATGGATGAACTGTCTGTGTACACGACAGCATCAGCACAGGTGGTCTAGCGGAAAAGCAAGCCTCGAAACCGAGAATTCGTGGTATGAAATGATGTGTCGGCAGCTGGGCCAACACCTTGTAGATCGAGATGGCTGAAAATGCACGCTAGACTAACGCAGACGGGCGTGAAGTACTGGGACAGGCTACGTAATTAATGCTATGAAGAAAAGTACGTAGCTGGATTAATACTTATCTTTAACCAATCATTGTGGTACATCGCTCTTGACGATACACAGGAGACTTTAATTACAATCACTGTAAGGCTAATGGCGCCTTGCTAGTTCGTAGCCATTAACTTAGCTGAAGGCTATTCTGTCTCTCGGCTAATGAGAGAGAAAGGCTTCGTACATCTAGTCGCTAGCTAGGTCGTCCGTACAACTGGGGCGAGTGCTTGTTCGTATCACGAGACCTGCCTTGTGGTGGCGCTAGGTCTGCGATCACACAGTGGCGACACGCGGGTCCGACATGTACTAAATGGACCGCGGCCGATTTAATCTACCACCTAGCAAGTGTGGTGTCTGGCGGTGACACCACATGAAATATCGGTCGGACCACGAATTTTGCAGTCTTCGTTTAAACCTAGACTCCACCTTTCAACGATGTAAGGATTCGGCAGGAAGAACATGTGGCTCGGATTCCATGTTAAATGTCGATCTCCTTTTCGCTATTGGATAACTGGAGTGGGTTAGGCACACCCAAGTCGCCGAAGTGGTGACTAATAGGAAGACTGGCATTGGGCAATTGAGCCACGCGAAATTATCGCTGCTGTATACATAATAAAGTCTGTACAGAACCCTCCGTGCGCGAACTCTTCTCGCCCTTGTCCGGTTTCTCATTTACTGAGGCATCTGTTTAATTGACGGTTCGTGTCGTTGTGCGCTTTTGAGCAGACTGAAAAGTATGCTCTGGAGAAATCCAGACGATATTTTGTTGGTAAAGATAACGTCAGCAAATGTCCTAAGGATGTACACCATGAACACATGCAGTGAATTTCAGACCTGTAAAGGATTTTTTTACCACACACTTTGCAGTTATATGCAAGTAATGTAATTGTGAAAGTACAGTACTAATTGGAGGACACAGCTTAACATTTAATAGCTTCTTCACTGTATGTGATTATAAGTAAAAGTAAGTATTTTATTAATAGCTCCGAACATTACTCTGTTAGCTCCTCGGGGAAGACGAACTGCAGTCGTCTTAATTTTCGAATATAATCTTAGAGTACAAGTAAGTTGCATTAAACACCAGGTTTCTCTGCAATGTCATATAGTGTAAGACTAAGTCCTACTACCGAAATATCGACAATGCTGACGGCCACCCTTCCTCATTCCACCTTTCTTGTGAATCCTTGCACGAGCTCCAATGGACCCTTGGATTCCTACATGAATGTTCCGCAGAACACATCGAGATTCATCAGACCATGCTACGCTTTGCCTCTGTGACAACGTCTAGTGCCGATGGTCACGTGCCTAGTTGTCGATGTCGTGTTGTTAACGTTGGCACATGCGTGAGTCGTCGACTGCGGAGACCCATCGTTAGGAGTGTTTGGTGCACTGCGTGTTCAGACACTCTTGTACTCTCTCCAGCATTAACGTTTGATGTTAGTTCCGCCAAAGCTCGCCACCTGTCGTATTTTACCAGTCTTCCCAGCTTACGACGTCCGACATCTGTAATGAGCGGTGACCACCCAACCTCATGTCGTCTGTACGTAATTTCCCCTTCGTTTCGCCACGTGTAGAAGATACTCACCACAGCACTCCTCGAACACCCGAAAATTCATTGCACTTTCCGAAATGGTTGTGCCGAGCCTCCGAGCCATCACGGCGTCCCCTTCGTCAGACTCAGATCGCTCACCATCCCTATTCTACATATGGGCAGCACGCTCAGTGATACTACACGCACAGTGCGTGTGTCTGACTAGTAACCATTCCTCACACATGTCACTCCTATAGTCCGGACGGGTTTATGTCAATACTAGGTTGGTGGTCACTGTGTGTTCTGGCTGATGAGTGTATTTAGTTTACATACTGAATCAACCATACCAAGACAACATTAACATTTATGGCACGAAAACTCATCATAGTTACCTCAAAGTCACAAACACATTCTTGAAATTCTTAGCAGAAGAAAGTACAAGGTTATTCAACTGAATCAGAGCTATATGCTGTATTTCCCGAAACCACGACGAATGGAGTGTCGACAAGTGACATGGTTGAATGCGTTCTTGAGCTCCACCTCAACCAAGGTCAACTACTGTAAGTTACATACTGTGGTTCGTCAGCAAATATGACGGGTATAACTAGCGGACAGACAGGAAAGCAGAAAATCAATAGAAATTTCCATGTTGAATAACTACTGGAACTACTCATTGTTACAGTCAGCAGCCATTGCTGTGTTTAAGATCTATAGACTCTTAGTTCATAGCTATGTTGATGGCCCTATCTGAACACAATTTGTGGTGATTAGATCTCAAAAACAGGAATTTACTGCAATTTTTTAATTTAAAACCTATAACGCAGCGCTTAAGGTCAGTTATTTAATTATATAAAATTTTAATACATAGTTAATGAGATGAGGAATCAAAAATGAAAAACCATTTTAAACTATTCTGTGTTTTTACGGTGATTAGTTTGTCTTCAAATAATGGACTACAAGGAAATTATAAAAACAATTATTAACCTGTGGTAGCCTGGAAAGTTCCCTGTTGTATTTGATGGGTGATCGGAGAGAGATTTCTTGGAGGTGGATTTCGTGTATCAATTCCGATGCTGATGTGCACTATCTGGGAGTTTCTCCCCTCTCGATATCTTTTTTCTTCCATCTACGGACTTTATATGCTGAGCATTTTGGCCAATGATGGAAATGGAATCGTGCTTATGTATTTCCAATAAGCTGCTAAATAAAAGGAGTCACTCTTTCAAGACGTACACGCACAGACGGAAAGAAAATCGCGGCACAAAAAACTAATGTAGAGAAATGAATTTCCAGGAATACATTTGTCTTCATCAGATATATTTTAGTGATTAACATTACAAGATCACAGTTTGATGCAAGAGCGAGATAAGCCATCGCAGACGTGAAATACCAGTGTATTAATAACCACTGTAACCACCAGAATGTTGAATGCAAGCATGCAAACGTGCGTGCGTGGTGCTGTACAGGTGCTGGATGTCAGTTTGCGGTATACAGTTTCATGCGTTTCGCACTTGGTCAGTCAATATATGGACGGTTAACGCTAACTGTTTATGACGCTGGAGTTTTCGTCCGATAATGTCTCTTACGTACTCGGTTGGAGACTGATCGAGCAGGCCAAGGCAACATGTCGACGCTCAGTAGACCATGTTGGAATTATATGAAAGTACTCTTGATCGCAGTCGATGTTAACCTCATCAGAATTTGCAACAGATGAATGACGGCGATGGCGCCCAAAGGCCGAAACCGGTCATAAGTTAACATCGACTGCAATAAAGACTGCTTTTAAATAATTTTATCACATTAAGATCGCTGTTCTCCGTTAATGTTATGTAAAATTAAAATGCTTCAATACGTCAGGTTTTAAGAGAAGTTAACAGAACGAAAATAATGAAATCAAATAAATCTGATAAACAATACTATGGATCAGGAGTTTATAAGTTAACTTGTAACGATTGTGACCAAATATGTATTCGCCAGGCTGGTCGTAATTTCGAAACAACGTTTGGCTTTTAGAGTTACTCCAAAACATGCAGCAGCAATGTTCAGCTCGAAATCTCAGGTTAACACTGTTGTACAACGGAAAAGCAGTATCCACTACATGAAGCATGAAATTATAGACACTTATAGAATGAAACATGCTTTAAATTCTCAAATGTATGAATTACAGCTCCCATTGAGCAACATATACACCTTCCCCCCCCCCCCCCTTGTTTTTTCCAGCTTACTTAGTGTAATTGGTGACAAAATTAATTACACACAGGGGTATGTAGAGAAAAGACATAACAGGAAAAATAATAAGTTGATTGCACTACAAGATAGAAGGGAAAAAATTAAAAATTAACATAATAGGGATTCATCATTAATAAAACGGGTTAATAACAAGCTGGCATTACACCACTCAATTGTCACCAAAACAGACAAAGGTAATACTGTTATCATTATCAAAGAAGAGGAGTACATCTCTAAAACAGTACAATTCTTCTGTGAGAATCAAATAGTTGAAGTAGCAAAAGATCCAACAAATAAATTTCAAACTACCATCAGAAAATTAATTGCTCAGAATAACAGATTTTCACCAAAAGACAAAGTAAAACTAAAAGTAATGAATCCACAACTGACTAGACTTCCAGGACAAATTAAATTACATAAGCTTGGTTTACCAATACGTCCAATTGGCAACAATATTATTGTCCTTCATCGTTGCTTAACAAGAAACTTAATGAGGTTTTAAAATAATTTTATATATTTGAGGAGCATTATAGTATAAAAAATAATTATGAGTTAGCAACAAACGTCTTTAATGTAGATATTCCATCAAGATATAAAAAATTACATACTCATATTCCAATAACAGAACACAATCGAAATTATCAGAAACATCTTAGCGAAGCGTAAGTTGATGAATTGTGAAGAAATTGCCGAATTAGCAACAGTCCTGAAAACCACATTAAATTTTAATAGTTTTACATTTACTGGTAGATATTACACTCAGCTATGGGCAGTTCTCTAGGGAGTACTACTGTCGATATTTTTGTCAGCTATTCTCAACAAAAATTTTTCAAGAAAACCTGCAAATACACAATAAAGTCATTTATTACAAGCATTACGCAAATGACACGTTATTGCTATATAATGTCTGTGAAGAAAATCTTAATTTTGTGACAAGTTCTCTGAATAATTTGCATCCAAATTTGATATTAACACTCGAACATGAAAAACCAGGAACCATTAACTGCTTAGATCGACTTATAATAGGAATGGAAAACACTTTTATAGTATTTTTAGGAAAACAACCTGACTGATGCCATTATCAACCCTAATTCGTGTCACCCCATTAAATAAAAGAGAGCGTTCTTCTTAATCATGTTGAATAGAATGATCAAACTTTCTTTATCCACAGATCAAATACAGAAAAACAAATTGCATCTGCTAACGACTACAATCCTAGAATACTTGATGATCTTTTGGAAAAGGGTCAATCAAAACAACCATAGGCTCCTACAAAACAGACATTTCCTAAAATGATGTGTATGGGAGCGGTATCTAATAGAATACTCTTTATATATTCTAATTTAATCATTGCTTTTTCAACCACGAACATGCTTATCAATAAACTCACACACATTACTGGCAAATCTGATAATACTGTGGATCAGGAGTGTATATGTTAACTTGTAACGCTTGTGACAAAATTTATATTGGCCAGGCTGGTCGTAATTTCGAAACTCGCTTCAAAGAGGTACATCATATGACAAATCAGTTTTTGGGCAACATCTTACTAACAGCAAACATTCAGAAGGCGACATGACGAATAGTCTTCAGGTTATGCACACTAGCCCTAAAGGTTTACCTTTAAATGTGTTGGAGGAATTGGAATTTTTGTTGGTTATAGAAAAAGCCTGCTGGTTCTGTTAAATGAACAGTTAGTTTTTCGTGAAAAAATCTTTTATGAATTATTTGGAATCTTTTAGGATAGAGGAGGCTTGCTCCTCCAACTATCTATGGTTCTATTTGATTTTTAAGCTTCTATGTTACAGCCAGTTTTACAACTTTTAGCATCAAATAAACAACAAATCTTAAATATGTACATCATTATTCTAATAGCTGTGACTCTCTAATGATATAAAACGTGGAACAGTCACAGAAACTGTAATGTAAAATAACAGTAACGTCAATGATTTTACGAATGATATTTACACATTATTTCTGCTCGTCTTAAGATATTTTATTCTAAGCTCCAGATGTTTCTAAAATGTAAAAGAAATGGGGTCATCACCGTCATCCAGATGGTGCAAACTCTTATGATGGCCTGTAATTAAAAGACCAAAACCTGTCTAAAGCTAACATCGACTGCGATCAAGACTGTTTTTAAGTAATTTTATCATAGTAAGATCGCTGTTCTCCGATAACGTTATATGAAAAGAGACCATGTTGGGTTACAACCGCGGTATGTGGTCGAAAGTTATTCAGTTGAAATGCACCCCCTGGAATGCTCTTCATGGATGACAGCACAACAGGTCGAATCAGCAGATCGGCTAACAATTTTGCAGTCAGGGTGCGTGGGATAACAACGAGAGCGTTCCTGGTGTCATACGAAACGGGCATCCAAAACCATAACTCCAGGTGTAGGTCCAGTGTGCCTAGCACTCAGACAGGCTGATTGAATGTCCTCGACTGGCATCCTTGCCATCAACACTGGCACAGAAGCAGAACCAATTTTCATTAGAAAACGAAACAGATCTCCACCCTTCCCTCTAATGAGCTCTCGCTTGACACCACTGAAGTCGCAAACGGTAGTGGTTTGCGATCACTAAAAGGCACAGTACAGGGCGTCTGGCTCGGATCTGTCCTTGAAGTAACAGATTTGTAACAGTTCGTTGCGTCACTGCAGTGTCAACGGCGTCTCCAATTGCTGCTGCAGATGCAGTATGATGCGCCAGAGTCATACGCCGAACACGGTCTCCCCTCTCGGTGGACACGTGGCTGCCCGGAGCCCGGTCTTCTTGCGACGGTGTACTCTTGTGACCACCGCTGCCAGCAGCCATGTGCATTGTCTATATTCTTGCCAAGCCTTTCTGCAGTGTCGCAGAAGGAACATGCAGTTGCTCTTAGTCCTTGCGCACGGTCTCGTTCAAACTCAGTGGAGTGTTGATACTGGCGTCTTTGTCGCCTTAAGGTTTTCTTGGCTAACATTAAGTCACCACGTCCAATCTCAAAGGGAATAAAGGTACACGACCGTAACACCGTGTGTTTAAAGCAAACCTGATTGCATACGCATAGTGGCGTTACTAGTGCCACACCTATACTACCGGTGCTAAATTTGAATAGTTATCATCTTCCAGATGTAGAAACATGTCTACCGTTTCGTTTAAGTTGCACACCTCCTTGTTGGTTCAGTGTATATTCTTGCAGCATATACACTGTCGAAACATTCCATACAAAAACTGTCTGTGATTATGATTTGGTTATTGCGTCAACCAATACAAATTGTTTGACAGTTCAAAGCCGATTCTCCTCCAGACTTCACGTCTCAGAGACTCTCCCTCCCACGACGTAGTCCATCGTCTGGAGTGCCCTGCTCCGTTCGATCATTCCGAACTGTCTATGCTATCAGACACATGGCAGATAACAGTTAAACTTTAAATGAAACGCACGTTGAACAGAAATTACAGATTCATTCTTTGCAAACTGCAGAATACAAAACACTTGATGCTCACGAGTCGCCACTTTGCACATGTGTCGTGTGTCACACTGCAATCGGAAAATCTAGAAAACAGTACTTGCGTATGCGCTTATGTAAAAATGTTTGAGTTCCTCTTTAATTGTGACTTTGAACCAACACACTATAACGCTTACAACTGACACAATTAAAATTTGTAGCTGCGACATTCTTTTATGGACACCCTGCATATGTCAGGAAAGCGTTGGTTCACAAACCGTTGCCTCACATACGCTACTTTGAGACAGGGCGCATTGTCATACTGATACAAAAAAGCCATTGTCTCCAAACTTTTCCTTATATTTCCTTTTTCTCTTCAAATGAAAGATTATAGCATTATTACTTGATTTCTAGTAAGAAGGAAAGCTAAGTTATTTCAGTGAGTTAAGCAAAGGGATAAATCAACGTAATCAGTGATAGCTGATTCGTTACTAACGGGGTGATCATGACTTTGGATCTTTATTTCAGAGCCCAATGGACTCTGCAATCCATTCATTATTTGTAAGGCTTCGGACTCGCGTGATAAATTTACAATGAAGGCAGGTTCTAATACTCATCATGCGATATGCGTTTAAGAGTGCTGTAACGGTGGCCGGTCAGTGACAGTGAGAATTAGCATTGTCCAGCTTAACTCTTTGCTAACTGTCACAAAAATCTGCAAAATAATTTAATAATCAATAATAGGATAAGGAATCATGGTAATATTATATAAAACAGCTTTCAAGACTGTTGTGTCAGTCTAAGAAGTACAAGAACTAGAATGTCACCATCTTATATTAGCTGTTGTGGCAGGAGGTGCGCGAGAAAGAGAAGTGATACATGGAGCTCAATGTGGTTCCTTAATGAACTGTCTTTTAAACAAAATACAAACGGCGGTCCAGAGTTTCCACACTCGTACTTTACAAATGTTTATGTGTTTATAATGTTATCTGAGCATTCGTAAGGCTGTGTAGCATGTATTGTTCTATTATACCTCCAATGTGCGCAGGACACAATACTGCAAAACACTTTTCATCTTTCCGCTTTAAACATGTTTTTAAGCGCAGTAAGGGGGCCACATCCTAATCAAGAAACACACACCATATTAAAACTGAAACAAATGAGCCCTCGGTCACAATTTTTAATCTTATTTACCAGGTTTCAACAATTCTGAGAGTACCGTCATCAGAATTTAAACGTTTAAAGAGGCCCATAACAAAATTACAAATATAGGGAAAAAAATTTTATATAAAAGTTGTAACTACTGACTAACAATACAAGACATAGATAATACTTACATGTCACGTAGAATATAAATAACAAGCCAGAAGGGCTTTAGTCACAATATTTCTGGCCTGTTATTTATTTTTTACGTGACATGTCAGTACTGTCCCTGTCTTGTATTCTTAGTCAGTACTTACACTTTTATATAAAAAAAATTTCTCATAAATTTGTAATTATGTTATAGGCCACTATAAACGTTTAAATTGTGATGAAGGCGCAAGTGTTGAAACCTGGTTAATAAGACTAAAAACTGTGACCGCGCTCCCATTTGTTTCAATTTTAATTTATAAACGGCCACTGAACCAAGCCGCCATGTTTAAAACTTCACACGCCATATTGTAAGACCACCTCGTCCGTTTTTCAGTACTGACTTTACACCTGATGTTATGTAAGGTTTTTCAGGCATTCATCAAACCCAAACTCTTCCGTCAGACTGCCGCAGGATGTAGCGTGATTTAACACTCCAAATCACTCGTTTGCAGTCATCTAATGTCCACACATTACGCCACCTAAACGGTCGCTTAGCACTGACTACAGGAATGTCTGGCTCATAAGCAGCTACTCGGCTGTTGCACCCCATTCCTTTTAACTCCATGTACACAGTAGTTGTGCTAGCTGAACTGATGATAGCACAAGAGATACCTTCCACTGATTTCGTGCGATTTATTACAACCATTCACAGCTTTCAATACATGAGATCTGTGTGGTCTTGATTTAGCTGGGATTTTCCTTCGTTCAACACCAGCAATCGACTTGGGCGGTTTCAGAACGGTTCTCTCGTGGATTTGTTATTCAGTTGACATCCAGTGAAATGTCCACATTCGAAGTCACTAACCTCTCCTGACCAACCCATTAAAAAATTAATATTTAGAAAAAGAACACATTCCGTTTGCGTTGATGCTGGTTGGCATATTGTAAGCTATAATTTTTTGCACAGTCATTTTTTATGATAGAATTATAAATGGTTTCGGCCTTCAAAGGACATCTGCAAATGTTGTGGGCAGTATTTGACAAACAAGTCATGTGTTCACAGCTACAACAGTAGTTCACAACGCATGTACACTCGTTCTTCAAATGCAGCTCATAGCACCCGAAGATGGCCTCTGAAGGCCGAAACGGGTTATAATCGTATAATTAATAAGTGTTTGTGTCAAAAATAAATACATGCCTTAAAATAAATACTTTATCTTCAGAATTTTCAAGTATAAAATACCTGACTAGGGTACAATATATACTAAAGTTTGCCCCCCCCCCCCCACCCCCTCCCTTCCAACGCCGGCCGGTGTGGCCGTGCGGTTCTAGGCGCTTCAGTCTGGAACCGCGTGACCGCTACGGTCGCAGGTTCGAATCCTGCCTCGTGCATGGATGTGTGTGATGTCCTTAGGTTAGTTAGGTTTAAGTAGTTCTAACTTCTAGGGGACTGATGACCACAGATATTAAGTCTCATAGTGCTCAGAGCCATTTGCACCTCCCTTCCAACCAACTTGCTACAGCGAGGATTAAGTCCAATAGCCTTCTGTTGTTGATACCTATTGTCTTTAAAAACGAGACAGATGGCTGGAGTTCGACGGAACACTTTCTCCAGTTACCTGCATTCTAGATATGATACGGCTTAGTCACATCCGTCAGAATATAAACACTTCACATCGATCAATGTCAGCTAGAAGTGTCTTATTATGGATATGGTCAGTTAATCACATATAAGGTACTTGACGCTTGTTAAAATACGGAGATTATGGACGCTTCCTCGCACTCCAGGAGACACTGGTGAGAAATGTGAGATTTAGCCCAGGACACTCCTCCACAGTGTCGTGACCAGGAACTTGATGCCACTACCCTTGCCTCTTTTCCCGCAAATATTTATAGTGAGGCATAACACGATGATTCCATCTCCCGCCTGTACTCTTATTGTTCTATACCGGTGTAGACAGCCCAGGAAGAAATATACGCTTTTATTCTTTGCAAAGTCCGAAACGCCCAAGGGAGCCAGCAAAGAGCAATTATTCGAACTGTTAAAAATTCCTTGCATGATCCGAAGTGGCCACCTATATGTTTAGTGTCATAATACCAGAGTGTGGATATAGGAAGAGCAGGATCAAATGACGCTTCGACGACGGGTTTATTAGAGACGAACCAGGGAAGGAGACCGACCATATCACTTTGAAAGAAACTATCCGGTTACGAAAACTGACAACGTCCGGGAGAGCGGTGTGCTGAGCACTTGCCTCATCCGTATCCACATCCTGTGACGCCTAGGGGCTGAGGATGACACCGCGGCCGTCCGGTACCGTTGGGCATTCAAGCCCTGTTCAGAAGGTTTTTTTTTTTTTGCTTTCTTTATCGTGGCTGTTGAGAAACTGAATATGGGTAACCAGAAGAGAATCTGAACCGCGGTTCTCACGAGCGAGAAGACCAGTCACTTAACGACGGCGTCACCTCGCTCACTACTAGCTTCAGTTAATGGCCCCAAGTTGATGAAGCAGGGGTGATACTTACTTACCTATTACTGAAGTATCACTTTCAGTATGTTCAAGGCATGTAAAGAATAAGCTTTTTGCCCATGCTTTCTCGTGCGACTCATGTCACATACACTTCACACGTATCGTGCATATCACATACATTTAACGTATTTCATCCGTACCTCCGGCGAATTTTTCTGCAATTCCAGCTGAATTCTGAGCAAACTTGTAAATCCACCAGTATCCGATCGTCGTTGCGAGACAAAGGATTGACACTGACATTTTTTATGACGTTTCTACATGTCAGCACTTCTCATCGTGATGCCCACCGGCAGGGATACCTTACTCCCGCAGTATTTTTACAGTATTTACACAAATAACGAGTCGCGTGTATGCCAAATTTGCTTTAAATTGATGCACACGTTCCTGAGCTATGCTTTTGTGTCACGCTTTCTCACCCAAATCCTTGGTCTTAAGGATGCTAGGTGAGTCTTATTGTCACATTAATTTTATCTAGATTAGTGCCTATCGTCACGAATACAGGGATTAGCGACCACAAGGCAGTTGCTGCTAAGCTGAATACCGTAACACCTACAACCATCAAAAAGAAACGCAAAGTATATCTATTTAAAAAAGCTGATAAAAATTCTCCTAACGCCTTTTTAAGAGACAGTCTCCATTCCTTCCGATCTGATCACGTAAGCGTAGAAAAGATGTAGAATGATTTCAAAGAGATAGTGTCGACGGCAACTGAGAGATATATACCACATAAATTAGTAAGTGGTGGTAATGATAGCCCATGGCACACAAAACGGGTCAGATCGCTGTTGCAGAAGCAACGAAAATAAGCATACCAAATTAAAAAGAAGGCAAAATTCCCAAGATTGGCAAAGTTTTGCGGAACTTCTAAATATACTTCGTACTTCAGTGCGAGATGCTTTTAATAATTTCCACAATGAAACCCTATCTCGGAATCTGGCAGTAAACCCAAAGAGATTGAGGTCATGCATAAAGCACACCAGTGCCAATATGCAAATCAATACTGTCACTGAGAAATAATAACGGAGAAGTCACTGATGACAGCGCCACTAAACCAGAGTTATTAAACACTGGTTTCCTAAACTCCTTCACCAAAGAAGACGAAGTAAATAATCCTGAATGCCAATCCAGAACAACTGTCAAGATGTGAAAGAGTGAAGTAGATATCCTTGGTGTAGCGGAGCAGCTTAAATCACTTAACAAAGGCATGGCCTCCGATTCAGATTGTGTACCAGTCAGGTTCCTTTCAAAGTATGCTGATGCGATAGCTCCATATTTAGAAATTATATACAACCGCTCACTCACAGAAAGACTGGAAAATTGCTCAAGTCACACCAATAGCCAAAAAGGGAAATAGGAGAAACCTCTGAATTACAGGCCCATATCACTAACGTCGATTTACAGTAGGGTTTTGCAACATACACTGTATTCGAACATTATGAATCACCTCGAAGAAAACAATTTATTGACACATATTCAGCACGGACTCAGGAAACATCGTTCTTCTGAAACACAAAAAAAAAATGATTCAAATGACTCTGAGCACTAAGGGACTTAACATCTGAGGCCATCAGTACCCTAGACTTAGAACTGCTTAAACCTAACTAACCTGAGGACATCACACACATACATGCCCGAGGCAGGATTCGAACCTGCGACGGTAGCAGCAGCGCGGTCCCGGACTGAAGCGCCTAGAACCACTGGGCCACAGTAGCCGCCCTGTGAAACACAACTAGCTCTTTATACTCATGAAGTAATGAGTGCTATCAACAGCGGATGTAAAGTTGATTCCATGTTTTTAGATTTCCAGAAGGCTTTCGACGTCGTTCCTCACAAGTGTCTTCTAACCAAACTGCCTGCCTATGGAATATCGCCTTAGTTGTGCGACTGGATTAGTGATTTCCTATCAGAAAGGTCACAATTCACAGTAATCGACGGAAAGTCATCGAGTAAAACAGAAGTGATATCCGGCATTCCCCAATGAAGTGGTTATAGGCCCTCTGTTGTTCATGATCTATATTAACGACATAGGAGACAATCTGAGTAGCCGTCTTAGATTATTTGCAGATGATTCTGTCATTCAACGTCTTGTAAAGTCATCAGATGACCAAAACGAACTGCAAAATGATTTAGATAAGATATCTGTGTGATGCGGAAAGTGGCAATTGACCCTGAACAAAGAAAATTGTCAAGTTGTTCACATGAGTACTAAAAGAAATCCGCTAAATTTCGATTACCCGATAAGTCACACAACTCTGAAGGCTGTAAATTCAACTAAATACTTGGGAATTACAATTACAAGAAACCTAAATTGGAACGATCACATAGATAATGTTGTGGGTAGAGCAAATCAAAGACTGCGATTCATTGGCAGAACACTTAGAAGGTGCAAGCGATTCACCAATGAGGTTTCTTACACCAACCACACTTGTCCGCCCTATTCTGGGATACTGCTGTGCGGTATGGGATCCGTATCAGGTGGAACTGACAGAAGACATCGAAAAAGTTCAGAGAAGGGCGGCTCGTTTTGTATTATCGCTTAATAGGGAAGATAGTGCCATAGACATGATACGTGAATTGGAGTGACAAAACAAAGGCGTTTTTCGTTCCGATGGGATCTTCTCATGAAATTTCAATCACCAGTTTTCTCCTCCGATTGCGAAAACATTCTTTTGGCACCTACCTAGATAGGGAGAAATGATCATCACGATAAAATAAGAGAAATCAGGGCTCGCACAGAAAAATTTAAGTGCTCGTTTTTCCCGCGAGCCGCTCGAGATTGGAACGGTAGAGACAGCTTGAAGGTGGTTCATTGAACCCTCTGCCAGACACTTAATTGTGAATAGCAGAGTAATCACGTAGATGTAGTTAGCAAGTGATACAGTGCCAATTTTGGAAGAAATTCTTTCAGGGTTCTACAGTGTTATATCGATATATGTATTTGCATCTCCTCCCCCTACCCCAAATATAGAGGTGAATCATCATCATGAGTGTCACCAATAAGTCTAGTGACCCCGAAAACTGTGCATTCGATGCTAATACCGGTCGTTATTGAATTGTTTTACAGATCTCCTCAGTCTCATTCCCACCCATGTGTTGGCTATGGTATGTTACCCTGAAAATATTTTTATAGAAGTAATTGGTTATCCACTGAACTGAAAAAACTGCTACATCTGCCTAATATCGTGTAGGGCACCCACGAACACGCAGAAGTGCGACAACACGAGGTGGCATGATCTCGAGTAATGTCTGAAGATGTGTTGGAGAGAATTCACACCATGAATCCTGCAGGGCTGTCCACAAATCGGTGAGAGAACGAAGGGGTGGAGATTACTTCTGCACAGCACGTTCCAAGTCATCCCAGAGATGCTCAATAATGTTCATGTCTGGGGAGTATGGTGGCCACAGGAAGTGTTTAAACTCGAAAGAGTGTTCCTGGAGCCACTCTGTAGCAATCTGGTACATGTGGGGATGTCGCATTGTCCTGCTGAAATTGCTCAAGTCCGTCGGAATGTACAATGATCATAAATGGATGTAGGTGATCAGACAGGAATCTTACGTACGTGTCACCTGTCACAGTCGTATCCAGACTATCAGGGGTCCCAAATCACTCCACCTGCACACGCCCCATACCATTACAGAGCCTCCACTAGCTTGAACACTCCCCCGCTGACATGTAGGACCCATGGCTTCATGGGGTTGTCTCCATACCCGTACATGTCCATCCGCTCGGTATAATTTGGAACCAGACTCGTCCGATCAGACAACAAGCTGCCTTTCATCAACTGTCCAATTTGGGTGTTGACGGACACAGACGAGTGGTAAAGCTTTGTGTCGTGCAGTCATCAAGGGTAAACAAGTGGACCTTCAGCTCCCAATGTCCGTATCGACAAAGTTTCGGTGAATGGCTCGCACGCAGATACTTGTTGACGGCCCAGCATTGACATCTGCATCAGTTTGCGATAGGGTTGCACTTCTGTCACGTTGAATCACTCTCTTCGGTCGTCGTTGGTCCCGTTCTTGCAGGATCTTTTCCGGTCTAGCGATGTCGGAGATTTGATGTTTTACCGGATTCCTGATATTCACTGTATACTCGGGAAATGATCGTACGGGAAAATATCCTCGGAGATATTGTGTCCCATCGGTCGTGCGCCGACTGTAAAACAAAGCTCAAACTCACTTAAATCTTGGTAACCTTCCACTGTAGCAGCAGTAACCGATCTCATAACTGCGCCTGACACTTGTGTTACATCAGCGTTGCCGACTGCAGCGCCGTATTATACCTGTTTATATATCTCTGTATTAGAATACGCATGCCTATAAGGGGTCTCTTTGGCGCTTCAGTGTGTAACGAGACATGTATACATAAAATTTGATTGAAACAGTTATTGGCGTTCGTGTTCACTCTCACCCCTGCTGGTTGTAGGTGCTTCTTATCCCCGCGACTCACCATCTTTCATTGTATTCGTATGAATGGTATAGTGACGCATAGATGAGAAACAAACGATAATTCATTTTTATATATTCTAGAAATTTGTGTGTACAAATGGATGTCTACAGTAGTCTCCTCCTTATAAATCTCAGTTTCTACAGTGATTATGTGTATGTGAAATAATATTTGTTCATGATACATTTTAGCTTATTTTGCATTCTAGTGGTAAGTTCGCCAATGTCTTTATGGGTTATTTGTTATTTTATGAAGTTAAATAAAATCACCAACACAATCGTCACCCGCACGACGTTAAACAATTCACATGGAGGGCACTGAACAAGAGGGGCACAGCATTTACAAAACATTATACATTTTTATCCTGATTTATACAGAACCTAGATTCTCCCTCTGGAAGAAATCCTTAAGAGAAATTTTCAGCTTCCACACAGCAGCATAGAACTAGTATTCTGTGTGCCAAAGACGCAATGGGCATTAACATCAACTGTAAATTTCGATACATGAAAGAATTTTTTATACATAGTTTCAGATCATAGCTCTGATCCATGAAGACGGTGTGTCAGTTTATTATGTTCTTTGCCGAATATAGCCGCCAAATATTCTCCTGCTTCCTGATTCTGTTTTAGTACAATGATTAGATGAATTTAGGCACCTATTTTGCATTTTGTAACCTTTGTCTTCTTTTGCACCTCTTTACTCCACTCCTGCATTCTCAAGTTCGGTATGTGATCGGCTGCAATTTCCTGTGAAGTGCCAATGGCAGTTCTAGGGATGTTCGTTCGTGCTGAATGTTTTAACAGCACGAGACATGCTTCTGAGCCTGTCATGTTTGGAGATTCGTCGGTTAACCTTCAAAAATTATCAGACGGAACAATAAAAGACAGTACATTTTATGATTCATATACAAATATCTGAAAACAGTACCTATCATTGTAACCGAAGAGTACAATATTTCTGAAAAACGGTCTGAGTTCAGAAAATGGCACATATGAAGGCCACCGCAAATTGAAACAGAAAACTTTAATCAAAAGACTTTACTGGCCTGTGGCGTTTGTGAATCTCTGTTTCGAGCTACAAAAATAAAACCACAAAATATACAACACAATCAATCAGGCGAGAGTACAGGTTCTTAAATGGTGTGATTTTACAGTTCTTCTGCTTTGAGCAATAGGCCTGAGGAAGACGTCCCAATCACACGAAGACACAGAAACTTGAATATATTTATCATGAGGTGAGTTTTCCTGAACGTTACATCTTCTACAGTTAACAAAATCTAGTAACGTGGGTCGCTGATGTGAACGAGGAAGAATATATGCCTCGGTTATGAATCGAATAAGCGTATTTCAGGCTTCACCGAAACATCTTTTCTTAAGTACTGCGGGAAAAGACGCAAGTGCTAGGCGTACCTCCAATATCCTTTAACGGATTGAGGCTAGGCGAACAAGACGAGCTCTTTCCAGTTCAAACTTGACAGTTCCTGTTTGCCATTAATCTGTCATACATTCGTCTCATAGATTTTCATAGGCTTCCATTTGTTCCAGCATCTCTTTAACGTTTTATAACACTACATTTCACCTCCTTCCAGATTTTCTGATTTCCCCGAGACAGAAAGATTTTCTTCCAGAGGTAGACATTTAGTAGCATCTTTCTCATCGTATGACAAAATTTGGTGTCAGAAAACCTCTTTTGCTGCTGAGATTTATTTAGGCTGTACCTGTCTGCGGTCGATATCGCCCCGTTGCAACAGCTATCTTCCGAATTATGCTTCTTAATAACATTAGAGTTATTCTACCCCTTGCATGCTTACTTTCCTAACCTTGATAAGCAAACTGTTATTTTTCCATCAATCTTCATCAGTTTCATCATTTATTCTTTTCTGCCTTAACCCACATTGTCCATACTGCCTTTGCCGTGCATCTGGCATTGTATGCGGTATGTGAACCTCAGCACTGTTTACTCTTTCTCATATATTTCTTATACTTTGTTAAAACTTTCTTTCTTGTGCATTTTTTGAACTTAACTGAATTTGATATTAGGAAAAATCAGTGATTGGAGCATTGTAAATAAACATCAAACGAATCTTTCTCTCTGCAGCTGGGTGTACGCTGTTTTGGAACTTCCTGTCATAGTATGACTGTGTGCAGGTCCAAAAGCTGAAACCACATCCTTGCCTCTTGCGGGCAGTGACGTTGTCGGCTGAGAAACTCAGGCACGACGCATCATCAGAGTTTGACTTCAGGCAATACATCTTGTATGTTGTTGTTGTTGTTGTGGTCTTCAGTCCTGAGACTGGTTTGATGCAGCTCTCCATGCTACTCTATCCTGTGCAAGATTCTTCATCTCCCAGTACCTACTGCAACCTACATCCTTCTGAATCTGCTTAGTGTATTCATCTCTTGGTCTCCCTCTACGATTTTTACCCTCCACGTTGCCCTCCAATACTAAATTGGTGATCCCTTGATGGCTTAACACATGTCCTACTAACCGATTCCTTCTTCTAGTCAAGTTGTACCACAAACTTCTCTTATCCCCAATCCTATTCAATACTTCCTCATTACTTATGTGATCTACCCATCTAATCTTCAGCATTCTTCTGTAACACCACGTTTCAAAAGCTTCTATTCTCTTCTTGTCCAAACTATTTATCATCCATGTTTCACTTCCATACATGGCTACATTCCATACAAATACTTTCAGAAATGACTTCCTGATAGTTAAATCTATACTCGATGTTAACAAATTTCTCCTCTTCAGAAACGCTTTCCTTGCCATTGCCAGTCTACATTTTATATCCTCTCTTCTTCGACCATCATCAGTTACTTTGCTCCCCAGATAGCAAAATTCCTTTACTACATTAAGTGTCTCATTTCCTAATCTAATTCCCTCAGCATCACCCGACTTAATTCGACTACATTCCATTATCCTCGTTTTGCTTTTGTTGATGTTCATCTTATACCCTCCTTTCAAGACACTATCCATTCCATTCAACTGCTCTTCCAAGTCCTGTGCTGTCTCTGACAGAATTACAATGTCATCGGCGAACCTCAAAGTTTTTATATCCTCTCCATGGATTTTCATACCTACTCCGAATTTTTCTTTCGTTTCCTTCACTGCTTGCTCAATATACAAATTGAATAACATCGGGAAGAGACGACTACCCTGTCTTACTACCTTCCGAACCACTGCTTCCCTTTCATGTCCCTCGACTCTTATAACTGCCATCTGCTTTCTGTACAGATTGTAAATAGCCTTTCGCTCTCTGTATTTTACCCCTGCCACCTTCAGAATTTGAAAGAGCGTATTCCAGTCAACATTGTCGAAAGCTTTCTCTAAGTCTAAAAATGCTAGAAACGTAGGTTTGTCTTTCCTTAATCTAGCTTCTAAGATAAGTCGTAGGGTCAGTATTGCCTCACGTGTTCCAACATTTCTACGGAATCCAAACTGATATTCCACGAGGTCGGCTTCTACTAGTTTTTCCATTCGTCTGTAAAGAATTCGCGTTATTATTTTACAGCCGTGGCTGATTAAACTGATAGTTCGGTAATTTTCACATCTGTCAACACCTGCTTTCTTTGGGATTGAAATTATTATATTCTTCTTGAAGTCTGAGGGTATTTCGCCTGTGTCATACATCTTGCTCACCAGATGGTAGAGTTTCGTCAGGACTGGCTCTCCCAAGGCTGTCAGTAGTTCTAATGGAATGTTGTCTACTCCCGGGGCCTTGTTTCGACTTAGGTCTATCAGTGCTCTGTCAAACTCTTCACGCAGTATCATATCTACCATTTCATCTTCATCTACATCCTCTTCCATTTCCATAATATTGTCCTCAAGTACATCGCCCTTGTATAGACTCTCTATATACTCTTCAATTTTTTGGTCCTGTCCTCCTCAGTTGCGCGTAATACTACGGTATGTTGATGATTTTCACTTATGGACCGTCTGACAGCAACTGAATAAAACACAATTTTAGTGCCATACGCGTTTCGCCTTTATTTTCTGCAAGGCATCATCAGTGGCCTGTAATATGTACATATGTTAGCTATTTTATTTACATTTTTGTTACTGTGCCTATAGGTTATAAACAGTTCTGGTGGTTGGTATTTCCTATTAAGTAGTAATGTTTTGAACTGTACTTACAGGTTGCGTAGACAGTTTTTTACATATTACGCTCCTGTTGCATTTTTGGTCTTGTTCGTCTTCCTTTGAGCGCCAATTTGCTGTTTTTTCTGCATTCCACAGCACTATGCACTGAACGCTTTTTTTTTTTTTTTTTTTTTTAATGCAATGTTTTGGTTTCTGTTGCCGACTGTCAAATGTTTTTGCCAAAGATCGAATATTACTGCCAAACTTATGAGTGTAACTATCGAAGTATCTGTGGTCTGTTCGTGTATGCATTTGTGTGTGCGCTTGTGTATGTGTGTGTGTGTGTGTGTGTATTTTTTGGTGTTATATTATTTTATTTTATTATATTTAATTATTTATTTTTGTTTATGTCCTGTGTGTGTGTGATTTGGTGTGATATATATATATATATATTTGTGCTGTGTATGTGTGTCTGTCTGTATTTTGGTGTTGTGCTTTTTTTTTTTTTTTTTTTTTTTTTGGAGGGGTGGGGGGCTGTGTGTGTGTGTGTGTGTGTATTTTGGTGTTATATACTTTTTTATGTTATGTTATCATTTCCTTTATTAAGTGTAGTAAGGAGCCTGTGCTGATGTGTGTTTGTTCATTTATCACATGTTTGTTTTCTGCTATGGCTTTCTGGATGTGGAAGTTTTCTTGCATTTGTATAAGATGTTTGTCATGGTTGCTTATTCTCATTATTTTCATTTCTTGTTCCATGTTTGTAGGATGATGGTTGTAGTGTTTTAAATGCTCTGCAAATGTGGAATGGTTTGTTTCATACTTCCAACATCTGATATGTTCTTTGTATCTTGTTTCAAAATTCCTGCATGTCATGCCTATGTATACTGCATCACAACTTTGACATTCAAGTTTATATATTCCTGATTGTTGGAATTTGTCCCTCTTGGTAGCTGGCTGGCTTAGTTGTGATTGAAGGGTTTGCCCAGGCTTATATGCTATTTTGAAGCCCTGTCTCTTTAGGATGTTTGCAACTCTGTGTGTTAGTTTATGTGTGTAGGTCATGGTGTACCATCTGGTTCTTTTCTGTGTGGTGTTGTCATTGTGTGTGTTTGTTGAGTGTGTTTGTAAGTTTTCAGCTTGTGAGTTCTTTTGTATTGTGGAAATGTTGTGTTTGTTTTTTATTTGTGTTTTTATTTTTTGATTTAGCCTGTGTACCACATGTGTGTCATACCCGTTGTTCCTAGCTATTTGTATGATCGTGTTCATTTCTTGTTCATAGTTTCTCTTATTGAGTGGGATTCTGTTTAATCTATGTAACATGTGTCTTAGTGCTGCAAATTTCTGGCTTTGGGGGTGGTTGGATGTGGAATGTATTATTGTGTCCGTGGCTGTTGGTTTTCTAAAGATGTTAAATGTATGTTTTCCATTTTCTTTTTTAATTGTAATGTCAAGAAAATTTATTTGATTTTCTTTTTCTTTTTCAAGTGTGAATTTTATGTTCTTATGAGCTTTGTTTATTTCTGAATGGAGTTCATCTATTTTTTCACTTGGCTCGTCTACCAAACAAATAATGTCATCCACGTATCTGTACCAATATATGATTTTGAAACTTTCATTTGTGGTTATCTTATCAAATATCTGGTTTTCAAGGTGACTGATGAAAATGTTTGCTAGTGTTCCTGATATTGGGGATCCCATGGGCAGTCCATCAGTTTGTAGATAATATTCTTCCTCAAACTGAAAGTAGTTTTGTTCAGTTGTCAGTCTGAGCATATCTGTTATTTCTTTTATTGCGTCTGTGGTGAGGTTGCTGTGGGATGAGAGATTTTGTTCTATGATTTCTATTGTTTCTGTGATAGGGATGGAGGTATACATATTTTCTATATCAAATGAAATCAGTGATGCTGTGTGTGGTACCTGTATGTTCTGTATATTTTCTATTAGGTTTCCTGTGTTTATCACTGTTCTGTTGTTTTCTACTTTATAGTGTTTTGTAACTAACTTTTGGAGGTGTTTGGCTATGCGGTATGTTGGGGCTTTCTTGAAGTTGATAACAGGTCTCATTGGCATTCCGTCTTTATGTACTTTCGGTTGACTGCGGAGTGTTGGTGCTTGTGGGTTTTTCTGTGTCCACCCACAAGCACCAACACTCCGCAGTCAACCGAAAGTACATAAAGACGGAATGCCAATGAGACCTGTTATCAACTTCAAGAAAGCCCCAACATACCGCATAGCCAAACACCTCCAAAAGTTAGTTACAAAACACTATAAAGTAGAAAACAACAGAACAGTGATAAACACAGGAAACCTAATAGAAAATATACAGAACATACAGGTACCACACACAGCATCACTGATTTCATTTGATATAGAAAATATGTATACCTCCATCCCTATCACAGAAACAATAGAAATCATAGAACAAAATCTCTCATCCCACAGCAACCTCACCACAGACGCAATAAAAGAAATAACAGATATGCTCAGACTGACAACTGAACAAAACTACTTTCAGTTTGAGAAAGAATATTATCTACAAACTGATGGACTGCCCATGGGATCCCCAATATCAGGAACACTAGCAAACATTTTCATCAGTCACCTTGAAAACCAGATATTTGATAAGATAACCACAAATGAAAGTTTCAAAATCATATATTGGTACAGATACGTGGATGACATTATTTGTTTGGTAGACGAGCCAAGTGAAAAAATAGATGAACTCCATTCAGAAATAAACAAAGCTCATAAGAACATAAAATTCACACTTGAAAAAGAAAAAGAAAATCAAATAAATTTTCTTGACATTACAATTAAAAAAGAAAATGGAAAACATACATTTAACATCTTTAGAAAACCAACAGCCACGGACACAATAATACATTCCACATCCAACCACCCCCAAAGCCAGAAATTTGCAGCACTAAGACACATGTTACATAGATTAAACAGAATCCCACTCAATAAGAGAAACTATGAACAAGAAATGAACACGATCATACAAATAGCTAGGAACAACGGGTATGACACACATGTGGTACACAGGCTAAATCAAAAAATAAAAACACAAATAAAAAACAAACACAACATTTCCACAATACAAAAGAACTCACAAGCTGAAAACTTACAAACACACTCAACAAACACACACAATGACAACACCACACAGAAAAGAACCAGATGGTACACCATGACCTACACACATAAACTAACACACAGAGTTGCAAACATCCTAAAGAGACAGGGCTTCAAAATAGCATATAAGCCTGGGCAAACCCTTCAATCACAACTAAGCCAGCCAGCTACCAAGAGGGACAAATTCCAACAATCAGGAATATATAAACTTGAATGTCAAAGTTGTGATGCAGTATACATAGGCATGACATGCAGGAATTTTGAAACAAGATACAAAGAACATATCAGATGTTGGAAGTATGAAACAAACCATTCCACATTTGCAGAGCATTTAAAACACTACAACCATCATCCTACAAACATGGAACAAGAAATGAAAATAATGAGAATAAGCAACCATGACAAACATCTTATACAAATGCAAGAAAACTTCCACATCCAGAAAGCCATAGCAGAAAACAAACATGTGATAAATGAACAAACACACATCAGCACAGGCTCCTTACTACACTTAATAAAGGAAATGATAACATAACATAAAAAAGTATATAACACCAAAATACACACACACACACACACACAGCCCCCCACCCCTCCAAAAAAAAAAAAAAAAAAAAAAAAAAAAAAAAAAAAAAAAAAAAAAAAAAAAAAAAAAAGCACAACACCAAAATACAGACAGACACACATACACAGCACAAATATATATATATATATATATCACACCAAATCACACACACACAGGACATAAACAAAAATAAATAATTAAATATAATAAAATAAAATAATATAACACCAAAAAATACACACACACACACACACACATACACAAGCGCACACACAAATGCATACACGAACAGACCACAGATACTTCGATAGTTACACTCATAAGTTTGGCAGTAATATTCGATCTTTGGCAAAAACATTTGACAGTCGGCAACAGAAACCAAAACATTGCATTAAAAAAAAAAAAAAAAAAAAAAGCGTTCAGTGCATAGTGCTGTGGAATGCAGAAAAAACAGCAAATTGGCGCTCAAAGGAAGACGAACAAGACCAAAAATGCAACAGGAGCGTAATATGTAAAAAACTGTCTACGCAACCTGTAAGTACAGTTCAAAACATTACTACTTAATAGGAAATACCAACCACCAGAACTGTTTATAACCTATAGGCACAGTAACAAAAATGTAAATAAAATAGCTAACATATGTACATATTACAGGCCACTGATGATGCCTTGCAGAAAATAAAGGCGAAACGCGTATGGCACTAAAATTGTGTTTTATTCAGTTGCTGTCAGACGGTCCATAAGTGAAAATCATCAACATACCGTAGTCTCTATATACTCCTTCCACCTTTCTGCTTTCCCTTCTTTGCTTAGAACTGGGTTTCCATCTGAGCTTTTGATATTAATACATGTGGTTCTCTTTTCTCTTAGGGTCTCTTTAATTTTCCTGTAGATTGTATCTATCTTACATCCTTACATTTGTCCTCTAGCCTTTCGTGCTAAGCCATTTTGCACTTCATGTCGATCTCATTTTTGAGACGTTTGTACTCCTTTTTGCCTGCTTCATTTACTGCATTTTTATATTTTCTCCTTTCATCAATTTAATTCAGTATTTCTTCTGTCACCCAAGGATTTCTACTAGCCCTCGTCTTTATATCTACTTGATCGTCTGCTGCCTTCACTACTTCATCCCTCAAAGCTACCCATTCTTCTTCTACTGTATTTATTTCCCCCATTCCTGTCAATTGTTCCCTTACGCTCTCCCTAAAACTCTGTACAACCTCTGGTTTAGTCAGTTTATCCAGGTCCTGTCTCCTTAAATGCCCAGCTTTTTGCAGTTTCTTCAGTTTTAATCGACAGATCATAACCAATAGATTGTGGTCAGAATCCACATCTGCCCCTGGAAACGTCTTACAATTTAAAACCTGGTTCCTAAATCTCTTTCTTACATCTTATATATTACGGCGTAAAGTTAAGCGCCGGCACGTCAGTCGGGATCAAGAGAGAGCAGAGAGGCCCGCGAAGAAGACGTCCGCCAATTGCACGCTGACTGACGACAACGCGAACGGCAGCGCCTCTATGCGAAGAGAACGTAAGCACCGCGCCTGACTAGCGGCGGGCCAGTTCTTCGAGAAGCTTCAAGAACAGCGACCTCAGCAGAAGTGTCAAAGCTCATTTCCTTGCTCGTACATTCTATGTAACACAAACTAGGAACTGTATATACTGAAGAGATTTCTTATTTTGTCTGTCTCCCTTTGCTTGCGACATACCTTCTCGCGTCCGTCGGCCGTCGTAATTTAATATATATATTATTATTGTTACTATTATTTTTTAATTGTTGCCGACTTACGTGGTGGGCCTTAATATAAATGATATTTCATTTAATTTTGATTTTACGATTAAATGCTTTCCTGAAGTTCTCCATTTTTAGCAATATTAATCTTAAATTATTTGTTACGTTAGTGAATGTTAGACTCGCTGAATCTTAAAACATGAGCATATAAGTTGTACAATGTAATAAACTTTTCATATTAATTTCCTCGGCTAGTCAGTTCACTTTAAAGCATAAGATCTTTAGTTATTAATTAAAATTGCGGCCCATACACGCGCGAGAGTATTTTTCTTACCTCCGTTAATCATTGTACTGTAGTCAGGGTCCTGGCTCTGGGTCTCGGCTATGGTACTGAAAATATGAATCTTAAAGCTAAGTAATTTCTGCAACGTCGGGCGGCTATGGAGAAAAATTAATATTATGTTAATAGCGGGGGAGTTTTCCGCTTCCGCTAATTTTTCATAAGTTAATATCGCCACGTAATGGCGTCGTTGGCTGCATCGGCCGCTGCGATTGTTGAACTGTAAATTACTTGAATGCAGGTTAATTCAAGGAAGGCGGACATGAAATCGGGATCACCTCTTACAAATTAAAAGTGCACAATAATATTAAATCAGTATATTATACGCTTAACTCATACAAATATGCTTACATTTGCCAGCACTCGCAAGATGTCCCTCTATACACATTCAGGACAAAAGAGGAAGTGAAGACGACTAAAAAATTAACAAAAGAGCGTATCTTGTCGTCTCTTTAAATCACTTTGTTATATTTCTTTGCATTGCATTTCTTTGCATTTCTCGACAGAGAAATTATTGTTTTACGGCTACATGAAAAAAAAAAATATTATTAAATTTATGAGTCTTTTCGTAATATGGGACTGGGGACGCTATAACCTGTTTAACACAAAGTTGGGTATTGTATTTTTCCTTTTGTAATAAAACCTAATTAATAGGATTTGCTTAAATTGTTGCCTAACGATTCGAGAAAACAGGTTTCCTGACACCTCACACTGGACGACTAAGCACGATTCAGCGTTATATTTAATGAAACAAATGCAACGAGTTTAGACATGTATATGTGCAACGATAACCCTAATTACGACGGCGGCTGTAATGTTAGTGGAGCATGGAAGGTGACTCTTGACATAGCGAAACTTTTACATTTATATTCCATAAGGAAAGGTCGTAAACATCGTTAGAATCGTCAGCAGTTTGACGTCACGTTGATACACATCTACCGACCGTAGATCTGTTATTGATTATGAAAGACTATCGCAACAGCTACCACGGCACAGACAAGGATTAAGGTACCCTAATACGCTGAGAGCGAAGGACTAGACGATAACCTACATTCGCATGGATGGAAAAAATCTCAGGTATCTCGCAGAATATATGTGTCATAGCGAGAGGCCATTAACAAATGGTATGAGGCACTGAGGTGCTATGCCGTTGTACTGCCATGCTAAAAAGTATCCGAATGACCTGAAATGAGTTCCGCCTCACTTGAATGAAATTTACCTAACGCCGGTTTCTTGCAAATCCTATAATCTCTTTTCGTTATGGTCTTTTAACTATACAAAATGACTTCTCTAACAGTCCACTAGATAACGTTATTCTGTGTGATTATCAAGTTTCACCCTACCGTGATTCGAACCTGACAACTGTCGCCATCGTTTTCTACATTCGAAGAGACGTTAAGTGTCATTTTGTTTCACCAGTGGCGAGACGTACCCATGTATAAACTAACAATGATATTACGAAATGTTCTCCGCTGACTGGCTCTCTGACCCCCGAAACTAATGTTGCTTGATACGTTAAAAAAGACGTCAACTTTGGAATTCGTTTACACTAGCAGCTACGACTGTCATCTCTTAAAATTACACGATGTGATGAAATTTCTGTGTCTCATTCAGAATCGAAATAGTTACGTATCGTTATTGTTGACAACACACGATGAATCATTAGGAATCATAAACATGTTTCACCTATAATTTCATGTGCACATGCTATAGCCTGAAATACCGGGAGAAAAATTTTTGAGCCGGGTCAGGGTTAGCAACCAGACACAAACGTTTCGTGCAAGCCTTGAGGAATCTGGAATCTTAAGAAAACAGCAAAGCGATGGAACTATATCGTCCCAGAGGTGAAATACCGCCAAAGGGGAGATTTAAGATTAAATCCAAGTCCAGCATCAATATTTTCCGCATTTCAAGTTCAAATACAACATGATTTAAGACACCTCTAACCTTACATAACTATTGGTGTAAGAAAGCCTACTGGTGAAAGACTTTCTACCTGTCAGTACTCAGCACTTACACCTCTCGCACAGTCCAGTGTACACCAACTCGCTTGCAGTCGATAGCAAACGGACATGATGTTTCATGTGCAACTCTACTCTTTTCAGTAGGCGTTACCAGAAGTGACGAGGGTCGGTTTTTCCTTGTTACAAACGATCACCTGGTATGTGATACGAACACAGATCGTAAGGACAAGCAGCTAGAATGATTCCAACAAACCACAGAACCACATACATGGCTGGCTAATCATTTTGCCATAACGAAGGATGATCCACACTGAATGAGCATTTTGACTCCCTGGGATTGGATTCTAGCCTATTCAAAATGTTCATTCCCTTGTTCCTCCCCATTTCCATTCACCAGCTGCTTCTGGTACCGAACACATAATGTCTGTTTCATTTTGAAATCACTGAAATAAAATCACATAACGATCGTCTCCAAGATCAGGCTCCGAAATATAATGCGGAAATATTGTAGGGAATGCTGCTTTAAACTTAATCTGCTGTGGTATTATATGTATTTATGGGTAGTGATAATCTAGTGCAATGTAAATGTAATGCCGAGATACTGAGCACACTCTTCACTTCACTCTTTTAAACCGCTTTATGTCTCTTATAACTGCTTACAGAGCGACGTTGTGCCCTTTTCTCATTTAGCGTGTAATGTGAAGAATATTGTAGTATGAAATCCACCAGGGTATAATTTACATGCAGGAAAGTAGTTTGGAGCATAAGTACCTAAGGATACTGTGTGGTATGTTGATACACTGGTTGGTATCAGGATATTTATCAACTGTTAATTTTTACTTGAGGTAGTAGAGTTGTTCTGGCTTTGACTTACTGGACGTTTCATATTTGGAAGTTTTGATTATTGTTGTTTAAGCGTTAGAAAAAGAGCCATGAACCAGAAATAAAGTCTATCACTTGTGACAATATGTTCTCTTTCCACTTAATAGAGGGTAGCAGACAGCAGGGGCAGCTGGCAACATTTGCGCGATGTGTGGCGCAAATTCATCGAAGAAATCACTATAGAAACAAGTTTTCTCGTTTCAGATAGAATCGTTTCAACATGAATTATTCGCCTTGTTCAAGAAAAATTACACGCTTTGTTGAATGCCGTTTTTACAGTTTAGTGCTATGGTCCACCTGAATATAGGCGAATGTGGTGAAATGCGACCATACACCGTTATTGAAACTCTCGAATTAAGTGGGTGATGTGCGTGGTGATTAGGGCTAAACATCCTGTTGACTACAAGGTCATTAGAAGCAACTAAGAGGCTAGGATTTTCAATGGTGAGGTATGACGTCAATTGTGCCCTTTAAAATCAAAGGTCTCTTCATATGTCTCAATAGATTTACGTTAATAATGGAAAACTTGAAGTCATAATGGTCTGACAGAATTTGGGGTCGTGTGTTCATTTCATAAAAATAAAACAATCGTTAGTCCTAAGAAAATATACCTGAAATAACGGCGAGTGTGAGTCCACAATCCATAATGCCATACATCTGGTGGATTTAGGAAAGTGTTTCTTGCATCCCAGAGTTGTGTCCATGGCAGTTGGCATTTTTAGCGAACAAGTGAGACACCTTGCGGTCGCCATCTAAGGAATTAGAGAACACCTGTCTGCATTTTGCTGAGTTCACTAAGGAACATATCCAGGAATTTTGCTGGAAAGCCATCCCCACTGTAATTATTCTCCTACTCTTGTGCCCTCTGACATGCACCTTTCTCTCGCCTTACCGATCAACATTAAGAGAATATCTTTTTGAACGAAGAAGGCACTTTAAACTAGGACTGACAACATCTTAATCTCCGAATCAGCAACTTTCCACAGGTGTGGAATGTAAAACATACTTGACCAAGATCAAACTGTTTCACTTAATGTGAACAAATATATTGGTAATGATTAATTTATGTCTTACGTTTTCCTATTATATTCTGTAAACCAACAAGAAGTGCTATAAAATTATACACAGCCATAATAAAAATGAATTACAAATTACAATGATAACTTCATGAGAAAATTATGAATTAATAATATAAATAACATCCATAATAACAGCCTGCCCATAACTTTACGCATTAGCAAAGATATCATCCACTTTTGAGCTCAGTGTGGTTTGTCTTTAGATGAAGCCATGTGTCAGACCCAAGAATCATTTCTGGATTACCACGGAAATGGGTAAATATGGCAGTTTTAGAAAACACAAAAATAAAACCAGTTAACAAAATATTTAGTGCCACACTTAAATTATTATAACTATCTACTGACTAAAAACTAAGAATTATGCCGGTATAAGCAGAAAAGTGTAAGTTTTAACAAGATAATAAAGGAACATTGTCACAATTTCACAAAAAACTTTTCCCCTCAGAATCTATGGAGCATTAAACCAAAGCTTCGAGAGGTATTAAGATGGAGATGTTAAGAGGTCCCTACTGATTTTCGATCTGGAAGCTTGTATCTCGGTACGAGAAGAAGAAAAAATATGATACGTTGTCTACGTCTATGGCGAGATAGAAGACAGGAGCTATGCATCTTTCCATGTAGCTAGCAAGTTAGTGCTGCTCTCAGGAAACTTCATTATCATTGTGGTTCAAACAAACTTAAATTCCAAACATAAAATATGAGATTATTTGTAAATCTTGGTGTAACAAACTTCCTGGAATCAAATCATAAATTTGACAACCCAACGTTAGACCTTAAGTGGAAGAAATTCATATCATTTGCTGAAAGCAAAAAGAAAAATTCAAGTGGATTTATCAGGACGGTTCTGAACAACTCAAGAAAGTAATACATTGGTTACATAGTTGTCAAACATAACCCACAATGTTGTCAATTATCCATTAACCTAGTGGCAGGAAGAATACCTTTACACAGCTGATGCGTTTCTTACTGTTGGCTAGCTAGTACTCGGGAAGCATACTCTTCGAAGACGTAGCAGTGTCAGCTGTGACGTAACTCATTAGCAGCCGGAAACCTAAAGTATAGGCCAACGAGTTTTATTCATAATTCCTTATCGATTATTTGGGTCCAGAGCGTATAACATCCAGATTCATTGACTGCAACTTTATATTATAAATAAGGAGCAGTGGGAATTTTTTAGGTGGCTCTTCTCCTCTGTTGTTGCATCTACCAGTTGGCGAATTTTTCTCGTAGTTCATTTCCTGACTTTCTCAGACTAACGTCAGCTAAAGAAACACTGTTTTTTGCCTTGTTTCACAAGTTTTATTATTGTTACAAATTTTATGATTGTTACAAATGTTATTATTGTTACCTAGGTTTCGGATTATAAGCCCATTTTTAAGTATTGAACTTGAAAATAGTCTCATAACCCGAAACCTAGGTAACAATAACGAAATTTGTAACAATAATAAAATTTGTGAAACAAGGCAAAAGCAGTGTTTGTTTATTCAGTTTACGATATTTCACAAGCAACCCACAGTTCATTCAATTAATATGTAGTAACTGTATTTCTATTCCTGTCTTAAGTGCACTGCTAACTAAAAGGCTCATTCACTGAAGGCCATTCAGTTTATCATCACCACCAGGCACCATCAACTTTGTGAATAAACAGTATTTTTTCTAATATTATACATTTAAGAAATAGTTTTCGTTAACAGTGCTTTTACAGACACGACTTCTAACACATAATAAACAAATGTAAAAATAATATAACAATGATTAATAACTCACGAACATTCACAAAGAACCGCAGGGGTGCAGCTTCATAAATTCCACTTCTTCTAATATTTGGGCTGTGTACCATTCAGCTGTATTCAGAGTGAGCCATAAGAATGTCCTTCGGCTGACGTTGAAGACGGACGAACGATACTAGAAAAATAAGTAAAATTTTCGCAGCTGCACACCCGAAATTGAATTGCCTCGCAAGAACATGAAGATTCATTCCATAAACATATTTCATAAGCTGTGAGTAACATATGCTTCAAATAAAAATATCAAACTGTGCAAGGAAATCTTGCACACTGACCGAAAAACAGGACTCAAAAAGTAGTGAGGAAAATGAAGCATGTGAATGAATGCAGTGAAAGTTCGGTCCCAGCTTCAGGTAACATGAAAATAAGAAGCACTTACGTTAAGAATGTGGAACTAGAAACACAAAACGCTGACAGCAGTGGCTAGAATATGTCATCCCTAACTGAAACTCTCAGTCTAGGACAGCCAAAGGACCGAAAAGTGTCATCAGATTGTAATGATTACTGTGTAATTGCTGAAGATGCTTCGGCAGTAAAAGAGAAAAGTTCAAATTTATTCCTAAAATACAACTTAACTGTGACAGATACAGATGTACTGCCTAACGCTACATATTAAAATTTGTATCGCACCAGGTCTCGAAACCGGATTTACCGCTTATTCCCGGAGGTCGCCTTACCACTTATGATATCCGAACACGCTCTCTGGTCAGTTTCATACTTCCATATGTCACTCATCTGCCTGTTTCTTCTCACAGATTATTAATTCACTTACCCACACTCGCATATCTTGATTCCTGTATAGAGTTTTAGAATCAAGACCCGACGAGAAGTCATTGACTATTGCTCTAAATTTCTATATTTGACACTATAATTCATCATCAAACATAAATACATATGTATATTAGATGAAGACTGGCCTGTGATGAACATGACAACGATAGTCTATTATGTCTCTTTGTCTCGATTCTAAAACCCTTATGGGAATCACGAGATGTGCCAGTGTGTGTAAATGAATTACAAATTTATGAGAAGAAATAGATGAGTGTGTGAAATGTGGAAGTTTGAGTCGGGCAAGGGAGCGTGCTCCGATAGCCTAAGTGGTAATGTGACCGCTAGCAAGACGTGGAAAATCCGGGTTCGAGCCCCGGTCCGGCAAAATTTACATATTTCGCTTTAGGTAGTACGTCTATACCTACATTTAATTTCAGAATAAATCTCAGTGTTTGAAACTGTAGTTCGCGATCAAACATAAATTAAAAGTGCCTGATGAATGAGCATTTCAACTGTCTCACAATTTAGACACAGAAACAAAAGCAGCGGGAGGACGTTCAGCTAGGCGAATGTGGTAAGGAATTTCTGTGCAACGTCTCCCAGTTGGCGAATTTTGCTCGTAGTTCATTTCCTGACTTTCTCAGACTAACGTCAGCTCTAGGCCGTCAGAACATTCATATGAGAACTATCGAACGGTAATTGTTAGAACCGGAAATTAATTCTGGACTGGGATTTGAACTCAGATCGCCCCTTTCTCGGGTTTTGACCCCTTTTGGATGGTACAGTTCCATTGCTTCATTGCTTTCCCAAGTCCTCAAGGTCTCCACGAAAGGTACATGTCTCGGTCTGAAACCTGTCGTCCACAGCGCATGGTTTAACTGCTAGCGTTGCTGCCTCTGGATGACGGGGTCCCGGGTTCGATTCCCGGCCGGGTTGGGGATTTTCTCTGCCTGGGAACTGGGTGTTTGTGTTGTCCTCATCATTTCATGGTCATTCGTGAAACTGTATAGATTGGACTGTGTTCAGATTGGGAATCTGTTCGGGCGCTGATAATCGCGCAGTTGAACGCCCCATAAACCAAACATCATCCTCATCATCATGAATCTTGTTTTGACACAAAAGTTTAGATCGTGTCGTTTCAAGGTTTAGCAAGCGCACATCTCACTACAGATGAAAAATAATTATTATTCTTCACATCTCGCTGTGCATTATGAGCAATAATGTTTAATTATTGGTGTTGGTGTTTCACTGCCAGTCAGCCACAGAGCTGATCATCATATCTTTTGAGGTTCAGAGATGCCTGTGACAGGCACTAGTGAAAAGGAATTCGATAGCTAACGTCCTTGTGCGTGTAGTTATCAACGATAAGTTATGTGCGTCTTCGACTCCCAAACAGATGAGGGCTTTTCTGTCACGTTATTCTCAGGTCTCACACACCTACGTATCTCCTTACTGGTGAAATGAAGAGATATTTAACGACTGTTCATCACCAGATAAGGACAGCGGTAGTTCGGAATTCGAAACTTCTTAAGGCAAAACTATTTCGTCTAGATATTTCACTTTGGGTCACGTCACTTCTGGTGAAAAATTTCGATTTTTAAAATTTTATTGTGACATTTCACAATCGATTAGGTGCTGGGTTCCAATCATCTTCCGCTACCCACCGTTACGCCACGTCAAGTTCAGGCATTCACACAATTTGTTATTTGTGAATGAAACTATTTTTAAGATCTATAATGATTAGTCTGCAGGGACTATAGGTCCTGGGTGGGAGTCCTAGATCCCAGTCCAGTAAGAAAATTTTCAACGTGTGATTTCAAGCTGAAACTTGCTATTCGAAAATTCACTCATTGTAATAAATTTGAGTTTACAGGCGATATACACTCCTGGAAATTGAAATAAGAACACCGTGAATTCGTTGTCCCAGGAAGGGGAAACTTTATTGACACATTCCTGGGGTCAGATACATCACATGATCACACTGACAGAACCACAGGCACATAGACACAGGCAACAGAGCATGCACAATGTCGGCACTAGTACAGTGTATATCCACCTTTCGCAGCAATGCAGGCTGCTATTCTCCCATGGAGACGATCGTAGAGATGCTGGATGTAGTCCTGTGGAACGGCTTGCCATGCCATTTCCACCTGGCGCCTCAGTTGGACCAGCGTTCGTGCTGGACGTGCAGACCGCGTGAGACGACGCTTCATCCAGTCCCAAACATGCTCAATGGGGGACAGATCCGGAGATCTTGCTGGCCAGGGTAGTTGACTTACACCTTCTAGAGCACGTTGGGTGGCACGGGATACATGCGGACGTGCATTGTCCTGTTGGAACAGCAAGTTCCCTTGCCGGTCTAGGAATGGTAGAACGATGGGTTCGATGACGGTTTGGATGTACCGTGCACTATTCAGTGTCCCCTCGACGATCACCAGTGGTGTACGGCCAGTGTAGGAGATCGCTCCCCACACCATGATGCCGGGTGTTGGCCCTGTGTGCCTCGGTCGTATGCAGTCCAGATTGTGGCGCTCACCTGCACGGCGCCAAACACGCATACGACCATCATTGGCACCAAGGCAGAAGACTCTCATCGCTGAAGACGACACGTCTCCATTCGTCCCTCCATTCACGCCTGTCGCGACACCACTGGAGGCGGGCTGCACGATGTTGGGGCGTGAGCGGAAGACGGCCTAACGGTGTGCGGGACCGTAGCCCAGCTTCATGGAGACGGTTGCGAATGGTCCTCGCCGATACCCCAGGAGCAACAGTGTCCCTAATTTGCTGGGAAGTGGTGGTGCGGTCCCCTACGGCACTGCGTAGGATCCTACGGTCTTGGCGTGCATCCGTGCGTCGCTGCGGTCCGGTCCCAGGTCGACGGGCACGTGCACCTTCCGCCGACCACTGGCGACAACATCGATGTACTGTGGAGACCTCACGCCCCACGTGTTGAGCAATTCGGCGGTACGTCCACCCGGCCTCCCGCATGCCCACTATACGCCCTCGCTCAAAGTCCGTCAACTGCACATACGGTTCACGTCCACGCTGTCGCGGCATGCTACCAGTGTTAAAGACTGCGATGGAGCTCCGTATGCCACGGCAAACTGGCTGACACTGACGGCGGCGGTGCACAAATGCTGCGCAGCTAGCGCCATTCGACGGCCAACACCGCGGTTCCTGGTGTGTCCGCTGTGCCGTGCGTGTGATCATTGCTTGTACAGCCCTCTCGCAGTGTCCGGAGCAAGTATGGTGGGTCTGACACACCGGTGTCAATGTGTTCTTTTTTCCATTTCCAGGAGTGTAGATTGTCTCATCTCTAACAACGGTTTTCCTAATATCTGCAGTATCGTAGTATTAAATTACAATTAGGTTGATTATCACATAGAGCAGTGTTCCGTAGTGGTCTGTTGTGGTAAACCAGTTTGTGTAGTCATATCTCTGTAACGAAAAGAGATTAGAGGACCTGCAAGACAGTTACGTTATGTAGGGTGCATGAATATAAGACGGAATGCAATTCAGATACTGATCACATACAATAAGATGTCCCTTTTCTGATCGATGCAAGTCGCCCGAGTTCGGGCCGCTGTGGAACATTTATGCTCGTTGTCAACGTTAGCTACGTAGCAATATTGTATCCCGTAGCAATAAGCAGCCATTGCGAAAATGGTGTGCAAGGTTTTGCATAGAGGAAAAATGAGCGAACGGTTTCTACCTTGTGCTTCTAGCGGCTCTCCATCAAATACGCATTAATTAATTACATTTACATTTCTTTTATAAGCTATAAGTTAGCTACCCTGGGAGGAGAAGGCGAGTTTTGTCTCAGCGGCCGATGTGCTACGAGTCGATAGCAAGCCCTCGTACCCTGCAACCTGCGCAAAAAGATCGCCTTAAAGTGTAAAATAAGAAGTTCGGATACATTTGAGGATGATCGTACCTCTAGTTAATGACTTATAACGGTCTAGAGAAGTAAAATGTTTACAAAAAAATATGGAATTGCACGTTATGGTAGTCTTCGTGTTTGAAATGTTTACAGCCAAAGAATATAACGAAGTCGCTACACTCTTTTCCACGTTCAGAAAGGAAGCTGCTAATTTCTAACCGTGGCCATTCTTTGGCTAAAGACATCTTAGGTTCCACTGCTAGTGCCTCAATTCTCTGGACTTTGTACTCTCTTATACACAGTATCTTTCGCTCATCTTTCAACCTCCCCCGGTAGGCTGACGACACTGCCTTGCTAACACTGTGTTCCACGGTCCGGTAATGATTAAAGGGCGAACCTCCCGAAGCTTTCACCCCATTCATTTAACTTAGACAATGAAATACCCAGGAGTAAATTTCGAACGTCAACTAACAGGGAAACCGCACCTACTAACTGTGCAAGAAAAAACCCACAATGGATTAAAACAACTAACAATCCGAATTGTTTCGTTCCATCATACTCCACACCTGCTAGACCACAATTAGACTCATCTTCTCGTATGTCAATGACACCAGAATTTCCCCCAACAAAATTATATCATTGTCTCCACATCACGAAACACAATGCACTCAGTCAAGCCTTCAGTGTCCATTTACTCTTATCCCTCTAATCCTGATTCATTGAATTCACCCCTGTCCTCCATCACATTGAATGTCTTTGAATTTCCATCACGTCCTGACACCACCCCTCTACAGTTTAATCCGTGATTATGAAACCTCGAATTCCACTCCGGTTGTAAAAACGCCCCTCGCCCTTCCCCCAACGTCACGATAATATCCCAACGAAACTTAGTCACATGCCCACACATCACAACGAAACATACCTGCATACCTGTCTGATCTTTCACTCTTGACATAACAGAATACCCCTTTTCCTTCTCAAATCAGATCTAAAGCCTCGTCTTTCCAGTCCCACATTTCCTCTGATCAGTCTCTCTTTATAACCCTTTTCACTTATAGCTGATATAATGTTAAAGCGTCAACTCAATTAACTTTTTTGGGTCATCGATCTTCTGACTGGTTTGATACGGCCGCCTAGAGTTCCTCACCCCTGTGCTAACCTCTTCATCTCAGAGCAGCACTTACAACCAACCTACTTCCTCAATTACTTCCTGGATATTTTCCAATCTCTGTCTTCTTGTACAGTTTATTTCGTGATGTCTTGAGGGATGTCCTACCATCCTGACCCTCCTTATGTCAGTGTTTTCCGTTATTCCTTTCCTTGCCGATTCTCCTCAGAACCTCCTCATTCCTTGCCTTATCAGTCCATCTGATTATCAGCCGGCCGCCGGGTCTTGTGGCCGAGCGCTTCTAGGTGCTTCAGCCCGGAAGCACGCGACTGCTCTTGTTGCAGGATTGAATCCTGTCTCGGGCATGACTGTGTGTGATGTCCTTAGGTTAGTTAGGTTTAAGTAGTTGTAAGTTCTAGAGGACTGATGACCTCAGATGTTAAGTCCCATAGTGCTCAGAGCCATTTGAACCATTTGATCCACCAGATTTTAAAAATTCTTATGTAACAGCACATCTCAAATGTTTCTGTTCTCTTCCTTTCTGGTTTCTCCACAGTCCATGTTTCACTATCATACATTTCTGTGTTCCAAACACATATTCTCAGCAGGCCGGAGTAGCCGAGCGGTTCTAGGCGCTACAGTCTGGAACCGCGCGACCGCTACGGTCGCAGGTTCGAATCCTGCCTCGTGCGTGGATGTGTGTGATGTCCGTAGGTCCGTTAGGTTTAAGTAGTTCAAATTTCTAGGGGACTGATGACCTCAGATGTTAAGTCCCATAGTGCTCAGAGCCATTTGAACCATATATTCTCAGAAATTTATTCCTCAGATTAAGGTCTATGTTTGATACTAGTAGACTTCTTTTGACCATGAATGCCCTTATTACCAGTGCTAGTTTGCCTTTGATGTCCTCCTTGCTCCGATCGTCATGCTATTTTCCTGCCTAGGTATCACAAATGATTAACTTCATCTACTTCGTGAATATTAGTCCTTATGTTATGTTTCTCGCTGTTCTCGTTTCTGATACCTCTCGTTACTTTCGTGTTTCTTCGTTTTACTATCAGTCCATATTCTTTAACCATTAGCTTGTTTATTCTATTCGGAAGCTCCACTCTTATTGTTCACTCTTTGTTCCTGTACATATTGTATATTGCCCACCTTTCCTTTTACTGAGAATTTAGAACATCTTGCACCATTATACATTATCGAACGCTTTTTCAACTCGACAAATCTCATGGACGTGCCTTTATTTTTCTGCAGCCTTGGTTCTATCATCAACCGCAACATCGGAATTGTCTCTCCGGTGTCTTTACCTTTCCTAAAGCCAAACTGATCGTCGTCTGACACATTCTAAATTTTCTTTGACATTCTTCTGTATATCATTCAGCCCAGCAACTTGGATGCATCAGCTGTTCACCTGATTTCTTGATAATTTTCGCACTTGTCGGGTCTTGCTATCTTCAGAATTGTGTGGATAATGTTTTCCGAAAGTCAGATGGAATATTGCCAGCCTCATACATTCTACACACCAACGTGAGCAGTCGTATTGTTGCCACTTTACAACATGATTTTAAAACTTCTGATGAAATGTTACCTATCCCTTCTGCCTTATTTCATCGTAAGTCTTCCAAAGCTTTATTAAAATCTGATTCTAATACTGGATCCCCTTTAGCTTGTATCTCGACTCGTTTTTCTTCTCCTATCAAGTCTTCCCATTCGAAAAGGCCTTCAGTGTACACTTTCCGCCTATTTGCTTTCTCCGCAGCACTTAACAGTGGAATTCCCATACCGCTCTTAATGTTACCACTCTTGCATTTAATTTCACCGAAGGTTGTTTTGACTTTTCTATATACCGAGTCATTTCTTCCTACAATCATTTCTTTAAATTTCCTTTACTTTACATCCATGATCACAATTTTTTTGTCATCAGACTACCGTTTTCGGTCTATAATGACCATCTTCACATCTGTTTTATAAAAACTTGTCTTAATGTACTGCAGCTATAGTGGCATCGTCAACATTAGGACATGTTTTTATAAAACAGATCTGAAGATGGCCGTTATAGACCGAAACCGTAGTCTGATCACAAAATTTTTTTTTACCATAGATGTAAAGTAAGGGAAATTTATTCTATATTCGAGTCACTGTTTTATTCGCGACCATGTCGCAACTTGTGAATCCTTTCCTTTTTAGATTTCTTCACTTTTTCCTGCAGCCATTCCATCTTAGCTTCTCTGTACTTCCTATTTATATCATTTCTAAATGACTTGATTGTCTGTATTCCTGAATTTCCCTGCACATTTTTGTAATTCCTTCTTTCATCGATTAATTGAAGCTTTTCTTCTCTTACCTATGGTTTCTTGGCAGTTACCTTCCTTTTACATACTGTTTTCTGTCCAACGTGAGTGATTGCCCTTTTTTGAGATGTCCATTCCTCTCCAGCTGAACTACCTACTGAGCTTTTCGTTATAGCACTCTCTATAGCCTCAGGAAACTTCAAGCGTATCCCCTGATTCCTTAGTACCTCCGCATCCGACTTCTTTATGCACTGATTTTTCGGACTGATCTCTTAAACTTCAGCCTATTATTCATCACTACTAAATTGTGAGCTAAGTCTATATCTGCTGCTGAGTACGACTTACAATTCAATATCTGATTTCGGAATCTGTGTCTCACCATCTAATCTAATCTAACTAAAGCCTTCCAGTATCTCACGGCATTTTCCAAGTATACCTCCTCCTCTTCTGATTATTGAATGGAGTATTCGCTGCTGCTACTACCTGAAATTTATGACAGAACATAACTATTCTTTCTCCTCTCTGTACATAGTAACATGTCCATATTATCCTGTAACCCTTTCATCTACTCCTTCATTTGCAACAACTTTCCAGTTCTCCATGACCATAAGATTTTCATCCTCCTTTGCGTATTAAATTATCGGTTCAGTATCCTTATATACTTTTTCTATCTCTTCATCTTCGTCTTGTGGTATACCTGAACTATTGTCGTCGGTGTTGGTTTGCTGTCGAATCTAATGAGAACAACTTTATCGCTGCACTGTTCAGAGTAACACGTTCTCTGTCATATTTTCCTATTCATAAGGAATCTTACTCCCATTACACTATTTTATGATGCTGTTGGTATTTCCCTATACTCATCTGACCCGAAATCCTTCTCCTCTTACCGTTACTCTTCACTGGCCCTCCACTATATCTAGATTGAGCCTTACTATTTTTCTTTTCAAATTTCCTATTTTCCCTACTATCATCTGACTTCTGATATTCCGCGCACCGACTCTTTGTGTATTATCCTTTCGCTGGTTATTCAATCCTTTTGTCATGGTCACCTTCCCCTTGGCAGTCACCTCACGGAGATCCGAATGGGGGACTAGTCCGGAATCTGTTGCCAAAGGAGAGTTCATCATGACACTTTTTCAATTACAGGCCACATGTCCTGCCCATACGTAGTATGTGTCTTTAATGCACTGGTTTCCAATGCGTTCGCCATCCTCATACCGTTGATCATTACTGATTCTTCCACCTTTAGGACAAGAGAGTGCCCTAAATCTCTGTCCACTCCTCCATTCTCTCCGACCAGACCGTAGCTGAATGCGGAGACTTCTTATCCCAGAAGTTTTCGGCCGCCATTCCTGAAGATTTTTATTCAGAATTTAGGCGGTGGTGGGATTCAAAGCCGGTATCCATAACATTTCGATTCGTAATAAAAGACATTGTTGTGGTCTTCAGTCCAGAGACTGGTTTGATGCAGCTCTCCATGCTACTCTATCCTGTGCAAGCTGCTTCATCTCCCAGTACCTACTGCAACCTACATCCTTTTGAATCTGTTTAGTGTATTCATCTCTTGGTCTCCCTCTACGACTTTTACCCTCCACGCTGCCCTCTAATACTAAATTGGTGATCCCTTGATGCCTCAGAACATGTCCTACCAACTGATCCCTTCTTCTAGTCAAGGTGTGCCACAAATTTCTCTTCTCCCTAATTCTATTCAGTACCTCCTCATTAGTTATATGTTCTACCCATCTGATCTTCAGCATTCTTCTGTAGCACCACATTCCCTTCTTGTCTAAACTATATACCGTCCACGTTCCACTTCCATACATGGCCGCACACCATACAAATACTTTCAGAAACAACTTCCTGATACTTAAATCTATACTCGATGTTAACAAATTTCTCTTCTTCAGAAATGCTTTCCTTGCCATTGTCAGTCTACATTCTATATACTCTCTACTTCGACCATCATCAGTTATTTTGCTTCCCAAATAGCAAAACTCATTTACTACTTTAAGCGTCTCATTTCCTAATCTAATACCCACATCATCACCCGATTTAATTCGACTCCATTCCATTATCCTCGTTTTGCTTTTGTTGATGGTCATTTTATATACTCCTTTAAAGACAGTGTCCGTTCCATTTCAGCTGCTCTTCCAGGTTCTTTGCAGTCTCTGACAGAATTACAATGTAATCGGCGAACCTCAAGGTTTTTATTTCTTCTCCATGGATTTTAATTCCTAATCCAATTTTTTCTTTTGTTTCCTTTACTGCTTGCTCAGTATACACATTGAATAACATCGGGGATAGGCTGCAACCCTGTCTCAGTCCCCAACCACTGCTTCCCTTTCATACCCCTCGACTCTGGTTCCATCTGGTTCCTGTACAAATTGTAAATAGCCTTTCGCTCCCTATATTTTGCCCCTGCCACCTTCACGATTTGAAAGAGAATATTCCAGTGAACATTGTCAAAAGCTTTCTCTAAGTCTACAAATGCTACAAACGTAGGTTTGCCTTTCCTTAATCTATTTTCTAAGCTACGTCGGAGGGTCAGTATTGCCTCACGTGTTCCAACATTTCTACGGAATCCAAACTGATCTTGCCCGAGGTCGGCTTCTACCAGTTTTTACATTCGTCTGTAAAGAATTCTTCTGCAGCTATACACAATGTTAAAGACAATGAATTGCACATTTTGGTGGTGAAATAGTCATCAGAATTGTTATACAGGAATATCTAAAATAACAACTCTGATGATGAAGGCTTGACCTTCGAAACGAGTATTTTAGTGTTGTTTACACTGTAAATAGCTGGCTTATCTGATATTTTAACGTTGCTTGTAACAAGCATGACCCCATACTCATTATGAATGAAGCGAAACTGCCCATTTCCTACAACATAGGGCAGTGAGTGGTTCCATCTTCGAAAGGTTAATTTTTACATCTGAAAATAGAAATGAAAATCTTCAATATAAAAACTACTGTTTTAATAATTTTTAAGAAATGTAAATATTTTATTATTTTACAAACCAGGCAACACACAGCGCCAGTATGTTTTATAAGCGCTCTTAGCTGAATAGCTGAAGTGATCCACTTCCGAACTACACTCGCCGTGACGACGGACAGAAATGAAATAACGATAGCCTAAACAGAAATGTTAGTTTGAAGATTACGATTGCATACCAGTCCCAGAAGATTGTGCGATCGACGATATTGTGTCAGCAGTTGACAATTCCCTTATCAACTATCGCCCTCTGAAATTATGCGTTCTTGCTGACATTGTAAAGATTCCGCGTCCAAAATATTTTACACGAAGCTTTGTGTGGGATTAAGTCTACCCCTCAATGGGTGCTACGTCTTATGACAATAAACCAAATACCCATCCGAATTAGCACTGTCCACGAATGCTTGTCTAATCTCATTGTGATGAATATTTGCAATGTTTTATAAGACTATATGAAACATGGATTCATCCTTATTCGTCAGAGGTAAAGGATCAGTAACTGGTAGATAAGAGAAATTAAAAGTACACAAAAGATTATCCTCGCATAAACTAATCTACAGTTGGACGCGAATCTCTTGATGTGTCATTCGCAGACCCACCGTCGACTATTACACTTCACAAACAGACAAACTCCAGAATGTTATTCACACTAACTGCTCACTTATTATCGAAAAGAGGTTTCGTTCCGTCAGCATAATGCGACGTAGTTGCTGATAAACTCACTGGTCGTCGAAGTACATTTGCAGTCACCATATTTGGTTTCCAGTGATTAAATTTGTTTCTAAAACTTAGAAAAATGACTGAGTGAACAAAAATTCCGATACCGTGATGAAGATAAAGTTAAGACAGAGGATTTTTATATAAATGGACAAATTTCTATATTTTGAAGGTATAAAAAGTTTGGTAATGCTTTAAAATTAATATATTATTTTAGAAAGCGACAAAAAGCGAATATGAGTATTTTGTATCGTATATTTCCTTTTTCATACAGAAGCTTATCGAATGACCACTGTATAACCGCATTCAAATCATTCCTTATATTTTTGTCATCCATCACCTTGATGCAGAGTGTTTACGATACAGGCGCTTGAAGACTGCCCTGTGAAGTGTTGCACGAATTCATTTTAACAAATTATACATATTTTATTATTTTAAGAACCAGACAAAATACTGTGTTTGTATATTTTATAAATACTGTCAGTTGAAGAGTTGAACAGTTGCACTTCCGGATGAACTGGGAATAAGTGTATCAAAGAGATCCTGAAATTGAAAGCAGCTCCACGATTGTGTAAAGAGTCTGCTGCATGTTTTTCGTTCAAATCGACGAACTGAAGTACTGCACCAACATATTATACGTCTGCTACATCAGTTTTAGTTGTTCAGAAACACATGTTTGGCATCTAATGAAAATGACCCACATGAAGTACGTCTCGAAACTGCATACTCGGATGAAATCATCAAGAGATTCCTCGATACGGTATTAAGACATCGGTGATAATAGATGTTTAAAGTAGTTAAACTAACGAGCATATAACAATGAAAATTACTGTATGTGCCTTTCGTATAATGTATTAGTTATAAAGAATCATTGTGCAAGTTAGTGCTCGAGTTGTTGGGTACTATGAGCAACATGAATATCAATTTTAGAACAAATTTTACGCATTTTTACGGTCGTGGTTAGTCTATCACTTCGCATTGGGAACGAAGCAGATTTCAGCTCCCGAAAAAACTTGACCTTTTATTTATGGGATGCAGAAGCGGTTGTTGTTACTGATGACGTTGGGAAGGATAAAACCAAAATACATGAAATACAACACAAGACTTACGGGCGAACTGCTTGGAGAAAATGTGATTAAGAGGCATTCATTGAAAATAGAACATATACACACAAAATATTGGCATTAAACGTCTATGGTCAATAGATCACATCATATTGACGCTTTCTGGTGACGCTAATCGCCTTTTATTATTGGGTATGTCCTGAGGGGCGGCAGGAGGTGGGCACTCTGCGACGTGGGTACGTGATGTGTTTGCCACCCAGTCATCTACTCCGTGTGAAAGGGCGCATGCTGAGTGAAATTAAAGATCTGGCTCTTCTCTGAAATATCTTCATTCGCTTAAAGGCATTCATCATTCTCAATGTTTTCAATTGAAAGTCACTCTATTAGATTACTGAGGTAGGTAGTAAGCAGAACACCTACGTAGTAGACTCGACGGGTTCAGTGAAATGTCGTCGTTCCACGTCTGACGAATTCTAAAGGAGAGTCTAACGTGACAGAGAAGTGTCAGCGAACATTTGGACTCTATCAAAAGTTGTTCCTCATTACGTGATCTATCACCCACAGACACTTGCTACATAAACTTTGAAGGACTCTATAATTACAGAGTGTCTGTCCTGGGAGTCGTCAGGCGCATTTTCTATGGCAGGCTCGTCCAAACTGTGCCCCTGGGGCGCTAGCGCCCGCGATCGCCCGCGGCCAGCTCTCCGTGCGAATTTGTGCCAAGCCGTGTCGCTCAGCTGGCCGTGCGGACCGCCCAACCGCCATGCCCTGGTACGCGCGCTTCTTACGGACGACACACCGCAGCGCCATGTTCTCACACACCGCCAATTTATAGAATTTCTGGCTGATATCGAATCAGAATACCCGGACATCCCCTACCACACCGAAGTAAGATGACTGAGCAGAGGAAAGGTGCTTCATTGGTTTTTCTCCTTGAAGGGTGAAATAAATACGTTTTTGGAAATGAAAGGACGTCCAGAAAAATTACTTTGTGATCCTAAGAGGGTGGCGAATTTGGCCTTTTTGAGTGACCTTACTCGTCATTTAAATACTTTGAACATTTCACTCCAAGGCGAAAATCACTCTGTTGTTGATTTGGTACAGACGATTCAAGTATTTAAAAAAAAAAAAATTATTTTGTGGGAAAAACAGTTGCACGAGAAGAATTGTGGACACTTTCCTGCACTAGACATTGTTAAAGATGTGGATTTTTCAGATTATGTTCAAATCATTTGCGAACTACAAGAACAGTTGAAAACAGATTTTTGGAGATAAGTGAGCTTCAGCTGGCCTTAGAAATATTTGTTGCCCGTTTTCCCTTCGGGCAGAGGACGCCTCACAAGTGCCTCAACTAGAGCTGATTGACCTACAGCGCGATATCCGCCTGAAGGAGTGCTTTCTTACGTGTAAAACTTTGCATTACTTTTACAGCTGTCTTCCACGAGAGAAATTTCCTCTTTTGCACAAGCACGCGGCCAAAGTTCTCTCAATGTTTGGTTCCACGTATATTTGTGAGCGCTTTTTCTGTCTTTTAAAGCTTGCTAAATCTAACAACCGTTCATTATTTGGCGACAAAAATTTGACTAATTCTTTGAGGTTAGCAGTCTCACGGAATATCGTACCAAACCTAGACAAAATCGTTTCCTCGAAAAAGAAAAACGTGTAAAATGATAATTGTCTTCTTTAACAATGTTGACTGTAAGAATTAAAGATCATTATAACCTTAATTCTATTTTTAATAAGTTTTCAAACTTGGTCAGTTAAAATTATTACGTACGAAACAGCAAACTAAGGATACGATATCTAAACTCGGAAAAGGGATACAGAAAGGTGTACCACGAAGTATAACAAAAAATATTTATTTGTAACTACTAACAGTAAGAATGAGACTCTATATCCCTTACATAAAATTATTTCTAAAATAGAATTACGTTTGATCTGACTGCGGAACAGTCCACCGTAGAGCAGTGGTGTGCCGGACTCACTCGCTCCGCAGCTCTCTCTCGCTGCTATGCCGACACCAGCACACTGTCGCGGACGGGGCGCTGAACTACACTGCAATGCGCCCGCGGGGCGCAGTTCTTGGATGAGCCTGTTCTATGGTGTTATTCAGATATACGCAGCTTAGCTTTTCCAGTGTGTAGCTAGAGTCAATCCAAAGAAATATTGCTCGTCATGTCATTTTCATGCGACGCCTGGGTCGACATTTTCCCTTTACAACGAAAATGATTTAATCAAAATTTTACGACGGTCCCAGAATAGCCTACTATGATATTCCCTTTAAACATACATACTAACAGGGAAAGTAAAACACGAAAGATAATCAGTACTTCAGCTGCCACAGTGTAGCTAAGTCGCTGCTGCATTACTGGTTACCTTTCGTGTTTTACGTTCCCTGTTAATGTTTACCACTAAACTGAATATCGCACTAATTTGGAACCGCTCTATAAAATGTGCACGTCAAATATCAGCTTAAGAATCACTTTATTTGTAACGGGAAACAAACCAACGCTTTTCGTCGACGCTGCGAGTTACATGACTCTCAGTGGGAAAGTGAAACTGGAAATACCTGTCAAACATCAGAGAAAATGCCTGGCGCACACACGCACGCACGCACACAAATTGTGCTTGATTTGTGACCACACGCATCGGTACATCGTACTTAAAAACGATGTGAAACAAACGTTCAATTCACGCTTTTTAAATGCAGAGAAAAGAGTTTAAATAACGTTTTAAGAAGTCTAATTTCAATACCCTCTGCAACAACACAGTATCGTAACCTCATTTTTTACAAATCAAGCATCAGTTTCTCCGTAACGAAGTTCCAGTTTCGAAGCCTCGTAGTTTAACAACCACTGCTCAGAATGACGTCAAATTTGAACAGCATATTAGTAACTCAAGGGGAAACATCATGGAACTGAAAATAAAGTTGAGGAACATTTTACCTGTAGATGGTGCTGTAAGCGTCTTAACGTAAATGGGGTACGCAGCAAATGTCAGATGTATCGCAATCCAACGGCTATGGCATGAGTTGCGCTTTACATCAACCATAATGTTCAATGCACATAATTGCGCAAGTTCAGCCGTCAAAGATTGTAGTACTGTTAATTAGGTAACCCCAGCCACCATCAATGTCCTGCCATACTGGATGGGAAAAAAATCATTGTTTGATTATCTTAAGTCCAAAAACCGCATAAAAAGCAAAATGACATCGGTTTCTAACTGTCGTGAGACCAGCGCCAGGAGACGAAATAGCGAAACAGCACGTTCCACAACAGGTCCTAGTGTCTCGAGGGTCATGTTTGTGTAGTGCGTACATTCAATTCAACTGAACTGCTGAACACGTCTTTCAGATAATCTTACAGCCACAAGTTACACGGATTAAGATCAAGTAATCAGGATGGCCATGTTGTAGGGAAATGACGGCCGACCATTGTAGCATTTCTGAAATTCCTCTGCAATGCTCTGGCTGTGCAATGCGCGAACGCTCACCATCTTCCATAAAAATGATCCTGCCAGCACATAAGCGCTGTTGAAGGGTTGAAATGACGCTGGTGCGGGAACGACTCTCATAGCGTTTACCAGCGGTTGTAGAGTTAACAGGATCCACAGGACTCATGTCCTCGAAGAAACACGCCCTACAATAAACAATGCCGTCAACCCGCACCACACACTCACCTTTACAGAATGAAGTGGTACCCGATGACGTACGTTCGGATTTTCCTTTGCTCTTATTCTGCAATTCTGTGAATCGACATGTCCTTGGAGATGAGAAATGGCTTCGTCTGTCTATAGGACGTTCCATAGCCATTTACTGTCATTTTCCATGCGAGCGAAAAATTTTAAAGCTAACATCTGTCTTGCTGGCAATTCAGCTGGAAGCAGCTGCTGGACATGAGTAATTTTGTGTGGATAGCAATGCAAAATGATTCATATGAACCTGTGCACCGTGCTGGCAGGCGTGTCTAAAGTTCGGGCAATTCGACGTGTGCTGATTGGGCATCTTCGCTCGACCACTCCTGTAAAGCTGTGGCCACGTCTTTGACATCGGGTCAGATCAACTCTTTCCTCTCACTGCCACAATGCGCTTCGAACGTACCTGTCTTTTCAAATTTTGTAATCATTTTCTCCCAACCGTCAGCAGACACCGGAGCAGTGCCTTTTTCCAAACCCATGTTTGTCCGTAACTACTTCAGGGTTACTGGGGCACAGTCAGTGTTCGTGTAAAAGAGCTTTACCAGTAGCATACTATCCTTCATGGAGACAATCATGTTGTAAACATAGGAGACAAACTCAGGAACAGCCGTGTGCCATACGTCTGTTGGTGTGCATACTGTGACGCTTACAGCGCTATCTATTAGTCCAACTTCCGTTAGTTTTTCGTGGTGTTTCCTCCTGCGAAAATAATGTTATGTTCAAATTTGACTGGTCCTCTCTCAACAGCATTTTGTAAGTGTAGCTTTAATTATCAACCCCTGTCTGTTAGCGTGTCCCTGTCTTTTTGTCATACTGACTGAAGTAGAAAATATTTACTTTCTGTCTTCAATGATTGCCTCCTATAAAATTACGTGTATGATTTATTATTCCTTCCAGATGGACACAAATCTTTGTAAATGTCGTAAATGAGTTAAATAAAAGAAATAGGCCATATAAAATTAAGTGACACAAACATAAAAAGTATTTTTTACCTTTAAACAACCATATTTAACAACTTGTTTATAGCTGATTAACAGAGAGCCCACTGTTGTCAGCATGGCACTTCAGTTCGTGATGCCATTTAACGCAACGGAAGGACCAGATTTTTCCCCAAATAACTACTAATGTCATGAAGAACTGAACATAAACACATAAATGACAACTCCAAATGGATACTAGGTTTAATTAGGCGACAGCCTCTCCGTCTGAAAGAACAGGATGGAAACATTGCTGGTGAATTTGGTGTAGGATATCGTCAGTGTCAAATTGGAAGAATAACCATGAATTAATTGAAGACTTTTGTTTCAAAATGATGTCAAAGAACAGTTTAGAGACCATTAGGCAACCTGTTAATGAATAAATGGATAACTCAACGATGAACATTTCATTTGATTTAGTGCGGCGAGGGAGACTAGGGGACCGATTTCAAGACAAATATTGCAGGAGAAAGAATTAGGTATCAATAAGAAGTTCTGAAAAATTAATTCTAACTTCATGCCGGTCAAATTAAGCCACAAAGGTAGAAAGACCTCAACGAATATATCAGCTATCAATGAATGGTGAAATTCTTTCAGGAGACACAGAATTTGATGAAAATTTCAATTACAATTAGAATTTTTGTTTTCTTTGACAAGTTTCCTGAATTTCCAGATTATCCCATGGTGTCATTTGGACCGAATAAAGGAGATTGCACTGTAATTTTAATGCCTTATTTATGCAGAAGCGTAATATCTCTCTTCAATACTTGCTTAAGGAAAACTTTTTCGCTACTATTGTTAATTCTAAAGATGTGGCTTTCGCTGTATAATTGGTAGGCTCCATAAAACGGAAATTACTAATTGTCTTCTCTGTTTCTGTGTTCAACTCAATATAGAGATGTTGTAATATGGTTTTCCCGATTATTCATAAAAGTAATAAAAACTGAGACAGATGATGCTCAGTGTCCTAAAATTTCTTTTTTCGACTATCCATCTTTTAAGAGTGGAACGAATATGGATCAACAACAATAAGCTTTGTGGTTATCAGGCTTAACAGTACAAAACATCTTGCTGACGTGGGGAACTCTAAAATCCTGTGTTAATTTTTCACTTAGATTTTCGTTTTAATTTTTTGTGTTTGTTGTTCGAATGAGGCAAACGACGTTGCGCCTATCTTCAGACTACCGTGAGGCAGCAGAGCTTGCTGGGAAGAGGAACTTGCAGGCGCACACAACTTTAAATGCGCTTCCTGACAAAAGCAGTGAAGCCCCAAGAAAACAAGGTCGAATGTCAGTGTAATTTCGCACAAGAACACAAAATCGGTGCTGTTTATAGATGATAAGAGTTACAACTCTCTGTGACAGAGCATTATTTTCTTTCGATCTTAATGTTGCTATCAGGCCTGGTAGACTGTGCAACGGATGTAAACAGCATCAGATGCTGAGTGATCATCGTGAAGCACACGAAGATGGCACGTACTTATGTGAGAACTTATAGAATTTGAAGGTCACCTCATTGTGGGTCACCATTTCGTGGTCTGGTCAAATCGTCCAGCAAAACGATTTATGAGGTATTGGTATTCGACGGTGGTCCGATGATGGACTACATGGAAATGTGATGTCTGGCATGATCGTCGTATAGGTTCCAATTGATCACGTCTGATTACCACAAGGGAGGATCGCTGCAATGAGCACCGAGCACTTCGTAACCCCTCCACATCTGCTCCTGGCATCGAAGTAATGGACTCCCTGCTGCATTCTTTGTCATCGCACCATTGGTGAGAGACTAGCAACAGCCATACTAGGGAATTGACATTTATGTGAAGGCTGCCGTTAAAACTACAGCATAGAAGGTTGCGTTAGGAGTTTGGCAATTAACCGCGGTTCTGCAAAACCCTGGATGTTCATCATTGGTGATCGTGGTGGTGACCTAGAGAGACGTTGCATTCATCTATAAAGGTACAGCGGAGTTAACGCTGACATCTTTGTGTGAGGAGTCGTCAATTATGGCTTCAGGTCATGGCTGCCTAATGATAGAAGAAATGTGAGAACCTTCGTTTACTCCTTGAATATACGAACAGAATATTCACTGACTCCCTCAGCCGTAGTGGAAGTGGTATGCTGCAGAGGGGCTGTATTCCATGGCCGTACAGAAAGACTCGAATTCGTCACTGGTGAACTGGGTACAATTTTCCTTAACGATGGCTGTAGGCAGACCCTCCACGTCGAAAAGCTATTACAGAACATGGGCCATTTGTTGTGTCCCTGTGCTGTTCATCCTGATGACGTAAGAGTAGCTTGATGGGGTGTTCATGAGAATTGGTCAGTTTCTACCCAGGAAAATTGCAGTGGAATAGAGATGGAGCCTACTGCAGGGCTGTGTTGCTTCAGACCAAAGCAAAGGAGGTACAACGGTGCTCAGTTCACATTTTCACCTGTGATCTGGATGTGTTTACCTGAACCTTGGATCGCTCAGCTCAGCTGCCGGAAAATATACAATCCCATGAGGTTAACGATTGTATGTAATTCGTTACTAGAAGCACAGCCTGTAGTTTTTTTTGTTTTTGTACTTGACAGTCACTAGACAAAGACTTTTTATTTGAATTACCTAATCATTAAATCTCGTTAGCTTGCCTTGAAAGGTGGATAGCTGTGGACCACCAATAAAAGCATATGTACCACTGTTTATGATACTTTTCGAAGAATTAGTGTCAATTGACATTCAATGTTGCGCCCATACTAAAGTGCTGTATTGCCTTGAGAAAGAACTTGGTGTGAATTCCTAAGGGACCAAACTGTTGAGGTCATCGGTCTGAGGAAGAACTCTGGAAACATTGTTTTCAAAGTTTGATTCAAACACATGCACCATACGGTCATCTTAGTGTCAAGTGAAACTAACTCTCAAAATAGTAAGACAATACATCCTTCTTTACCCATATCCTTATCCAGCAAGAGTTGCTCCACCATCCTACATACCAGAGAACCAGCACTTCGTAATAGGAAAACATGTTTCGTTACATCACATCAACAATTTCCAGTCCCAATAGTTAATAAGCAAAGTCTTTTATGAAGATTTGAGAGTTTACTTAGTTTACTCAGCTTTTCATGTTGAGATGGATCCAGTTCTTCTTGTCTAGGGTCTGTTTCTCGAAGCTGAAAATCTCACATCAAGTCCTTATGGCTGATTTTAACTAAATAAATTTGAAGATTGTTGTTGCAGCATTTTTTATGTAAATATATTTTCTCGCATTTTAGTATATCATACAGTATTTTCATACAAAAATACAGCAATACGTTTTATTACATCGTACGCATGCATACGACTCAAATACTCTGCGGAAATCATATTATCCCAAAGGGTTTTCAAATTTTATTAACAACTGAATTTCTACTTGTTTCCGCTACATTATAAATTTCGATTACTATTTCATAAGTGAATCCAGAAATAAAGATAGTACACAGTACAGGATTCCGTAATTAATAAGAGAAATTTTAAGTGTGCCAATAATTCGTAATTTCAAATGTCTCTAAGAAAATATTTTAACTGTATATTCAGAACTAATACTTATCGAGTATAACATCGAAACTAAAATATTTTATAAAGTAATTCATTTTCATAAATTTTAGCTTGAATATAACATACTGTGTATAAAATTGTATGAAATTTTCAGAAAAGCAACTGAGGTAATATTGACCTGTCCAAAATTTGAAAAATAATACTGGCATAGACAAGTGCTGTTGAGGGAAAGTAATGCTAGAGGAGGATGTCCCGTTAAATGTTGTACCTATTTTTATGGATAGCACACAACTTTTCATTTTATTATCAGTAATGGAGTGCCGTACGTTCCATACTGGCAATGAAAAATTGGTCTGCTGCACCATATGGAATGTATTACCAACAAACTGTTTTTCTGTCAACTTAATAGCGTAATGAGGTAAGGCATTACTGAAATTTCCAACAGAAATGTTCCAACAAGAAAAGTTCAAAAATAAATATCCATATGTCCAGTTATTACCTCCAGAAGTAAATAACCGTTCAGGGACAATCATTAACCATGTGGCTGCTCAGCATGTGGTGGTCCCTGTCCTCAGGGGCAGTTTACTTGCGGACGGTAGATTCTGGGCCACTGGCATCTCTTTTCGGACTGTTGCTAATTTGAGTTTCAGCCTGCGTAGATGATGATATATGAACGAGAACTGGCTGCCAGCGATAAACTACTGATTTCTGAGGAAAATTGAACACTTTTCTGCACCAATGATGAACTGTGCTGAATTGACAATGAACTTCGCCGATGAACAGTCACTGACTTGCTGGGTTACGAGTTACTAAGCCGCACACATTACTACATAGAATCCATGCGACTGGCTGGTGCTGCAGGCAATCACGTGCACGTGGACCGCGTAAGAGGGATGGTATCATATTTGTCATATTTGTGTGCGATTGTCGCAAGGGGAGTCGTAAAGTAGTGCGGTCGCTGCTGGTAGGCACAAGAGCAGAAGTCCTCAACGGTGTTGGCCCACCTCGATGTAGCCAAACTGGCACACAACTGTGTCAGAATGATGGGCTACCCGGCGAAGGTATTGACATGGGATGCAACAAGGTGTAATTGTTTATAGAGATTGTGAGCACCACAATCTCTCTCTCTCTCTCTCTCTCTCTCTCTCTCTATATATATATATATATATATATATATATATATATATATATATATATATATATATATATAAATCACGGTTATAACTTTATAACTTTATGAGTCCTACCGTATGTGAAAATAACAACAACTAGGAAGAATGGCGTAACTGCGTGTATGTTGAGCATTTTATATGTCGCAGGTGTATCCGAATGTACCAGTGGGCTGCATGATGTGTATCTCATTCTCAGTGAAGAGCCGTCAAACGAACTTAAAAACAAAGCTTGCCTCGTCGACCTCAAAGACTGCAGTATCATCATATGAGTCGATTTCTGTCCCAAAAATCTGTTATGTCGTACTATGACATTTCTGTCGGACAAGGTTAGGATGCTGTAACAGTGATGCATATGCCGTTTCATAAAAAAGTCAATGAGAGCAACAGCCCACTGCTGGATCATGTGACAAGTACAGACCGTGCTGGAATGGTTATCACCTGTAGATATGCCATTGAAATCATTGCAATCCATATGAGTTTGTTTTCATCCACAGTTCTATAAAAGCTGCTACACACTGGATTGGTGCCACTCGTATCGTTGCTTCTACCTACAGTTACTGGCGAGCCACAGACATCTCAGATTAAAATATATTCGTGAATGCTCTCTCAGATGTCGCGAGTAGAGAGACATGCGGTTCAGAGGAGCCCCCATTCAGCTGGATCTACTCGAAATACCTGACACGCGTGTACTCTCTCCTCGATTTGGCAGCAACATAAAAATCAAAGGCAGCCATGGTACAGAGGAACAGTGGACACACTGTGTGGTTGGCTGCAATGTACTCCGCAAAACCTTAAAAGCGCCAAATGCCGTTTTTCAGCAGGATAATGCTCAGAAGCCCGCTGCTGTGGCCGAGCGGTTCTAGGCGCTTCAGTCTGGAACTGCGTTTCTGCTACGGTCGCAGGTTCGAATCCTACCTCCGGCATGGATGTGTGTGATGTCCTTAGGTTATTTAGGTTTAAGTAGTTCTAAGTCTAGGGGACTGATGACCTCAGATGTTAAGTCCCATAGTGCTTAGAGCCATTTGAACCACTGATAATTCTCAGACACTCTTGGCGAAGAATCTGAACGTTAGTATAATTCTTATGGAGGAATATTCCCTATAAAAATCTCTAGGACATTTATGATATTGCTGCTGCACGATCATTAGGGGTCGTGTTTACAGTACGTGGCGTTTTCACAACACACGGAATGGTCATATTTAGAGTTCGTATGTAGCACATCCCAAACTATGAAGGTCGAAATTATGCAAGTGATTTGCATTCTGAACTGAGTACTTCCAATTGAGAAATGAACGTTTTAGTGGGTCAATTTCTTCAATGAACAATTCAAATAAGGACATGGGAGGAAACTGGTTATGTTTCAGAATAAACAACTGAATGCTATATTGGGATATAATTGGGTATGAAGTGTTCACAGCGTTTACATTTCATGGCTGGTTATCGAAAATGTAGCATTACGTGTTACAGTAGCTTGCAGGCATGCATTCAACTACTGGCGCAGCAGGATTTAGTGTTAGAATCTAATTTAAAGGGGAAAGTTTCGTAATCGGGCGCAGTAGTCACTAAGTGGCATTGTTGGGGTCCTAACTGATGTGTCGTTGCACACAAGATAACAGGAATATTTGATGAAATTCAGCGAAATTTTATGCATTGAGATTGAAGATCGTCATTTAATAAAATATTATGAGCTTAAATTGTTTTATGGACTGGAAGGAAGAAAGTGCTAGTCTGTCACGGCATGTAGGAGTCCTGCAAAGCTTCGAGTGTAGAAGAGATACCAATAGAAGTAAGGCCATGAAGGCGGCTTGTGAGTCTTGATTGGATAGTTCAAAGGGCAAGACGCTTGCCCACAGACGGGAAGGTTCCGTGTTCGAGTCTAGCATACAGTTTTAACCTGCGAGAAAGTTCCATGTTTTCACTACTCGTGTCTGCATCTATACTACAGTCTGAGGCTACAACAATGCTTGTCTGAATGTATCACTAAAACACTGAGATTGGTCCTTTGAATATTGTCAGACTTTTTGAGCTAATGATTGATTTCGATTAAGTGGGCACACCAGCCCTATAACTTCAAAGAAAAACATTATTTCCAACAGACTATTTGTCTGAAATACGTACTATATTTTTCGTTACAGGCTTCGTTCTAACTTAACTTGATTTGAAATGCATAAATCGATGTGGATTTTTTATTTATTTATTTATTTTTATTTATTTATTTATTTATTGTTCCGTGGGACCACATTTAGGAGAAGTCTCCATGGTCATGGAACGAGTCAATACATGAAATTATAACACGATTGTAGAAACAGATAAAACGAAATATAAGAAACATATTGAGGCGACAAGTCGTTAGTTTAAATAAAGAAAATCAAGAATGTAACACTGGAATTTGCTTAATTTTTTAGCTCTTCCAGGAGCTCCTTGACAGAATAGAAGGAGTGAGCCATGAGGAAACTCTTCAGTTTAGACTTAAAAGAGTTTGGGCTACTGCTAAGATTTTTGAGTTCTTGTGGTAGCTTATTGAAAATGAATGCAGCAGAATACTGTACTCCTTTCTGCACAAGAGTCAAGAAAGTGCATTCCACATGCAGATTTGATTTCTGCCTAGTATTAACTGAGTGAAAGCTGCTAACTCTTGGGAATAAGCTAATATTGCTAACAACAAACGACATTAAAGAAAATACATACTGTGAGGGCAATGTCAAAATTCCCAGACTATTGAATAGGGGTCGACAAGAGGTTTTCGAACTTACACCATACATAGCTCGAACAGCCCGTTTTTGGGCCAAAAATACCCTTTTTGAATCAGAAGAATTACCCCAAAAAATAATACCATATGACATAATGTAGGGAAGCAGCCTACTCACGCTGTAGTAAATTCACATCAGTTTCCATTGTGTGCCAGCCAGTCTGCTGTAACTAGCTCTGACGTCATAAATGTTGCGCAATACCTTAAAAATCAAGCAAATGAACTAAAACTTTTCTAGCATGTCAAAAATAATACTAAATTAATGTGTGTTAAATATCAGTTCGATAACTTCAGCCATTTCCGAGATTTGGACGTTTTTCTGGAAAAATCATTGGCGCAACAGAAAAGAGCTAGAGACTTCAAAATTTATATTTAGATTCATCTTTCATAATGATTTAATAAAAACAGTACTTTGGATTTCACAAATTAAGACTTTAGTGGAAATTCATGATTTTCTGGTTTTCGTCTCAAAACTGAAGGAAGCAAGATAGATTAAGTAGGTTAATAAATAAGGCTAGGATGTTTAGATTTAAATAGGTTGGAGGTCCGCTATGATTATGAAGATGTGTAAAGTTTCTTTTTAATACCTATAAAATTATAGCGATAGCGGATCTCAAAAGGGACAGTTCAGAGCTCATCTGCTGCGTGCAGGGTAATTTAATTAATTCTCTCGCCCAAAGTATTTAACTTAGCCACGTCAAAATTTTATTATCAATACTTACCTGCGTGCCGAATGCACGTTTAAATTAAGAGCCCCTTCGGCCATCAGCCAAAGAAGCTATAAATTATTATGTAACTTGAAGTGGTGCGTTACTAGCCCAGCGGCTAGTCGAGAGAGCCGGAAAGATCAGGCGTTCCCTTCGCCGTCCGCACCGCGGCTTTACATATAAGAACACTGCGCGAGGAAGCAAGGCCCCAGTTCTCTCCAGACGCTGAATGACACGCCATCTGTGTCGGTAGTCGCGTCGCATCAGTGTATCTGCTACAAACAGCCTCGGGTGCCGTATTAAGTTACTAGAGATATGCGGAACCATGAAAACATTTTATGTGAAGTGTTAATTATGGAATGATTTTCATTATCTAGCTTCAGTTTGCGTTTTGTCGTATTTTCACGTGCCGTCGCGGGACAGTCATTCTACCAAATATTTAGCGTGGCGTTTGATGAAATATTTTCATCAAATTTTGGCGAGCATTCTTTTTAACATTTAATTCGGACATTTATAGTTGCATCAGCGCATTAGACTCTGAACTGCTCTGTTAGTTAGGTTGTAGGGATACTTGTGGGTTTTATGAGTGAATTTCAGAATATACTCAACTATTTTGGAAAACCGTTTTTGATTAGAAATCCCGGACAATCTCCTAATTCCTCAGAGCTATAAGCTGCAGCTATAAGAACATTCTCAGGTAAAGTGGGCACTAGGATATCTATTTACTGGCTCCAAGTTTTATTAAATCACTTTCTGGGGGCCACGAAGTAAATAGAGAGCCAGTGTTGAGAACGGCAAAAGACAGCATTAACAACATTCTAAAAGCTAGAAACTGATTCAATATGCAAGCATTTATACAGAAAATTATATTTTTACAAACTTTTATCCGCCGCCCCACATATGGTGCATCGGCCGGGAAATGTTTCTACAGTCTACAAACTTTTATCCGCCGCCCCACATATGGTGCATCGGCCGGGAAATCAACTAAGTGAAAGTGATTTTTAACTATTCGGATTCGCGAGTGAAATGCGACACGCAGCTGAGTAATAGAGCAGTGAAAGTGTTACGTGTGCATGTGGACGACGCAATTGGATTAACAACGCATCTGGATTGACGGAGCTGGCACTGAGTCTAGCGGTGCTGCCGGCATCGCGAGAAGCCAGTCTCGCCGCACCACAGTCGTCCGCTGGAGCAGCCGGCGCAGAGACTGCAATTGCGGGCCACGCAAACACACAACAGCCGTCGGAGAGCCGTCTGCAGTTCAACGTGCCACGTCGCATCAGGAATCCTGGTACGCCGCGCCGGCAACGCCATACGTCGTGCAGAAGGAACTAAGTTAAGTGAAAAGCTGTTAAAAATTTTACTAACCTGCACTAAAAGACTGTCAGCGATGGAACCGCCAAAAGAAACTGAGGTTAAACTTATATCAGAACCTATGTCTGTTGAGGGAACTGTAAATCCAGACAACGGTTCGAGTGTAAATATGCATGAAAGCAGTAATGTTAAAGTGAAATATGAAGTATTGTCTCCTGACAGTAGTGTGCGAAGGGGCAATGATTCAATAATAGAGACCCCTGTAGTAAAGCGGAAAGTAGAAATGGTAAATTTATTGGATGATAGTTTCTCTGATGAATTAAAAATGAAACAGTCATCAGAGATGGTAGAGTTTAAGAAGGAGAAGTTAGATATGACTAATCAATCAGAAGTTTCATTTAATTTTAATGATTCTGGTATTGGAGCTAGTTTTTTGTCACCTGAGTGTGATAAAAAGCCAGCTAGTGAGCAACCCAAAGGTGCTGGGGCTGTTGATCTAAATGTTATATTGCAAGCAATAGCTGCCAGTAATGCACAAATGACAGCTGAGTTAAAGTCTGAAATAAGTGAACAGGTCAAAAGCAGTAATGCTGAATTAAAGTTTGAAATAACTGAGGTCAAAAACAGTAATGCTGAATTAAAGTCTGAGATTGTGGCCAGCCAAACAAATTTTAATAAACGATTGGAGGTAATGGACGATACTTTCAAGGCTGGTTGCAATAAGTTGAAAGAGGATCTAGACAGTTTGAATTATAAAATTGATTGCAATCATGAGGATATTAAGAAAAAGGTTGCTCAACAATTTTCTGAAATGTATAAGACAATAAAATCCGAAGTCGCTGAGGTTCGCAAAGACTTCCAAATGGAAGATGCGAAGCTGGAGCACAAGTTAACAGAAAAGATCGAGGCGGAGTCTGAACTGTGCTCAGATAAATTTAAAGATGTTAATGTAAAAGTAAACGTATGTCAAGCAGAAGTAGAAGCAATCAAAACTGACACTACTCATATTGTACAAAGAGTAGATAATGTTGAAATGAAAGTAGAAAATATAAGTACTAACATTGCTAACATTGAGAGTAAAGTAGCTTCAGTAACTTCTGGTAATGGTAATGTACAACAAGTTGTAGCTGCAAACGCCGCTTTTATCGGGTATCGGCAGTTCTTGCGGTTCGATCCAGATAAAAATATCCATCCGCTAGATTTCTGGAACGATTTTGAAGATGTGATTCCACCGACTAGGTCTGAACGAGAGAAAATCTCATTTATTAAAAGCCATTTAGCAGGCGACGCTATGCGTTGGTCAGCTGATGTTATGTTGAAGTGTAAAACATTAGCGGAGTTTAAAACAGCTTTCATTAATGAGTATTGGTCTAGCAATAAGCAAAATGAAGTGTTGAGAGAATTTTGGAGTGGAAAACGCTTCAATGCAGGCAAGGAATCTATTAAAGAGTTTGCTAGGTCATGGATTTCACGTTTGTCACATTTGGCGGAAAAGCTAAAACCAGAAACGATTATACTAGGTCTGGAAGCTAAACTGCCATGGTATTGGCAAACTAGAATTATATCAGCCCCTAGAGACAATCTGGATCGTTTCATTGAGTATTTGGAACGTGTAGAACGTGTTGCTGCCAATGAGGAGCAAGCACGTAATAACAGAAATGCCAATAACAATAATAGTAGTAATTTTAGGAACGAGCAAAATGGCAATGTAAACATCAGAACAGTAGGTGTTCGTAATCCTAAGAGAGATAGGAATTGGGGAAATAATTATCAGAACCAACAATGGCGTCCAAGGGATAATAATTTTGTTCCAAACAGAAATATGCATGTAAACAACAGTACGGAAAGTAAGGCTATGCCAGTCAACTATAATGAAACTAAAGGAAACAGCAGTAGGCCGAGGCAGGAAAACTAGTTCCCGTCTATGAGGACACTGGCGCTCACCAGGCGGTTACTTTTCCTAAGCCAGTAGTTAAGGGAATTGGTAAGACAGATCAGAATACTCAAACTGAACAGATGGATGAAGAGTCGGTAGCACCTAAGAATACAGCAGAAATATTAGATCACTCACAGTATTTGATAGATACCGTGTTAGAGACGCTTACTAAGTGGGAAGAGAAAGAGAAGGCGCAGCAGTGTAACAGTAGGGAAGAGCTACAAAATACTGAATTGACAGGTGAAGAAGCAGAAGAAATTCATGCTTATATTTACGATGAGGATGATGTGCTCTTATCTAAAGTGCCTGTGCAGGATGTTGATAATGTACTAATAGATTTAGGACAGGAGATAAGTGGGAATGTAGAGGGTAGGCTGTTTGGGGCCGATGAACCCAGTAGCTGTGACCAGTTGTCACTTGAGAAGGAAACCGACGATAATGGTGAAAGTGGTTTAGCTGTAACTAATGTTATGCCCGGTCTGGAGGCGCAGAATCGCTCAGACTACAGTAATTTGGGTCATGTTCAGCAAACTAAATGTAATGAAGTCGTGCGGTGTTTCGATTTAAAATTAATAGACCGACTGGAAAAGGCAGCTGAAAATGTAATTCAGGAAACCCCTACACACTGTGACCTAAATGTAATGAAGACAGATGTTGATCACTTTAGTTGGAGACAAATCCAAAAGGAACTACTAGATGAGTCTGAGGAACCACCTGTACAACCTAGAATAAGCCACCCTATAATAATAGTGAATATGTTGGGTATCAATGTACGTTGTCTCTTAGACAGTGGAAGTGAGGTGAGTGCAATATCTCAGTCCTTCTTTGATGCATTACCTGGTAAAGACAAACTTACTGTAATGAGGGTATCAGGACTAAGAATAATTGGTGCTACTGGCAAGGTGTCAAAAACGGTAAAGCAAGAAGCTTTACTACCCTTTAACATTAATGGTAATTTAATTGATCATCCATGTTTAATTGTAAACAATCTCAGTATTGAGGTTTTAATTGGCATAGATTTCTTGTCGAAATATCAGAGTGTTGTTGATTTTGAAAGAAGCCAGTTAAAAATGGTCTTGCCAATAACCGGAGTAATTATAGTACCTTTTAGTGATAAACATGTAGTAACTGATGATGGAACTTGGGAGCTGCCTATACGAGTTCTGAAAAATAGGAGGTATTGGGACGAAGGTGTTAATCTTAATAACAATAAGCTGAATACAGAAGAAGAAGAAGAAGCAATTATTTTAGACAAAATAGAAGCTAAATTGCAGGAAATCGATAGGATTTCAGGCAATCAAAAGGAAGAACTGAGACAGGTTCTAAAAAGGCATCATAAAGTATTTTCAGATCGACCTGGCAGATTCATAGGTAGCCACTGAATGCTGTAGGGAGGAGGTTGTTCTGTAACCTCTACACAGTGTGGCAGCTGTGCAGTCCCAGCTGTGTGAGATCTTCTTTCCCATTTCAGATCTCACTCATTCTTCCTCTTTCCTGTCCTCAAAAATTTCGACATCTTCTTCCAACACATAAAATTTTCCGGTATGGTTATCTTTATAGCATTAAACCAATGAATGCGGTAGGGAGGAGGTTGTTCTGTAACCTCTACACAGTGTGGCAGCTGTGCAGTCCCAGCTGTGTGAGATCTTCTTTCCTTTTCAGGTCTCACTCACTCTTCATCTTTTCTATCCACCTAAAATTTCTAACTATTCTTTACAGCATTAAACCAATGAATGCTGTAGGGAGGAGGTTGTTCTTTAACCTCTACACAGTGTGGCAGCTGTGCAGTCCCAGCTGTGTGAGATCTTCTTTCCTTTTCAGGTCTCACTCACTCTTCATCTTTTCTATCCACCTAAAATTTCTAACTATTCTTTACAGCATTAAACCAATGAATGCTGTAGGGAGGAGGTTGTTCTTTAACCTCTACACAGTGTGGCAGCTGTGCAGTCCCAGCTGTGTGAGACCTTCTTTCCCTTTCAGGTCTCACTCACTCTTCATCTTTCCCATCCACAAAAATTTCGACCTCTTCTTTCCAGACATGAAAATTTTCTGTCATGGCTATCAAGCCATGAGTTATGTAACCATTCTATCTACCGATTAGTGAAGAAAAATACCTAATGTGACAAACCTAATAGTGACAAACAATAGAGAAGTATGACGTAATTAAGATATAAAATGTATTTGAGTAACAATTATGTATAGTACCCTGGTAATATAGTAAGTACAAAGTGTTGTTTTATTGGAATGGTCCACCAACAGTAATTTAAAACGATATATGAATTTATGTACAAGCAAGATCTGAAGTGGTAGTGAAACCTAGTGTATGCATTAGAGCTAACTAATAAATAGTAAGAAAGAGATTGCTTAGTGTTATGAAAAATATGCAGATAAGTTGTAAGATTAAACTCACCTGGTATAGCAAGGAAAGGCAGTGTAATAGAATTGAGCAGTGTTTGTGGTTGAGACGTGAAGGACACGTCCCTGAAGTATTTATAAGGTTGGAGCTGGCCATTATTTTAGTGTAGTGTGTGACAGGATACACCTACACGTATTGAGGTTATGAGTTGGAGGCGTGAATGCGACCATAGGTACCCTTATGTTAGATGAGACAGAGCAGCTCATGGTGTCCTATAGGTTTAAGGAATTTAGCATTACGCTCGTCCATAATTACTTGATGCAGTTTAGTGGTAGGTCCGAGAGAGACTACCTGAGGTTTCAGCATCCGATCGAGTGGAAATGGATTGCCACGTAAGCAAACTAATCAGCTGCAATACACTATGAATATGAGATAAATGTGCTTTCCTATGCTTTAAATTTAAATGGAGTGAGTATTACTTAAGTTCACACACTAGCAAAGTAAGTAAGTACATAATTGCAGACGTAAAACATTATTTTAGCTCCGCATAAATACACTTCAAAGTAAGTAAGTACGTAATTGCAGATGTGGAACTGACAACAGCAGAGGACCAATAAGTGGATTTAGTAGTCAACTAAACGTAGTGTGTTTTGAACACTCAAAACTGTACTATTACCAAAAGTTACTCACATGTACATGGAAGCTGAGAAAACAACCACTAATCATACTCATACTATCTCTAAGAATAAAGTAATCAAAGATGAGTCAGTTAAGTGCTTAAAATGCAAATGTATTCAGGAATGTACCGAGCATTGGTTCAGCGTTCCGGCCCAGAAATAAGAAATTCAGATTAAATATGATTTATGATTGTATGCCTTAGGAGCATAAATTTTCTCCAGTACATGACTAAAGGCGTTTTGAGCCATTTGTTTAACGATTTTATGGCAATTAAGTAACCGTGAGAGAAAAATTAAAAAGGTTCTGTTAACTTTGTTCCAGCAACATACTGAAGGATAAAATGTATATATCCCCATTTCATTGTGACCCACCCTTAGATATTAAGTGAACAGAGTCTGAGGCACTCTTTTTGTTTGTTCTACAGGACAAACCAGATAATGGCAGCCTGGTAGCTGCGTGAAAGCGTGGAGTGACTTGGACACAACTCACAGTGACCCCTCCCCTTTCCCCCATGTAATTTAGAGAGAACGTGAAGGACGCACACCATAGCAACTTCCCCTCCTCTACCCTTGTGAATGGAAGTGTAGGACGCCAGCCAAAGCGGCTACAACTACGTGTGTAAAAATTATTTGTGAACTTTTTCTTTCAGGTTTAGAAAAGACTGCTAAGAGATAATCATCTGTTTATGTATCATGTTATTTTCTTTGAATTTGTATATGTAAAAATGTATTTAATGGTTCTAAGATTTTCATAATTTTTCAATTTGTATGTGTTTGTTTGTCTAAGGCAATATGTATGCCAAAATATTTCGTTGACTTTGCTTAAAATTTTGAGTAATGACATTGTTTACAAGGCAGTGAACATGCCTACAATTTAAATAATTAATGTAGGTAATCAGTTTTCTTTAATGTTTCTCCAGGTTTATATTTCAATTTTGATTTTTCATAGGGAGTTAAACTGTACTCTTGCTTCCCTTTTTGTAATTAAATTTGTTTTTCATTCATTAACATTCATAAACAAAAAATTTAAGTAGAGGGTGATGTAGGGAAGCAGCCTACTCACGCTGTAGTAAATTCACATCAGTTTCCATTGTGTGCCAGCCAGTCTGCTGTAACTAGCTCTGACGTCATAAATGTTGCACAATACCTTAAAAATCAAGCAAATGAACTAAAACTTTTCTAGCATGTCAAAAATAATACTAAATTAATGTGTGTTAAATATCAGTTCGATAACTTCAGCCATTTCCGAGACTTGGACGTTTTTCTGGAAAAATCATTGGCGCAACAGAAAAGAGCTAGAGACTTCAAAATTTATATTTAGATTCATCTTTCATAATGATTTAATAAAAACAGTACTTTGGATTTCACAAATTAAGACTTTAGTGGAAATTCATGATTTTCTGGTTTTCGTCTCAAAACTGAAGGAAGCAAGATAGATTAAGTAGGTTAATAAATAAGGCTAGGATGTTTAGATTTAAATAGGTTGGAGGTACGCTATGATTATGAAGATGTGTAAAGTTTCTTTTTAATACCTATAAAATTATAGCGATAGCGGATCTCAAAAGGGACAGTTCAGAGCTCATCTGCTGCGTGCAGGGTAATTTAATTAATTCTCTCGCCCAAAGTATTTAACTTAGCCACGTCAAAATTTTATTATCAGTACTTACCTGCGTGCTGAATGCACGTTTAAATTAAGAGCTTCTTCGGCCATCAGCCAAAGAAGCTATAAATTATTATGTAACTTGAAGTGGTGCGTTACTAGCCCAGCGGCTAGTCGAGAGAGCCGGAAAGATCAGGCGTTCCCTTCGCCGTCCGCACCGCGGCTTTATATATAAGAACACTGCGCGAGGAAGCAAGGCCCCAGTTCTCTCCAGACGCTGAATGACACGCCATCTGTGTCGGTAGTCGCGTCGCATCAGTGTATCTGCTACAAACAGCCTCGGGTGCCGTATTAAGTTACTAGAGATATGCGGAACCATGAAAACATTTTATGTGAAGTGTTAATTATGGAATGATTTTCATTATCTAGCTTCAGTTTGCGTTTTGTCGTATTTTCACGTGCCGTCGCGGGACAGTCATTCTACCAAATATTTAGCGTGGCGTTTGATGAAATATTTTCATCAAATTTTGGCGAGCATTCTTTTTAACATTTAATTCGGACATTTATAGTTGCATCAGCGCATTAGACTCTGAACTGATCTGTTAGTTAGGTTGTAGGGATACTTGTGGGTTTTATGAGTGAATTTCAGAATATACTCAACTATTTTGGAAAACCGTTTTTGATTAGAAATCCCGGACAATCTCCTAATTCCTCAGAGCTATAAGCTGCAGCTATAAGAACATTCTCAGGTAAAGTGGGCACTAGGATATCTATTTACTGGCTCCAAGTTTTATTAAATCACTTTCTGGGGGCCACGAAGTAAATAGAGAGCCAGTGTTGAGAACGGCAAAAGACAGCATTAACAACATTCTAAAAGCTAGAAACTGATTCAATATGCAAGCACTTATACAGAAAATTATATTTTTACAAACTTTTATCCGCCGCCCCACATATGGTGCATCGGCCGGGAAATGTTTCTACAGTCTACAAACTTTTATCCGCCGCCCCACAAAAGCGTATGAAAATATGCGAAGTATACTACATTTCGTGTTGAAATGTCACTTATTTCAGATACTGTTCTAATGGTAAATAAAGCGGCATTTAGTTTCTGAACAAGATCCTGAACATGGGCTTTCCAAAACAGCTTACTATCTATCCGTACGCCTAGGAACTTGAACTGTTCTGTCTCGCTTATAACATGCCCATTCTGTCTGATTAAAATGTCAGTTCTTGTTGAATTGTGAGTTAGAAACTGTAAAAACTGAGTCTTACTGTGACTTAGCATCAAATTATTTTCCACAAGCCACGAACTTATATCATGAACTACATTATTTGATAATGTTTCAATATTACACACAAGATCCTTCACTACCAAGGTGGTGTCATCAGCAAACAGAAATATTTTTGAATCACCTGTAATACTAGAAGGCATATCATTTATATAAATAAGAAACAGCAGTGGCCCCAGCACCGACCCTTGGGGAACACCCCATTTAACAGTGCCCCATTGGGACTGAACATCATTACCACTCTCAGTATTGCGGAGGATTACCTTCTGCTTTCTGTTCTTAAAGTAGGAGGCGAACCAATTCTAAGCTACTCCCCTTACTCCATAATGTTCCAACTTCTGCAGTAATATTTTGTGGTCAACACAGTCAAAAGCCTTCGTTAAATCAAAGAAAATACCTAACGTTCGCAACCTTTTATTTAATCCATCCAAAACCTCACAGAGAAAAGAGACTATAGCATTTTCAGTTGTTAAGCCATTTCTAAAACCAAACTGTACATTTGACAGCAAATTATGTGAATTTAAATGCTGCAGTAACCTTGTATATACAACCCTCTCGATAACTTTAGCAAACACCGATGGCATAGAAATAGGTCTATAATTGTCAACATTATCCCTGTCTCCCTTTTTATAAAGTGGCTTCACTACCGAGTACTTTAATCGTTCAGGAAACCGACCACTCCTAAAGGAAAAGTTACAGATATGGCTAAGTACTGAGCTAACATACGTGGAACAATACTTCAGTATTCTGCTAGATACCCCGTCATATCCATGAGAGTTCTTGGTCTTTAGTGATTTAATTATTAACTCAATCTCCCTCTTGTCAGTATCATGGAGGAGCATTTCAGGTAACAGTCTCGGAACACTTTTTTCTAAGAGCGCTATATGATTCCCTGTTGGGACTAGGTTTCTATTTAGTTCACCTGCTATATTCAGAAAGTGATTATTAAGTACTGTACATATATGCGACTTATCAGTAACACGGACATCCCCACTACGCACTGATTCTATATTCTCGACCCGTCTCTGTAGACCAGCCACTTCCTTTACGACTGACCATATGGTTTTAATTTTATCCTGAGACTTAGCTATTCTATCTGCATACCACATACTTTTTGCCTTCCTAATAACTTTTTTAAGCACCTTACAATACTGTTTGTAATGGGCTGCTGCATTTAGATTTTGACTGTTTCTAACGTTTTGATATAATTGCCACTTTGTTCTACAAGATATTCTTATCCCTTTAGTCAGCCACCCAGGCTGCCTGTTTGTGCTAGTACCCTGTTTTGAACGTTCTAACGGAAAGCAACTTTCAAAGAACACGAGAAAAGTCTTGAGGAAAGCATTATATTTATCGTTTACTGTATCAGCACTATAAACATCTTGCCACTCTTGTTCCTTGATAAGGTTTACAAAAGTCTGTACAGCAACTGGATCAGCTTTCCTAAAAAGTTGGTAACTATATTTAACATGTGTTGCAGCACAAAAATCTTTTAGACTTAAAATTTGTGCATCATGATCTGAAAGGCCATTCACCTTTTTGCTAACAGAATGCCCTTCCAATAATGACGAATGAACAAAAATATTGTCTATGGTTGTTCTACTGTTCCCTTGCACTCTCGTTGGAAAGAATACGGTTTGCATAAGATTATATGAATTAAGGAGGTCTACCAGCATCCTTTTCCTTGCACAATCACTTATACAATTAATATTGAAGTCACCACATATAACTAACTTTTTGTATTTCCTATAAAGTGAACCAAGAACCTCCTCTAGCTTTAGCAAAAAAGTTGTGAAATCGGAGTCTGGGGATCTATAAATAACAACAGTAAGAAGTTTAGCTCCACTAAATTTAACCACACCTGCACAACATTCAAACACCTTTTCAGTGCAGTACTTTGAAACATCAATTGACTCAAATGGGATACCGTTTTTCACATACATGGCCACTCCCCCACACCGCAAAGAGCTCCTAGAAAAGCTGCCAGCCAACCTGTATCCTGGTAAAGGAAGCCTCTGAATTATCTCCTTATTTAAGAAGTGTTCAGATATACCAATAATTTCAGAGTCAACATCTATAAGCACTTCACTAACTTTATCTCTAATACCTTGTATATTTTGATGAAATATACTAATTCCCTCATTAATCGGATACCCAAGCTTTGTAGAAAGTGGTTTCTTTCTTAGAGAGACTTCCCTTAAGCAGGAATACCTATCAGCTGACTTCAATCTAAAAAAGGTACAGCTCCAACACCCACAACTACCGGAATTTTCCCCTTGAGTGATCCCACTACCCCCACCTATGCTGTCACCTATAAGTTTTGCCAACCTCCCCTTCCCATACCTGTTGAGGTGCAGGCCATGTCTAGTGAAACCCGTCCAGCTGATAGACTCCACCGACACCACTGAAATGTGACTCATGCGTTCTGTCATCAGCGCACCCCCAAGTCTCATGTTATTACGCCTGACGGCTGTATTGAGATAAGGCCGATCGTGACGCTGAAACAGTTCCACGAAATGCACATTCGTGTTGCCAGTCTGAGTGGCTATCTTTTCCAGGTCACCATCTATGTCATACTCTCCATCCCTATCAATACTATTACCAGCCCCACCCACAATCACTACCTGATCCTCATAAGTAAAATCCCTACATAACCCCCCTATGTTAAAAGTCACCTGAGCCAATCCTGCATTAGGCTTCACAATGCTGGTGACCTGGTACTCACTCCCCAAAACTTCCTGCAACTGCTGGCCTACACCTCTACCACGAGAACTACCTAACAGCAGAACCTTCTTCTTTCTCTTAGACTTTGCAACTGTCCTAGCCACCGTAACTGCTGAGGTCTGCTGCATACTTCCTACATCTACAGCTACTAGAGATTCCTCTCCACTAGACTCTGACAGTTGGTCATATCTATTACAAACACCAATAGTAAAACTATCTGAAAATCTCCTTCTCCTAGCAGATCTCTTGCCAACAGCCAGATCCCATTCCCCAATCCACTTCTCCCTCCTCATCCTATCTAGCTCCTCCTGTGCGTTTTTCAACTGCACCTGAAGGGCACAGATCTTACGCTCCTGCTCCTCTATCAACTTACCCTTGCTACATAACCTGCAGTTCCAGGAGAGGATCTCACCAGAATGCCCACTGGCTTCCCCACTGCATTCCCCCCAGTGAAAATACTTCGAACAAGTCTCACACCGCAATCCACTACTCACGAACCTACGGCAAAGCCCACACTTCTCACTCATGGTAAAATTTTACAATTATTGAAACAAGAAAACAACTTTATCTAAGTTCCGCTACTACAATAAGAAGATGTTAAAAACTGACTACAATAATCACAAACTTGCTCTACAAGGGAAGTAACTATTATTATTGACAGTATTAATCAACAACAAATGAGAATATAACAAAATACTAACACAGAAAGAAAATCAAACGTCTAATGACAGTAACGAAACTGAAAGCAGTTCGCAAAAATTTCACTTCCTCCTCATAAAATTTTTTATCAGAAACGAAATACTATAGTAATTCACACACGGTATGGCAATCGAAGGACATTACTCCGAACTGTGGTCAACCATAATACGAAAACATACAAATTTTTCTCTGTTACTCCTATACGCATCTAGGACCAACAACTCTGTACTCTGCTTATATTTCTGTGGCAATATCAATTTGTATACATCTATATTCATGCACCTAAAATGTAGCCATTAAAATCGTCGTGGTTATCGTGTCTGATATATTTAATCTCTACCAGCCGCGGAGACCCGTATGTTACGAAGTCACGTTCAGAGATCTTAATTTTATTTTGTAGCCAACAAGTTCCATGCCCGGCTTAGATGGTGGCGAATGTTTAATGTGATACACAATACGGAGGCGTCTGAAACATGTGGAATATTTCATCAAATCCGTTATATTCGCCGGCCGGGGTAGCCGAGCGGTTCTAGGCTCTAGAGTCTGCAACCGCGCGACCGCTACGGTCGCAGGTTCGAATCCTGCCTCGGGCATGGATGTGTATGATGTCCTTAGGTTAGTTAGGTTTAATTAGCTCTAAGTTATAGGCGACTGATGACCTCAGACGTTAAGTCGCATAGTGCTCAGATCCATTTGAACCATTTTCGTTATATTCGCAGCAAAGGTGCTCCAGATTGTAGAATTAACCTTAAACTGAACCATTTGACAATTATAAAATGACATTTCTCGTCCTGGATTTACTATGACAAACAGATATATAGTCATGTAGATCTGCAACACATTGGTTTTCATATTGCGTATTAACGTTACTATAAACAGAAATGTTTACTGCTGGTATTAGTGTTAATAAATGAAGTGGAGGTTTTGATTCCATATTGATGAAGCAAAATTTGGACGTACATCCACCAAGATCTCCTGGGGTGGAAAAATAATGGAAACAATAAAAACACACTACATTGTCATATCCAATACGGTGTAGGAAAACCGTTGGCATTCAAAACGGCTTGAAATCGTATTGCAATGGATAAATACTGGTCCCGTATGGTTTTTAAGGGAAATCTTATCTCATTCTTCGTGCAAAATAGTGGCAAGTTCGAGAGTTCGAGCAACGATGATGCAAACGGATAGCGGTCACGCAACCTTCTCTCCAAACTAGACCACTAAGATCAGATGCCCGTGGTGCTCAAAGGAGATGCGACAATTCAGCATGCTCATGAATCAAGTAATGGAATATGCGTGCTGTGGGAATAGCGGCTCTGTCGTCTTAGATCAAAAACATCACCACTGGATAACAAACATCGTACCGTGGGATGGATTTGATCAGCCAAAATAGAGTCACATGTACCTTGGCAGTAATTCGAATTTGTTGAACAAATATGGGACCCATGAAATTCCACGATATGCCTACCCAAAACAGCAACGAACCCTCGCCGTGTTTTACTGTTGGGACGCAAACTAGGCCTGGAGTTAGAAACATTATAAAACAAGACTCATCCGACAAAATGACGTTCTTCCATTGCTCCGTAGCCTAGGTTTTATGGCTTCGTGCACCATGTTCTCCTGTTACTGGCATTCGCGTCACTGATACTTGGCAGTAATTCTAATTTGTCGAATTACTATGGCCCCGTAGGAGATGCGACAATATTGCGAAAATATTTTGTTGACACCCACCTACGCAGGGAGGAATAATCATCATAACAAAATAAGAGAAATCAGAGCTCTAACGGAATGATTTAGTTGTTCCTTTTTCCCACGTGCTATTCGAGAGTGGAATGGTAGAGAAGAAGTATGAAAATGGTTCAAAAAAATGGTTCAAATGGCTCCGAGCACTACGGCACTTAACATCTATGGTCATCAGTCCCCTAGAACTTACAACTACTTAAACCTAACTAACCTAAGGACAGCACACAACACCCAGTCATCACGAGGCAGAGAAAATCCCTGACCCCGCCGGGAGTCGAACCCGGGCGTGGGAAGCGAGAACGCCACCGCACGACCACGAGATGCGGACGAAAATGGTTCGATGAACCCTCTGCCACGCACTTAAGTGTGAATTGGAGAGTAACCATGTAGATATAGATGTAGATAATTGGTTTTGGAATTCCAGCTATCCCCAGCACGTGGAGCTCCCTTCATGTTGTTTTGAGGCTGACAGTTCGTGAGTGCAACATTCAGTTCTGCAAGGACTTTTGCCACTGTCGTCCTCTCATTTTTCTTCATAACCTTCTTCAATGATCGCCCGTCACTATCACTCAACGCACACTTTCGTCCACGCTGTGACTTAGCGGAAGACGATTTCCGTTTTCCGTGTGTGCGGCACAATTCCTGATGTGGTACCTCTTGAAACACCAAACACTTGGGCCCCCTTGGTTACGGAGGCACTCACCAGACGAGCATCAACAATTTTCTTACTTTCCAATTCACTTATCTCCGACATAATCCACTCACAACGACACATAACACTGTTCCTACCACGACCCACACTTGAAACGTGCTGAGGACACTGCACAGTTACAGTTCGCGGTCAGACACAAAACCGTAACTTACAGGCATTTACGTTCAAACATTCAAACATGATTTCTTTCGGTGTTTTCACGGTTTTGTCCAACCACTGGAATGATATAACATTAGCAATAAACGCTAGTACTAGAAATAAATAATATGGTTATGTGGACTCTAAATGACTTATTTTATGCGATTTCGAAAATAATTCCCTTCTTCGTCAGCATATCCATTTTGTTTTAATGATCAACAGTAGTCTGTTTGGTTTTCTTAAAGATCGCCGGCCAGTGTGGCCGAGCGGTTCTAGGCACTTCACTCTGGAACCGCGCGGCCGCTACGGTCGCAGGTTTGAATCCTGCCTCGGGCATGGATGTGTGTGATGTCCTTAGGTTAGTTAGGTTTAAGTAGTTCTAAGTTCTAGGTGACTGATGACCTCAGATGTTAAGTCCCATAGCGCTCAGAGCCATTTGAACCATTTTTTTTTTCCTTAAGGATCAAGGAACACTCTCATTATATTTGAACCAAATATTTGATGAAACAAACAGTTGAATAGCAGTCGAAGGGCAAGAATACGACAAAACTTTTCACCTATGTCAAAATGATACAAATTTTGCACTCAGTGTAGAATCAGATTTAATTACCAACAGATATTGGGTATTACGTAATTGATTACTGAAATTATGCGTAATCCCCAGTTCCCACTGCTGCAGAATTTCGGAAATGTGAATTCATTTATAAAAGCATTCTAAGCTCAAAACTGAAATATTTCGAAACTGTATATAACATCTACTTGATATCTGTAATTAATCTAGTCGTTCTGAAAAATTCCTGAGTATGCAGAACACTACGATGCCCTTCAAGCCGTTAAAATACCATACCGCAATCATGATCTCAGCCAGGCACCGAAGCCGAAGACGTCACGACTTTCCTCTCTTTATTGTCGTTTCGTTCCGGCAAAGCAGGACAGGCTTGCACCAATGCGTAACTAATTTTAGCCATACAACTATTTTATAAATTCGGTAGATTGAAATAAAGATTCAAGTGTGCCATTGCTGATGTGCAAGAGTGCGATTACAGTGCTTCTGCGGATTGACTGGAACATGATGATAAATGGGTTTATGACCAATTGTTAGAGTGTTATCCTTAAAACTTGGGTAGAAAAAACCTGAACGGGGAGCTGATGCTACGATTGATGCCTTGGACAATGCAATATGTCAGGTGAGTGTTTGCAATTATTTGGGTAATAGGATGCCTTTTACTTTGTGAAGGGGTTAGTTGTAATAGGATTTAAAGATGCTGCACATGGTAGGATTAGCGAAAATTGTTGAAAGGTCTCGGGAATGGTGGAAGTGAAATACGAGTATGCAGCATTGGCAACCCAGTGAAGCGCACTTTCGGTAGCCTGTGTGATTTGGTGACAGACTTTATAAAGAAGGTCAGAGAAGAGGATAGCTGGATGGCATCCTTCGCACTGTGGTTTCTATGGTCCGACAGGCGAGGGTTTGTATGGAGTGTCAGGTCATTAGGACAGATGGGGACAGTCATTTTATGTTTTTAGGATCGGGGTTTTAGTTCGGGTGGGTTAAGTTGAAAGTATTACTTTGTAACCGGATTACAAGTTAGGATATTGTTTTAGGAATGAGGTTAGTTCATTTCCTCCAGTTCTTGTTTTTAGTAGTCATATGTCCCGACTATAGTGAACGTTTCTTAAGCACTGAGGCTGCCTTCAATTATGCTGTGTACGTTACCAACAGGCGCTATACAAATGATAGCATTTGTCAGAATAGCTCCGAAACAATAGTGTTCTTACATAATTTAGGGTACGACGAATTTCTTTCTAGTTCTACAAATGTAGTTCCACCATAAGACAAGACAAGAAAACGGCGCATCACGAAGGAATAATTCAAATGGGACAAAAATCGATAGATGTGATTTACGTCTACAGACCAAAAAATGAGTAAAATATGAGGAAAACTGGGTGACTTATGCAGGAGAAAGAGCTTGGTAGATTGAGAAAGTCAGTAACACGTTGGTCCATCTCTGGCCCTTATGCAAGTAGTTAGTCGGCTTGCCATTGACTGGTAGAGTTGTGAATATCCTCCTGAGGGATATTGTGCCGAAAGACGAAGAACACTAATGGATGTGGAAAAATTTTTTCATTTTGTTAAAAATGCTTCTTCATTCAAAATGAAGCAAATTAGTTGTAGTTTGTAACATCTGAGACCTCAAACCCGAAACGAGTTTATGTACACTGTGAGTTGCGTAAAATGGTAACGAAAGTGCAAATATGCAGGTTAGTTGGAAGACAGTTAGATGATGATATCTGTATGTGATCATATAATTAAAAAATTTAACCATTTCTGCTAAAGGGCTTGAAAACAAAATCTTAGATCATTGTAATAGTTGGTTTTGTACTTTCTTTTGTTTTCCAAATTACTACACAAAGATAAAGAAATGGAAGGGTTAAATATAGAGATTCATAGTAGGATTCATGCAGAGGTTCAGAAGCGGTGGATTCACAGAATAAAATTTTGTCTGCGTTTTCACTGAGCACTGCTCGTTGGGTATAATTGAAAACCTCACAAGATTCGGAAAATAAGAGGTAACATTGTGATTGTTCAACAAGAACAGCAAGTACATACCTAGCTTCCAAATGTGTGTCATATCCTCACTTTTATGACTTATTTTAGTTTCTGTTCTTGCTCCCCTTCTTCTCAGCAGCCTAAGCACTCTGTAGTAACTCATACAGTGGACTTTCTGTGATGAAGAGAGATTATATCACATTTGTCTTCCCCGCAAGGCTCACGGTTTATTCGTGAGTTCATGCGTGGTGCACACGGGAACCTCAGTTATTGCAGCCCAGTCTTCTTTCCCTGGCTGCATCTGCTTCATCCTGCCCTCCCCCCATTCTCACTCCTTCCCCATTGCCCCCTCCTTCCCCTCTCTCGGCGTTCTGATTTATATCGACCTGGCTATCCACCTGGTTCATTGTATTGCTTGCAATTTTGCTCCCTCTGCCTGTTGTTTCATCCTTTTTGGCGTTTAGGTCCCCACTTGATGTTATTTTCTGTTTTCAGTATGAGCCATTCAGAGAAAAATCCCTCCGTAGCATCTATGGTGTGGATTTCTCTCCCACCTTCCTTCCCTCTCCCTGCCCCACTGTAGCCCCCTTCCACTCTGATAGGTCACCAGCGTGTGTAGCTAGTCCGTGTGATGGGGCTGTTACGTATTCATCTGGATGAGCTCCCTCGCAACACATGGATCACGCTATTGACACGTGAACTGTTCCCTCCCAATGTATGCCAAGGGCAGGTTGCTTATCTTCATAGATCATAGGAATTCCCGACAATGGCTACTGTGCCAGATGGCCTTGCTGTTGTTGGGTAGTGCCCATGGGGAGAATCCTTGATGGGAGTGGGTGGATGCTTGGCACATGAAGGGTATCAAGCTACAAAACTCTGGCCATTCTCAAACGGCCATCTTTTCAACAAGAACAGCAAGTTACACCATGGGAGGAGGGCCAGGCTCACCCTCTTTGAATGAAACACTTTCACCACTACCTCATCTACACCACGACGGATGGGGACACATTCACCGCCATGAAGCCACTGTTTCCTTTTTTGAAAACATTGAGCATACGTCTCGTCAAGTAGAGTCTCTTATTGATATGTGGTTGGGCTCCCTGTTGATCAACTCCTCTTCTACCGCCCAATCTGCAGCTTTTCATGCTTGTGGTCGTCTTGGCAATGTCCCAGTGTCTATTACTTCTCACCAATCTCTGAGTAGGGTCCAGGAAGTGATTTTTCATAGGGACCTCATCCTGCAAACTGATGGGGAACTCCAGGCGAATCTGGAGTGATGTAGCGTTCATTTTGTTAAGCATGTGCAAAAGGGTCGCAAAGCCAAATGCTTCGATACTGGTGCCTTCATTCTGGCTTTTGAGGGGGGTATCCTTCTAAAGAAGATCAAGCTTACGTGCTACAAATATGATGTGAAGCCATATGTCCCACCACCCAGGAGGTGCTTTCAGTGCTTTGGGCATATGTCTTTCCACTGTACAGTGTGGTGACTGGACACCCTCTCTGTGAAGGAAGCCTCCACATTGCGCCACCTTTATATGTCAATTGTCGTGACCGCTACTCCCCTCACTCACCGGATTTCCTGAATTGGTAGAGAGAAGATCCAACAGTACAAGTCCCTGCATCACCTGTCTTATGCTGAGGCTTGCCAATGGTATGAGGGACTCCATCCAGTGTCACTATCATCATCTTTTGCCTCTGTTACACTGTTACATCCTTTCCCCTCTTCCCTCTTCCTCACGCCAGCCCCGTATTCTCTGCCCTGTTCCCCCCCCCCCCCCAGCTATGCAGTACCCTGTAGGTGTAGGTAATGACCACTGACTGAGTCACATGACCACCTCTCGGCTTCTTTACTCTCCCATCCAGGCGCCACTCTCTCTCCCTGTCTGAAGAAGTGCCTGCATTCATTGGCACCTGCCAGTGATGGGACTCGCCTCCCTGGGACCCCTCTCCCTCGTGTTTCTAAGGCCAGAAGCTTCCTACCACAATTTAGTCACAAGATGCACGATCTGTGTGCCCCAAGATCGCATGCTGTCTTTCGGTTCCGAATCTTGCAGACACCTGTACACCCTCTGTGCACTGCGCTCCTCTACGTCTTCAAGAGAAGAAGAAGAAAAGTGTTCCCAGACAAGGTCTTACCCTCCCCCCCCCCCCCTCACTGGCCCCAGAGGTGCCACCTGCTCCCCTCATAACCTGACATCTTATTTGTGGACGTCACCCTGTCCTTGTTGATGATGACCTCTGACCGAGCGACAAGACCTCCTCTCAGCTTCTTTATTCTAACCTGTACTCTCGCCACATAATCATCCAGTGGAAATGCAACGGATATTGTCGTCACGTACCGGAAATACAGCGTCTTGTCTCCTCCTATTCTGTGTTCTGTCTTGATCTTCAAATGGTTCAAATGGCTCTGAGCATTATGCGACTTAACATCTGAGGTCATCAGTCCCCTAGAACTTAGAACTACTTAAACCTAACTAACCTAAGGACAACGCACACATCTATGCCCGAGGCAGGATTCGAACCTGCGACCATAGCAGTGGCGTGGTTCCAGACTGAAGCGCCTCGAACCGCTCAGCCACACCGGCCAGCTCATTGTGTTGAATTGTCTACCTTAATAAAGTTGCTCACACCTCTGTTTCTCCTCCTTGGGGACTTCATTGTCCATCACCCACACTGGGGAAGTGCCACTTCAGAGGGTACGGGTCTCCTAAGTGACCAGCTTATTACAGACTTAGATTTGTGTCTCCTCAGTGATAAGTCTCCTACCCACTTCAGTGCTGGTCATAGCACCTTTACTGCTGTCAGTGTCATGATCTCCTCCGCTGCTCTCGTTGCTTCCCTACATTGGTCATTCCATGATGACATTTGTGACAGTGACCACCTTCCAGTGATTCTATCGTTCTCCTGATGCCGCCAGGAGGCAGACCACCACGTTGGGCATTCCACAGGGGCAGTTGGCTTTTATATATGTCTACCATGCACTTCGACACCTCCCTCTCGAATTCCATTGATGCGGTCATGCAAAGCGTCTCTCCCACTACTCTTCATGCTGCTGGCACTGCTGTCCCACTATTCACAAGTCTCCCTCGTCGTAGACTGGTAACGTGGTGGACTGAGGATGTAGCTGTCGGGCTGCAGCGATTTAAACGACACCCTTCACTTACTAGTCTCCTCGTTTTTAAGCGTCTCCATGCTAAGGCACGTTACATTATGAAGCAGAGTAAAAAGGAATGCCGGGAGCAATATGCTTCCTCTCTGGGACGTATGCCTCTTCATTGCAGATTTGCTCCAATCTCTGCAGTCATCTGGGTCGACAGCGACAGTAACTGTCCACACTCTTAACCCCCAAGGTGCACTGTGCACTGATCCAGTGGTCCTTGCAGAACACCTCGTGACACACTTTGCGATCATATCAGCATCCTCTTTCTATCCTGCTACATTTCTTCGGCAGAAACGCCGAGTGGAAGAGAACCCCTCCCCCCCTCTGTTTCAACCTGCACCATCCTGAGCCAAATGAACCCTTCACTGACTGGCAATCTTCGGCGGCTCTTACCTCTTCACGAGACACATCCCCAGGCCTGGGTTCCATCCACAACCAGGTGATCCAACATTGGATGTTCCCCAGAGGCAACATCTCCTCAGAGTCTTCAACCACACTTGGTTTACGGGTGATTTCCCACCGCAATGGTGAGGTATTATAGTTATTCCCACCCTTAAGCCCAGGAAGTACCCAATGTCTGCTGACAGCTACCGCCCGATTAGCCTGACAAATGTACGTTCTAAACTACTTGAGAGGATGGTCAGCTCCAGATTATACTGAGCACTCGAATCTCTGGGCCTTTTGTCCCTGTATCAGTGTGGATTCTCGGCAGGAGGATTTCCAGCTGACCATTTACTCATATTGCAAACAGGAAGTCCACAGGCTTTTACTAACTGCCGTTACCTTGTCACGGTCGTCTTTGACCTAATTGAGATACGACACGGCTTGGTGCCATCACATTTTAGCTACCCTCCATGACTGGGGCTTCTTCGGCCCACTTCGAATTTTTATCCGCGAGTTTTTATCTCACTGGCTCTTCTGGGTTGGAGTTGGCACTTCACTCAGCGTCTCTCAGATTCAGGAGAATAGTTTCCCACAGGATTCTGCGCTAAGTGCTACACCCCTCTTCATCGCCATCAATGGGCTTTTAACCTCTGTTGCGACTGTGGTTATCCCGGTGCTGTATGTCAAATCTCTCTTTGTGCAAACGTGGAGTGACATCTGGTGCGGTATTGCTCCTAGTTATAAACTCCGGACAGTCAAGGAGTGTACTGCAGTTTGGCATTCTTCCTGCCGCTCGTTTCGGAAGGAGTTCGCTGTTTTATGCCGTCTACGCATTAGTTGTACTATGCTTACCGATTGTTTCCTACTGCGTAACAAACTACCCCCACAATGTGGTTGTGGAGCCAGACTGATGGTATCCCACATAGTGGTGAATGTCCTCTTCTTTTGGCGCTTTATGCTATCGTCTTCCAGATTCCTTAAATTTAATATTTGCAGATGATTCACGGATGGTTGAACTGGTTCTGAGTTTCCTTGCTGAAAGTGGTTTTTATTTCCAGGTATAAGGTTTTGCTTCACTCCCGAAGCAGGGGCAGGGTGGTTGTGGTTGGAACCTTTCTTCATGTCTTCTCGGTCTGGGACCCCATTACCACTCCCCCAAGGAAACACCTTCCTTTTTCCCATTTTTTAGATTTGGTCTCACCTTTTATACATTCTACTGTGTGTGTTTTAGCTTCATTATTTTATAATTTAACGCCCCTGACTGGGTCCGTCCACTTCTAGCAGACCTTATTTCTTCTGTGAGCAACTTCGGAATCGCGGGACCGATGACCTCGCCGTTTATCCCATGCACCTTCTCAATTAATTAATCAGTCAATCACTGTTATGTCATATAATTATTTGAAGACCTGAATACCTAAGAGCAGAGCACTAGCGCATGTTATTACACTTTTGTGTAATCTTTGATGTGGTTTTGTAATTAACACTAGTTATCATATGGTTGCTTACATGTCGTGTGCCTACGTACTGAAAAAAATCTCTTTGTACACCTGAAGATGCTCAGTTATGGCTGAAATCACAGTTTTTGTAAATTATATTATGACTGTGCGAGTATCCGAACATCTTAGGGTGTAAGTTTTATTGATAAAGAGTGGGCGGTTCCATTTTCAAGTGTCGAAAGTTAAAGTGTTTTAAAGAAAAGTGCAATATGCGTTTTATCGTAGTGTACATAATCTTAAAACTAAGTTTATCATGCAGAAGATTTAAATAGGATTTTCCTCAAAACTTTCATTAAGCACATGTGTTTCGAGATATAAATTGCGGAAAATGATTTTAAAGTTACCTAACGTAAACTTCTTCAGAAAATTTATGTCATCTTCAATAACTGGTTGGAAACATAAATGGTTTTGACTATAAGAATAAAAATGAATTCTAGGCATTTTGTTGTTACTAATTTCATTTTAATTTTTCAGCTTATTACTAGTTTGTTTTGTTTCTCCAAGTCTCATTCATATTAGTTGGTAGCTTGCCATCGCTAAAACATGATACTTTTATAAGAGAAATACCTAAGGCTTCAGTACCGAACTATTATCATTCTGATTTTAAAAATATAACACATTAGGGATGAAATCTGCTCGGAATAATTTTTATACAGCAGCTCTTTCAAAAGTGTCATCTAATGAGGCTGTAGAGATTATTATACATCTTTATAAAACTTTGTGTTCGTAGTTGTTCTCTGTTCAGTAATTAGATGAGCTGTTACACGACAACGTATAGGTAATGAATATTTCATTTAATAACAATACTTAAATATCAGAATCTTTGTTTCTCAACTGAAACAACATTTTATTTGATGAAGTAGGGCTCTTGGTTCCATCGGCCTGGAACTTCAGCCACTGGTTCGTGTGACTGTGAATCAGACATGAAACATGAAACCATAGGCTGAAGCGGAATTAGTCGGAATAAAAAAAAAAATTGCTAACGGGTATCGTTTGTTTAGCAGTTTCTACCAGTTTTTGAACGCAAAAGCCACAACAGCAACAGCAGTTCCTTTCTACGGGAACGCTGTAATGGTTAAAGGTCACTAGAATTAATTGTTAACACGAATATCTTTCGTTGTAAGTTGGACTAAACGTGATGTGGAACGTGTTTACTAATAATACTACATTATCCGAGACGAAAAAAGCAGTTTTGGAGACAGTATACAGAAGACTGGCACAGATAAATTACATTATATGCTGTTCTGTCTTTAAAAAGTACTGAACCTACAATTAGTGCTTTTGAGTTTACATGCGTACGTGTTAATCGCACTAATAAAAGACGTATATCAGCGGCGTTAAATTAATACATACATACGATTTGACAACTTAGAGAATAATTTCTGTCACTGTATCAAATATTCCTACGAGCTAGCTGTTAAAGCAGAGCTGGGATAAAAGTTTTACAAATATCTGTGTAGTTCTAATACACGTCAAGTATTAAATAGTGACTGAATTTTTTCAAATTCAGTGATCGCCGCAGAAGTTATCATAACAGTACTAAAGATGTAGGATTAATGATAGTACAAGATATTACATTTGAATTTGACATATAACTCAACAAAGAGTCCCACGTGTAATATGGTACTGTGGAGGCAATTTCCTTTCCTATTTGTCTCTCTCATTTTGTGGCATAAATATTTACTTTAAATGACAGTATTTACAGTAGTAAATGAAGAATTCTTTTGCTGTAGTAGAACACTGTCTGTCACAGAAAATAATCAGTTGAAGCAAATTACAACTACGCAAGTGCGTTTTTACAGTAACGGACGATTAATGTCTTCTTTTGCAATACATACAACATTATACTGTGTTTGAAATTCGAGAAAATGTAACATACATATAGCTATAATAGCACTCTCTCAGATCTTTCAAGGTGACACGCAAGTTAAGTTTTCCAACAAGGATTTTGCGAGACGGAATAAGATCTTGTGATTCCCTAGTGGTACGTAATATCATCAGTTTTGATAACAACAGATTAGATTATTTTGTTATCATCAGGAGAAATGTCGGCGGTATTATGTATACGTAGACGGATAAGTGTCACAGAAGAAGACGCAGTTCCTGGCATTCACTATGATTTGTGTGATTGGGTCCGTGTTACTATTCCTTTCAGCCAACCTGTGTTATGGTATGTACTGTGTAGTTACTCCTATTACATAACGCACTCGTGTCACAGCGTTTTGACGATCCTGCGTATCTTTAATGTGTTTGAGCTAATCTGTCCGTACCAACAAGACTGACGTATCAGCAGACAAACACTCAAATCGTCATCCGCAAAGCAATCCACTCTGTGCGTACAGGATATTTAGTAAGTGAATTAACATTTTTTTGGTTTTCCGTGTTTATGAATGATACCATCCGTAATTACGACGGTGAGGCAATTATTATCGGCAATTTAGTTATATTTTTGTTTATTTTGGTAGTACTGTCGTTTTACGCTGATGACGCATGCTTTGTTTATTTGTTGTTATATATTTGCAATTTTCAATCTGCTACGTTAGTTTCGTTATTACTGCCGTGCTGTTAATCATGGCAGCTCCCTGTCTGTTTCCACCAAAGAAGAGCAACGTTCGGTGAACCTTTTTTTGTGGTTGGAAGGGTATCAACGGCCGACGTTCATCGAAGACTTTCGCTACAGTACGGGAACAGTATTTTGCCACAACAGAGTGTCTACGAATGGATTGAAAAATTCCGAAAAGGTCGCACAAGTGTTACACACTATGAAGGAGCCGAACTACTGCAAATAAAGAAACCATTGAGCGTTCACGTGAAATGATTCTCTTAGACAGACGATTAACTATTGATGAATTGGCACATCGTCTCCAAATTAGTCACAGTTCTGCCTACAAAATCATCCACAACAGACTTGGGTTTCATAAAGTTTGTGCAAGATGGGTCCCAAAACAACTCACACAGTTACATAAACAAACGCGCATGGACATCAGCAAAAAACATTTTGGATCCCTTTGGTAATGAAGGGGACAACGTCTTAGAGAGGACCATTACTGGTGACGAAACTTGGATCCATCATTACGAACCGGAGAGCAAACGGCAGAGTATGGAATGGAAACATCCAAATTCGCCGTGCAAGAAAAAGTTCAAGACCCAACAGTCCGCAGCAAAACTCGTGCTTACGGTTTTTTGAGAGTCACAAGGTCCAGTACTGGAACAGTGTGGAGAAAGGGGTGCAGCAATAAACAGTGCACGTTACAGCGAGATGCTTATTGCCAGGCTAAAGCCTGCATTCGAAGCAAACCCCGATGATTGCTGTAAAAAGGTGGTGTATTGTTACACGACAATGCTCGTCCGCATACTGCTGCCCGCACTGCTGAAACGCTCCACAAACTCAAATTTGAAGTACTGGATCAGCCTCCATATAGTCCCGATCTTGCCCCATCTATCACTTGTTTGGCCCACTCAAACAGGCATTAAGGGGCCATCGATTAGCCTTGGACGAAGCAGTGAAAGAAACGGTGCATTCCTGGCTCGCAGCTCAACCGAGAACCTTCTTGTATGAGGGCCTCAAAAAGCTTGTACAACGATGGACCAAGTGTGTTGAAACGTAAGGAGACTATGTCGAAAAATGATGTTCTTGTAAGTTTCCTACTTGATTACAATAAAATTTTATAACTACTCTGCGGATAATAATTAACTTACCCTCGTACTTTCAAGTTTATGTTATACATTTATTCTTCGCTGTAGTCGTAGAGGCAAATAATATTCTTACACTCATACCTCCAGATGTCAGACACTCAGTTCGGTACCAAACGTTGTACGTCGATAGATTATCAACCCAAAGACCTATTTACTTCGTGCTATGTGCTGTCGTTTTGTAGAATATTCGTAAACGGCAATTAAAAGTAACATCAGAACTACGAAGGACAGGAAAAGCGTATTTGTGAGAAGTCATTTTGTAGATCTCTCGTAAGTGAGTTGGTTGAGCTTCATACCAAATGTCCTGCGTTTGAACCTCTGCAGACGACAACTTCTTTTAACAGTTTACGCGTGAAACTCTTATATGGGAGAACATTTTCCTGGCGTGTAAAAGAACTTTCGGAGTTTGTAGCAGTGTTCATTTGGCAGTCTGCTTTCACTTCGTTAGTTGAATGTAGCAAACCTGTAGAGTAAATTTGTGTAGAAAGGTGTGATGTTCTGTCGGACTTGTGGGACAGAACAGACACCATTCATGATGAAGCAAGTAGTGCATTTGCAGTTTCACGGAATAAACGTAAGGAATCGGAAAATTAGAAAAGTTGCATCACACGTGCAGAAGTATGAATAATAATAATAATAATAATAATAGTAATAGTAATAATAAAAGACTGGAGATGGCACCGCTGCCGTACATCAGATGCGCACGTTATGGCTAGAGCCCCGTGTTTGTGCACACAGACAAATGGGTCTGCAGTTGCTACCAGTTTGTACGCAACACCTACAGTTGTTGTGCGACATGAATCCATGGAACGTTATTGACAGTCCGGTCGAACTGTTACATAGCAAATTTTAGGTATGTTAGACAACGGAAATAACTCAGGATGAGAGAAACTGAGCGGCATTCCTACTGGGCGTAGATGATCAACGAATGCGTCGAACGTCATCGAGGAGGAAACATTAGATACTGACGAGCGCACACCAGGTAAAGCGGAAACGTTCATTTGTGACCAAGCGAATGGACTAGAGTTGATGTCTTGGATATTGTCACTAGAAGGCTCCTCAGGCGATGGAAATGATGAAATACCACAGAAGGAGAAAATGGTAGTGTCTTACTCAAGAAACTATGAAGTTGAAATGCTCGGATATTGGCTTAACATCAAAATGCAGTCGAAGCCAAGCCAGAAATTGGCACATCACACTATTCTGCAATGAAAAGAAGATTTCGCAAAATATTTCCTTGCACGGTGTATGTTGTATGAATGGGAACAGCAGTGAGCAAGTGGACAATTAATGTGTGTGAAGGAGAAGTACAAACATTTTACAATGCATGTGATGGAGACCTTCGAACACCATCGCCAGGTAGATCGACGAGTTACGATGTAGACATCAAATTGCGGGCTACAACAGAAGCAAGCCGTTTACATTTTACAAGATTTGACACGCGTGACATTTGTGTCTTGAGCTGGAACGGTAAAAACAATATTGTAAGCCGTAAAGTCAAATCTTTTTGCGCAGTGAACATGTGTCACAACTGAAACCACATGCAGAAAACGGTAGAGACATGATAACAAGAATCTCGTGCACTCATGACTGCCTATACAGAGGCAGATATCTACAACGCCGAAGAAAGTGGATTGAAAAAGGAGATGGCTGTTGGCCGCACTCTTGCAACTAGAGGCTCTACAGATACTGTACGAGTAGGTGTTGTACAGTACGTTCACAAGAAAACGCATACGTACACAATTATTCATTGCTTCCACAGACGGGTAAAATTGCTCCAAAGCTGTTTTTGGTCCTTCACGAATCTCGTTCTTTGAGTACTCATACACATCAGTCCATGTTCCCAGCACCAGATTTAATCGTCGACTCTCTCTCCTCCGGAAAAATGACGAAATAACTGTTCAGGACATTTCTGCAAGAAGTGATAGTTGAACAAACCAGTGGAGAGAAACTTCTGCAAATGCTGGATTCTTACAGGGTACACACATACTCAAGTGTTCTTCAGGACCTGCACGCACAAAATAACCTACATAATTTCAGCAAACAAAACTTCCATTTTTCAACCACTTGATCTTCATGTCTTCAGAATGTACAAGCATATGACTCGTAAAACGTCCGTTGCTGCTCGAGATTCTTCGGAAAAGATTTGCCTATAACAATGGAATAACGTTCTTAAGTTACAGTCCCTCACATACAATCAGTTGTCTTCTCCAAGTTTCTATAACTGTCACCGTCACGGTTAATTGTGGCTAAATCCGTTGATGAACTCAGAGCCTCTGAAACTTCGACTAAGTTCCATTTCAGACACGAGCTTTCACTCTGCAGCCTACAGGATGGATGCCCAAATGTCGGATTCATCAAATGTGTTTGGTGTACGAAAGTAATTTGTTTCATACACTTCTTCGTATGCAACCATTATTGTGAAGCTTTTGTTGATGAGTGAATGACAGTATGTGTGAGTGTATTTGTCTGGTAGTGTTTGCATTGATTTTTGAACCTTATGTTCTTATTATTCATCTTATTAGTTTGTTTATTATTACGACTGTTAGTTTTATTATGTGCATTATTGGTTCAAATGGTTCTGAGGACTATGGGACTTAACATCTGAGGTCATCAGTCCCCTAGAACTTAGAACTACTTAAACCTAACCTAAGGACATCACACACATCCATGCCCGAGGCAGGATTCGAAACTGCGACCGTAGCAGTCGCGCGGTTCCGGACTAAAGCGCCTAGAACCTCTCGGCCACAGCGGTCGCCCTTTATGTGCATTATTATTAGTGTTATTATTACTATTACTTCCAGACAGCCGACCGCTGTCACCGAGCGGTTATAGGCGCTTCAGTCCGGAAACGCGTTGCTGCTACGGTCGCAGGCTCTAATCCTGCCTCGGACATGGATGTGTGTGATGTCCTTAGGTTAGTTAGGTTTAAGTAGTTCTAAGTGTAGGGAACTGATGACCTCAGGTGTTGAGTCCCATAATGCTTAGAGCCATTTGAACCATTTGAACTTCCGAACATAAGATGCAATTGTTTTCTTATTTTTCTGTTCTGATTGTATATTGTGTGAAACTGCAAATGTAGCCTGTAGATCTTCTACTTTCAAGGAACGGAGCGAAAGCACACTGCCAAGAGAACATCGTCGCAAACTACAAACAGCCCTTTTACATGTCTTAAGCATGTTGTACCAAATAACGCTTTCATGCACAATACAGTAAACAAAATTTTTATCACAGGGATTTGAACTTAGCACCCCTGGTAGGACGATCTGACGCTCTACCAACTTCCCTACGAAGGCCCTACAGTTCAGTAATTCACAGATTCACAGATATTGGAAAACTGATTATTCTGTTCATATCTGTTGTTGGGATTTGCACAATAGTATCCTATTTTCCTAATGTGATCTCCTGCTTATAGACTGGAAATTCTGTCCGTTACTGTCTCTGTATCTATTTCACGAGTCCTCACCCTCAACTTAGAATTCTTGCAGTAAATTTTGAAAAGCGTCAATGTCACCTTTGCAGCAGTTAGCCAAAATAATGGGTCGCAAGCGTGTCGGTAGTTTAGTCAAACGAATTGTTATTAATTTTTTTGCATCATGTGCTGAAAATATTCTACCAGTTTACAAAAGTCCGATTGTTCAAAATCCTGTAGCGCAATAATACTCTTTTTGACTCTGTCTTGTGTTGTTTCAGATCGGTATGCCGACAAGAATGCGTGATAAAATTCACCTTTCGTTTGGCCTACTTGTACGACTGCTCTCGTTCTTGTGACTGGTACAGATTCTAAAAAGCAACATACATAATCAACTTTATGACCAATTGACCATGAAGTTGGGAGTCAACACTGGAACTTATGTAGCCATTCTTTGGCCTGCATGTCATTAGGACAATTTCGAAAAATTTTAAACTTTCTAACTGCAAGAAATAATTTGTGATCAAATGAATCATTCTGGTGTGAGGATAAGATATTTTTCGCTCTGTGTGAGGTATCCGCACTATCTTGTCATAGGCGGAGGTTCGAGTCCTCCCTCGGGCATGGGTGTGTGTATTAGTCCTTAGGATAATTTAGGTTAAGTAGTGTGTAAGCTTATGGACTGATGATCTTGGCAGCTAAGTCTCATAAGATTTCACACACATTTGAACATTTTTTTATCTTGTCATAACGCACTGTGTTTACTTTACAGATCATCTACATAGCACAAATCAGAAAGTTCGTCAGGAGTATTAAAACACAAAGTATGGCAATCGGTATCATCATTCCCGTTACTGATTTTCCGTTCAGTGGGCGATAATCGGTCATCGAGTTTTTTCTTTACAACAGACTTGTGCTCTTGATTAATGGTCATCTGTCACTGTTCCTGTTTAAAACTTTGAAGAGAAAGTCATTTGATTTGATCCATTATAAATCGGCTAACGGAACAGGCAGTGTGACACCAGAATTTTTTTCCGCAGCTGTCTAGTTGGGTCACGGTTACAGAAAGTTCGCCTACCTGTTTGGTAACTGTATTTACAGAGTGACCGTTATTTAACTACATGAAATAAAATCTTCGTAACTTTTGAACGGCTTGCGTTAGGAATTTCAAACTGCACCGTTGGCCGAGGTGTATGATGGGAATTAGTATGAGCTGTTGGTTTGCTTTAGCGACGAAGCTGACTTTCATTTGGATGGGTTCGTCAATAAGCAAAACTGGTGCGTTTGTGGCGCTGAGAACCTGCATTTCGTGATCGAGGTGTGCAATGTTCAGTCACGAAATAATCGGTGCGATATTCCTTGATGGTACGGTGACTACCCAACGATACGTGAAGGTTTTGGAAGATGATCTCATCCCCATTGTCCAAAGTAACTATGATTTCAACACGATGTGGTTCATACAAGACGGAACTCGATCCTGTCGAAGCAGGAGAGTGATGTCCTGGAGGAGCACTCTGACGACCGAATTTCTGCTCTAGGTTTCCCAGAGGCCACTGGCATTGGCCTCGATTGTCCGCCACATTCTCCGTGACTCCTTTTTTTGAAGCTATATTAAAGACAAGATGTGCAGCAATAATCTCAAAACCGTTGCTGAGCTGAGAAGAGCCATTCAGGAGAACATCGACAGCTTCGATGTTCCGACTCTAATAATACCTTCAGAATACCTTGCAAAAGATCACTGTTCCCATCTGTAGCATTACGCCAACAATGGGGGAGATTGGATCCGTCTGGTCAATACAAAACCTAAATCTTTAACTCTCAGTTTGAAAGGTGGATACCACCAACACAAAGGTGAGGTGCAGTACAGTACACACCAATGCCTACATCTATCCTGCCTCATTGATGTTCCGTACAAGATCACTACTACTTCGTTGTATTACGTTTCGTTTCTTTTTCACACTTTATTTTAGCTTTAGAACATTTTACAATGCACAAATTAAGTATTTTGACAACGTTTTACAATGAACAAGTCATGTATCTTTACAACATTTGACAATGAACACATTAGCGCTTACATAATAAAACCAACACACACTAAACATCCAAGAATTAGAGAATTAGAGGGGAAGGTTTGGCCGATTTAAACGAGAAAACTAAACAGGTTAAGCAAGATGTTCATGAGGAGTTCAACCCTGTCAAGAGGCGAACTCACTGAAACGGCCGAAATTCCACAGTTGTAACGGCAAGACAGTCAGTTTGAAACTCACATATAATGTCTAGAACAGCAGTGTCCATCAGTTAAGGCTAGAGAGGCAGAATTTGCTACCCAAGAACACTTACTGGGTGACAATTATTGAACTATACGAAAAAACAGATCTGTGTTCGTCCTTCGCTACAGTCCTGCCGTCAGCTGGCATGTGCTTCAGCTTCAAGGTCGCAGTAATAACAAAGGAAGATCATGTGTTCGGCGAGACAAATGTATTGACTACAGGTTTTGCATACATAGTTCGTCTTTCTGTCCTTCTTGCGGCCGCACATCCCACACCTTGATTGAATTCTTCTTCGCCATATTTGGGGGAGGAGGTGTGACGGCTTGGTTGCTGGAACTAGGAAAGAAGTCCCAGTCCCTGAAGCGCTGCTGCAACGTTTTATAATGTGCCTGGATGCATCCTGGTGCTTGTAAAGCTGCCCTCGAAGAAGGGTGAGGGCGAAGGTTTTGAGGAACTGAGGACGTGTAAAGGTTACCCGAGACGAGTTTCAGAGACGGATTAATTGCGCATTGATTCCACTGACGTTGAGTATCGAGGAGAACTTCCTGAGTGACCATCTTCTGCAAGTTTGGCTCACCTCAAGAGTTTCGCACAACTGTCGATACTGCCTTTGCTCTTATTGTAGTGGGCAGTCACCTCAGGCTTCTTCTTGTCCCCAGCCGATTCATCTATATGATCATAGTGGTGAAAGGTGGAGAGAAGAATCACAACCTTCTACTTTTTTAGAAAGTAGGACGCCAAGATATCTGATTACTGAGTCCGAACATGCTGCAGCAGACTGGGCGGTCAGTGGGGTTCCTTTTCTGTTTTTCCTAACCGCTCCAACCAGAGTCATCTTGTGCTTGCGTAGCAGTGTACTTCCAGATCCAGGTATTTTGGTTATGAAGTGTTCACACATCAGATGGGGAGTTGCTCTCATGGAAAGCTCCATCAGGTTGCTCTCCGATGTACACCTCCATGCATGAGGTGCAAAACACCTTTTACTCCCACAGGGCCTTGATGCTGTACCTGGCCGGCTTTGTCAGGAGGTATTAAATGAATATGCGTCGGCCACGGAACTTCTCCAGTTTCTCATCGATTGTGATGTTGCTAGTGAAGATGTAACTGTCCTGATAGTTCCTCTTGGACTGGTAGAAGACTTCACGGATTGGACAGAGCTTATACTGTTCCCTCCGAGTCTGTTGGGTACTGAGATCGTGAAACCTGAGACATCACAGGAGGAATCTGACTCGAGTCACCGTCATCGTCAGGGGGAAGATCTCAACACCATTTCCATCGGTGGTTCAGAAGCTTGCAAGCTCCTTTCGTCCAGCTTTGAATCCCCCAGTTAGATCGAGAAGCACTAGGAGAACCATGACCTCAGGTTTGCCCGTCTCCCCACACAGGCTATCTGTCTTGTAGTTTTCGATACGCATCGCTATTTTCTTTTTGGTACAGTTGACGATGATCCGGGCAATAACTGGTGTAATTGAAAGTCTTCGCCCTCCTTGCGTTTCTCGTCGGTCCAGGAGCTTCTTTGTGGTGTTCCAACGTCTGGTCCTAACCTTCTGTGGGCCTGGGGGATTCTTCATCACTTGGTGGCCCCATCCGTTCCGACATAGAAGTCGTCACATTTAATATGGCAGTCGATACCATCGTCGCTGGCATCCTCATGCGAGTCAGTGTCGTGTTCACTCTCTGCAGTTTCACCGTCAGACTCCTCGCACCCATCAACAGGTAGCGGTTCTTGTAGTTGGTGACGCTCCACTTTTTCGGCTTCCTCCTACCCTTCCTCCACGTTTCGCAGTAGCCTCTTAAACCTAGCTCTTTCCCATCCATATGACGGCATCCAAAATACATATCTTGTAATACACTATAAATTATAATATAATATTATACAACAGTGGCCCAGTTACAAAACAACAATTGTTATTTTCATCGGGAAGTATAAGACTGTTGCAATAATGTATTATAGTATTACAGGTCTGTAGAGCATCTGTCACTTATTCTAAGCACAATATAACACTAAAAATGCATAAAAAGAAAGAATATCACTTGCATTACACTCTGTAGTGTTTTAGTAGTTGAAAATTGAGAATAAAGTACTTTCCGTAACATTGGTGTTCAAAGATGCACAGAATACACAGTAGTTCTATTCCTTCATACCCAAAACTTTAATTGTTCTTCAGAAAACTTAACTAAAGTTTGCCTGGTAATAAATATGCAAAGTGAACTGTGTTATTGTAAAGGCACACAGTGTATAATTACATCAGTTGTCTCACATATCTTGGAAGTAACTGCTAAGTCAGAGCGTATAATTGAAATTTTAGTATGTATAGTTGCAAAATAAAACTTTATCCGACTACAAAAATCAGCAGACTAACATGTAATTATGCATCCTGATCGGGTCAACAGGTGAAGATTTCTTACATATTTTTAAGATGCGTGTTCATAAGTATCAAACTGGTATCTGAGGAACGCGTGAAATTTATTTTGAGAATTCAAATACGTAAATCTCGGTGCAGGGCAGGAGACCTATATGAAAATTTAATTTTAGGAGGAAATATGTCAACTCATGCTACATGATGCGAAATCCTGACTAGCCTATACATCAAACAATTCCTCTGTAAGGAAGAAATCCATTTTTAATGTAATTTGTATGTGCCCTCTACCAGCAAAAAATGACTCAGATTAAAATGTTGGCCCTGATTATTGCTAATCTCTATCTTTAGTCCTGCAAACAGTCACTGTATCACGACTGTTAGCGTTATTGCGTAGCAAGTGAACGTAAAATTTAATCCATCTGACTTTCTGATAGAGCTCCTTAAAAATTCACAAGGTTGCACATTCCTGAAATCTTCTACTGTATTAAGCATCTGAATAATATGATACTTTTTTCACAAATACACTCCGACAGTCACTGTGCCCTACAGTGGACCTGAACTTTGATGACAAAATTAATTGGTCTGCGTCTGCGCACCGAAAGCTCCTCTGCTCTGTAACTCGTTGCCATTAGAAACAATGAGGTGACCATCAAACAATTAAATTTTATTTACCGTAGTTCCCAAGTGCAATGCGAGACGGTATCTTACCAATTTTCATAAAATGCTTCTCATTACACAACCCGCGAAGTGCAATGCGAGTGCGCAAACAGAATCATGAAACTAAAAACTAAAATGGGAACTAATCTTAACGACTTATAAATGAGAATAAGGACTCCAAGCTAAACTATGCTTCATGAAGCTATGAGAACAGTACACGTTTTCACAAAGTTCTCACACCTAGACAAGTTAGCAAAAATTTCTAAATAACTCTCCTGTGTGTAACTGCTTTCCTTGACACTTGTTTCAACTAAAAAGACAACGCCATATGCTACGTTACAGAATTTCTACACCAAACTTCAATCATCCACAATGTTCTAACAATAAGAAGCTACACAGTTACAAATATTAAAAAAATGGATTATCTTAAAAGCTGACATTTATCATTCTTCCATTAACATAACCTCATTTGCTCAATACCTTACCTCAAAACTATTATTACGAAATTCTTTTTAAATATTGCTGTCTCTGCTACATGGCATGCCAGCTTCCATCCTTTATAAACCAAGTACATTCCCAGACTGTCCAACACACACTGCAGCTGTTCTCTGACCAACATCGTTGTCGCAAACACAGGCTTACTAAGAATATGGTTATATCGATACTACAGAGACTGAGTACATTATCAAATTCGCAACTTCATTCTCCTTTATGAGTAAAACTTCCTGAACATCGTCGTGGCAAATCGGACAGCCCCCTTTCAAACTGTACTTCGATCCTGCGACGGAGGATAGTATCCTGTGGCTGGGAAATAGCAGAGTGATCTCCGTGAAAAAAATTAATTCTTTTGGCTCAGAAACCTCCATTCTTTGCCTTGTCCGCTCGTGTGTTTTCTGAGTTAGAAAGTGTAATGATATGCAGAGACTTTTAATGGAATCCATGAACATTGCAGCAGCATTGGTAAACGTTTTGGCTAAATACTGCCTGCTGAGAGTAGTAGTCTTGTACACTTCAGTAAACCTACGATTTCTGAAAATCACGCGCAAAAATATTATTGCTTGACTTGAACGGAAGTAATGGCCTCAAACTGCTTACAGTTACTTTTTTATAGCGTATCTGGGTGATTTTGGCGATGGACGCAATGACGAACAATCAGTAATAGCTGAAAATAAAAGAATTCGAGAGGCAGAGAATATTCTCGGTTGTTACATCCTGACGGCAGGATACAAGTTCTCGCGCGCTGTTACCAACGGAACCTATCGTAAATAAAGTGTGTTCATACGTCACAGGATAGAGTAATGATTTCTCAGATGTTACCCAAATTAACTTCGTAGTTTTCTTAACATCTTTCTCGTTGGAAGTTTCTACAAGTTCCAACACAATGCAAATTCATAAGTGACGATATTTTTCGTTCCACAAGCAGAATAGTTTCAATCCTCTTACGGTATTTTATTTTTTACCTCGGAATGCTTTCGCCTTTTCACGATAAAATATGTATCTCACCGATCTACAAACTTGGAGAAATATTTTTCTTCAAACTTGCTTGCAAAGTTAGTTTTTCTCCTTTTTGGTAGCTACTGGCTAGACTGTTCTTTTGTAAAATTCTTCATCATATTCTAGACTGAACATACAGGTGTCTAGCATTTTTATGCGATTTTTACTAACATTTGAATTAGTACTAACTGAGAATGCTATAGGACGATGAAATGATCTCGAGGTGACAGCAGCTAGAGTAGTGGTACAAGGTGCCTTCCACCATGCACCATACGGTTGCTTGCTGAGTGTGTACTTAAACGTAGACGTAGAGTCTCAGATCCCGTTTTATAACATGTAACTATCCCCGGAATATTATATTAATAATGCGAGAATTATGTTACGTATATGATTCTCCATATATGTTTCTTCTGTTGCAGGTGCACCTCCAGGACAGACTGACTCAAGAGTTGTGAACGGCACAGAGGCTGGAGATAATGAATTTCCTTTCATGGTAAAATGTCAGCGATTATTGCGCTTTCACGCTTTTAGCCAGTGATGAATAAACATGTTTTTACTCCTTGCTTTTTTCCTTTGTCTCGGGTCGCAGTGAGACACGCAGCACTAAGGCGGTTAACGACGGCATCTGCACTGATGTCACGCAGCTGCAACGTTTCCGCTGCCGCTTCGATTAGCCGGCGTTTTGGGTGGATGTGAAAAGGGCAGCAGGAGTGATCCCCGATTTGTTTGACGCATGGGGGAGTGTCATGACGGTCCAGAAGAGACTGAACTGACAAACGCATGAAGACAGTCGCAAACTACCACATTAAAATCTAGTTGCAAAATGCAAAGAACCACCATTAAACCTTGAATCTATGTTTATGCTACAGCTTCTATTCTTGCTCTGTAGATATCGTGAGGACAAGGTTAGTATAATTACAGCGCACACAGAGGCATTTCAGCAAACATTCGCGCGCTCCGTATATGGTTGGAAAGGAAACAAGAGCTAATTCGACAGCATTCAATAAATACTGTAACATTTCTTGCTCTTGGCCAGTTGCAATTGAAACAACGCGCAATTCGCTGTAGGACATCGACGGAAAGTCCCGCTTCAGCATGTAGTTTAATGAAGCACCGATAGGTGGCAGCGCCGTCAAAGCGGCGTCTGTAACGGAGGTGCGTTCCAAGCCGAGAGCTGATGTTCATTTATGCTTTCAGACTGTCTACGGAAATCTGTCAGTGAACAAAAGCTCGGTGAATCGTTAGGTGAGACGCCTGTCACCATCCCGACAAGTTCGCCAAAGTCTGTCCGATCTCCCGCGTGCCAGCAGGCTGCATGCAGCTGGGACTCCTCAAATGCTGGAACGTGTGAACCGTCTCATTCCAGGTAATCGACGGATCACGATAAAACACCTCCTTGCACAAATGGACGTCTCTGTTGGTTCTGGAGATACACTCTTCCACAATTTGGGGTAACAGAAGGCGTACACCCGCTGGGTTCCTGGCCGTCTAGCAGAGGACCATAAAGAGCAAAAAAGGAATATCTACGTGGAATTGCTTGCACGTTTCGAGGTGGATCGTGATAATTTTTTGTCTAATGTTGTCACAGGCGATGGGTTCACCACTTCGAAACGGAAACAAAACGGCAGTCCGTGGAGAGTCGCCACATTACACTCCTCGAAATTCAAAACCCTTACCCTCAGCCGGTAAAGTCATACCACCGTCTGCTGTCCTCCATCATGGAACAACGATCAGCTGGAAAGTGTATTGTGCTGTCCTCAGGAAACTGAAGAAACGACTTCAGCATCTTCGTCGCCACAAAAATAAACCGACCTTCACCTTCTCCATGACAAGGCAAGGCCTCACACAAGTCTGAGCACCCGAGAAGAGCTCACAGAACTTCATTTGACTGCTTTTCTTCACCCACCCTGCGGCCCGGATTTCGCACTTCCCGACTACCATCTATTTGGCCCAATGAAGGTTGAACTATGCGGCGAGCAGTACGTTGATGATTTAGAGGTTATTGATACACCAAGACGTGGGCTCCAACGTCTAGCAGAAGAGCAGAACTATGTGGACATAGACCCCCTCCCAGTAAGCTGGCGTAAGGCCACTACTTTGAACGGAAATTATGTTGAAAAATAGAGTTTTTTAGCCAAAAGGGTGAGGAATAACATGATGTATTGGAATCTGAATAAAACCAACCTGCCTTCAGAAAAGAATATGTTGCATTACTTGTTGAACGCCCCTTGTAGTTTGTAAAGCGGGAAGTAACCTTTGTTATGGACTTCACGATGGTTAACGGAATATGTACGTAGATGAAAACGTCGTTGTAGATCAGTAGTTGTGGAAAGTAGTGTGTGGCGACCTTTATTGTCTTTAGAATGCCGTAAAAGTGGTTGAAAACTGACCCTTGACTGATTTTCACTTTCTCAACGATCACCTCGATTGTGATACATTAATCTAAGGGCATAATGGCCTCCACTTCTCTCGCGACTCCATGTTCTCTATGGAGGGACGGCCTGCCGTTTCGTTATTCTTTGTTCACATTTGCCTGGCAACACTGGAATGGTCTGCACAAGCTAACCACCGTGTCATATGATGATGCATTAGTGCCACACTCTTATATCAGCTCAGCATGGGTCGATGCACCGTTGTTCCCCTTCAAATGCAGGAAACGAATTACCACACAGTAGCGCAATTTATTAGTGAGATGTGCCCTTTTTTCTTCTCTAACGCCAAGCTACCGTCCTGTAGCGTGGGGATTTCAGTGCATACCAGGACCGCAGATACGTATCAACGAATAATTATTAACTTCATTTTATTCTTTCGATAATTAGACCTTTATTACGTATCACTTGTATCGGTAGTCACCTGATCTTGGAAAACCAGCGAAAACGTAAATCTGTTTGACCAAACGACGATTCGAACCCTTGTCCTGCTGAATGCATGCACAGCGCCGTAAGCTCTGCGTCACCGCGTTCAGCCACACTTCCTTTGTAAGGGTACAGGATCGATATCAATACATTTCTGAAAGTATAAATCTCGATTCTACGCTCATTTCTGAAGAACTAATGGTGCTTTCACTCATTACAAGAAAGTTTTGTTTATTATATATGACGACCTGATTCATACGATAATTTTCGAAGGTGTGTCCCTAATTTCCGTGAGTTGCATTGCTAATATCTAAGTCTAATACCACCTGACAAAGATTAAAAATGATTCATGTCTACCTCTCCTGCCGATGCTGTTACTCCCTCTTCGAATTTGGTAATGATTCACTAGAAACTGACATGTACGATGATCTGTCACGTTAATCATGCGGCCATACAGATAAGTGAAAATGTTGTCAAGGATTTAAAATAGTGATAAACATCTGTATGTGTCTAGTGCACAATTTAAAATCAGCAATGGAGTGAAGGGTATGGCATACATTTCAAATACTGCAATACGAAGGAGCAGGACGGGATACTTAATGTTTAACAATTTTTTTTTTTAAATAAAGGAGCACAAGCAAACACTTCTTAAAGGTATAAAAATCACCTTGTACTGTAACCTAACGCATATTACTTGAAAATCACATAAAACTACATCTTGTGAACTTTTTACATTTTTTCAAAGAAATGTTTGCATATTTCCCGACATGTCACACCCATGTAACAGAATGGAGTAACGAAAGTTTTTGTGAAATTGTTGAATAACTCGTGAAATTATTAGGAATATCATTTTAATACTAAGATATGAATTTGTTTAATGACCTGTTTCGACTTAGCAATATGGAATCTTAAAAAAATCATTAACAATAATAAAATATTGTAAATTCATTTTAAAAATGCACAATATTTTAATTTTTAATAGCAAGTTACTGTTATTGTTACTTTATTTAATATTTATCTTGTAGCAATGTAGGACCCCTAGTAATAGATCCTACAATCCAGTCCTGCCCAACTAGAGAAGTTTCGTTGACAAATCTGTGTGGTAAATTATTTCTTTCTCCTAGTTGATAGGCCAATCATCTGCCAATGAGATCGTTCACTGTTGGACTAATGAATCTGCTCCCCATTGACTACAGGTGTGCTAGCAGATTGTCTTCCTGTTCTGCACTGAACACATTTTTGAATTTTCCTCCTGATTCGTGAAGTCTGTAGTTGGCACTAGTCTTACCTTTCGGAACGTATCTTTCCATCGTTGATTTGAGTATGTTAAACTCCTTAAGCGCCTTTAAAACTCCCATTTCAGAAGATGAAAAGGCTGAAACTCTCGTTTTCATTGATTTAATCTGTCATTTCTGTTTATCAGTATTTTTAAAAAACAAGAAAAGAAAAGAGGTACATAGTTCGAAATCTACTCGCATCAAAACAGGCTGGGCAGGACGGAACACTGTTTTATTCTGCACCCTCCTGTTCTTCCGCAGGACCACATTTCAGGTAAACAGCTGTTATGGAGCATAATAACTGATGCATTTAACCGTATTATTTAACTACCGAATGGTACATACTTTAAGGTTACATTTTATTTAAGCGAGTTGCGTCGAGATTCACCAAAAGTTATAGAAATACAACTGGCAATATGAACGATAACGCTTCTCTCAACAGCTGGACTCCAGACCGTCAAAATGCCTGTCACACCTTTCCATCAACTCATAGACGTAGTTGTACTACAATAGGCTGCAGCACCCTTCAGTTTAGAAAGCAGTATGATCCCTGTGTGTCCCGCTATCCCGTTCTGCCCGAGTTCCATATCTATCGTGTGGTTTTACAACCACACAAAAGTATCTACAATCACATGGAAATGTCCGAATTTGATAACCAATCTCGAGCACTTGGAGTCAATATAGAGCCCACCCAGCTACCGTCAAACACTCGAAATGGTCACTTCATAACAATGTGATCTACGTAAGACATCTCCGCCCCCCAGTCGCAGTCAGCAAATGGAGGGAAACTCCGTTCCTTTATGGTGCAATCATTTCTCCCTTGGCCGTCCTATTGCGGATCGACTTCGACCAGATTTGGCAAAGTACTCTGAATGCCTCAGTCTTATCAACTGCATCTTGGAGCACGTGACCGTTGTTGAATGGTTCGTTCCAACGTTGTCACCGTTTTAAGCCACATTGAAAGAAGTGATACTTTTTGAGTCAATCGAGGGTGGTTTCCTTAATATCAGACAGGTTATTAATGGCTCTTGTAGGGCAACGTACAAGGAAGAATTCTCATAAGACTTGGTCTTCTTGAGCAAGTTTAACCTAGCTGCTTAGCAATTGTAGCTAGGACGTGGTAGTAGATCTAATACTGATTCTCACAGCTTCACTAAACTCCTGTTTTATTTGTTCCAGGCTCAATATGTTCGTTACGGTGTACCAGAATGCAGCGCTACAATCATCAACGAATACTGGGTCATGACTGCTGGTCACTGTGTGGATGGGTGAGTAAAACTAGAATACACCACCAGCATAAAAGAAATTATGCACGTGATTATTTTGCGTAGCTGTATTGAATAAAACATTGCTGTAATTCGAAAGAAAGTTTTGAAACTGTTAACATGTTTTAAACACAACTGTGAAGTGATTATTAGGTTACGAGTAAGTTTCACTGTGTTTATGCCTGTAGCTTCACATTTGATCGATTTTTGAGTAGTGCAATATTTCAATCATGTGAGAATTACATACGACAAGAAGCAAGGATAGAAAGCTAATATTTTGTCCAATCATTTCACTTGGAGTAATATATTAGAAGAATAGCTATGGGGGTAAAAACATCCATTGTCTATTTCAGGAACCATCTTGATATGCCTGACGGATGGCCGGACGTTACTGAATCTCACTTCTTCAAAACACGAGTTTAACGTTCCGTTTGCGACAGACTGAATTGGAGCTTGGATGATCTAGAAATAAGGCAGAAAAGCGAGAAAGGCCTTCTCAAACGATTCATTCCAGAATTCGCCTTTATCTGTCGAAGGAAACAACAAACAACTTACATCCCAATGGTCAGATGGGACATTCAACTCTTTCGAAATGGATTCTATTAGTTAAAGCACTTTGACCAAGAGTAAACATGTACCACTGACCGGTGTTCCAGCCTGTAGTCCACAAGCAGGTTCTTTTATCTCTGCAGATACATTGTGAACTGTCATAAAGCGAAATTTAAGTACATAAGCATAGTTGGTAATGGCAGACAGTCATGTTGCAAACTACTGCACTTCATAGACGGCAGCGATCTGCTCTGACGGCCATGGTGCTAGGGTTCTGAATAGGGCTGGATCCAACCATTTCATGTGCATGTTTCGGTCCTAGCGAGAAGAGGGAGCGCCACCTGCACTAGTCGATATATTTACAGCGTTTACGCTCTCCACAGAACGCGCATCCATATCACTTTTTGACGGGTATACAAGACAAAGGAGTACCGAACTTGTGACACTGTAAGACTGACAGTCATTCTTTCATTTCCTAAGCAGCGTATCCTGAATGTGCTACTCTGATTACAAGTTGAGCCTCAGACATTGTCGTGCTGTCACCGCTGATGGCTGTATTTCCTATGGCTATGAATACATACTTAGCTTAAAAACGCTAAGAGTATAATAAAGCATCAATATAGAATTTAACGACACATACTCTCTTACATGTCCTCTTACATACTGTTGCACCGCAGGCAAATAAACTGAGATGTTCTGGCTGCTGCCCGGTTCTGATAAATATGTATCCTCCTCCTTAGTATGCATGTATGGTTCACGGACGGCTGTGTACAGTTCATTACATCCAGCACTTCATAACGTGATTACTAATTTTACGAAAGTTGAGAGGTGTGCAAGAGTTGGTAACACCTACCGTTAACCACAGATGGGATTAACTTGATAGTTCATTATTTACCTCTGTCCTATCATCCTTTATCCTCAGTATCTGTAATGCCCATCAGATGTTTCATTTCAAATATTTACGTTTCTCGTAGAGGTCAATTGAAAATGAACATGACAATTAGTTAGTTAGCTCGTTACATGTCTACAGATCATCTGAATCATACTTTTCCCAAAATAACCCGGAAAACGAGGGTATTCGACATATGTGTACATGATTAATGTTAATCTTAATGAACATGCCATTTTTTAGTCCTACTCATTCAAATACACTTAAAAAAGTTATTAAATTTCTTTATATACAGGCTAACAGTTTTTAAATACAAATTCTTCCACGGAGAAGAAATAGTTGTTCAAGAGAAATTATTTTAAGCTAAATTTAAAATGTGTCTTGACACTTGTCGATTATATTATGTAATTGGGCAAATGATCAAAAAATTTTGTTGCCATATATTGAACTCTCTTATGAGCCACTGACAGTATTAGCAATAGGAAATAAAGGTCACTTTTATCTCTACGGTTGTAGGTAAGGACAGCACTGTTCATCTCAAATGGATGAATTACGTATGCCGAATTTAACTAGCATATGTATGCACTGTGACGGTACATTTAAAATGCCTACTCCTTGAAGAGTTACCTACGTGACTACTGCGGTTGAACAGCTATTATTCTTACGGCCCGCATTTGTACAATCAATAATTTTCTTTTCCAAGTGATGAGTGAGCCAAGAAAATTGTTCCATAAGACATTATTGAGTATAAATATGCAGAATATGTCTGGAGGTTGATTCGTTTGTTTCCAAGCCTAGCAGTTATAGGAAGGACAATAGCAGCTGTATTTGATGGGTTGAGGAGCTCAGTAATATGCTTCTTCCTGTTCAAGGTCTCAACAATACAAATTTGAAACATTATACACTATTTACTAACCCCTGTTCATGTGCTGCATCAACTGTCGGTATGGCTCCGTTTGTTGTAGAGTACTTAATACAGTGTGCTTTTTCGAAAATATTGGAGAATTCATTTTCAGAGAACTACTTAGTAATTATTTCAGACACATCAATAATAATCTCTTTTGTCCCTGTGTGTCTAATGGAATTTATTACAACAATAGTATCGTCTGCAAAAAGTACCAATTCTGCTTGTTGAATGTTAAGTGGAAGCTGATTCACATGTATAAGGAATGGGAGTGGACCAGAAATTGAAGCCTATGGGATTTCCTTCGTCTTTTCTCCCCAGTCACTAGAATTTTCTACGTTCCCAAGATTTTCGGAATTATTCAACACCAATTTCAGCATTTTGTTGGTTAAGTATGACTCAAACCAGCTGTGTGTAAAGCTACAAATTCCAAATTTTTCCTAAGAGTATAATCGTCTGCACAATCAAACGCCTTGAAGACATCACCAAAAAATAACAGCTGGTGATATTTTATTATTTAAGGCTTCTAATATCAGATGATTGAAGGATAAATAGGATCATCTGCCAAGCAACCATTTTGGATTCCGAACTGTTATAAGCTATGTAATTATTTCTACTTAAATGTGAGACTTCTCTCGAATACGCTACTTCTTAGAGTATTTTGTAAAACGATGTCAGTACGGAATTTTTTTTTATGAAAACGTTTCAGAATTGCATATTTCGAACTGTTGGGAAAAGTTCCATGTGCCAGTATTACGTTATATTCACTAAGGAAATTATTTATTACGGTTGAAAAATTTTTCAAAGTTATGTTTGCAATTCCATCAACACCATAGCACCTTTCGTTTTTCAGAGTTTTTGTAATTCTGTTAATTTCAGTAATGGATGCTGGTGATACGTCTAGTTGTTTAAAGTTCTGTGCAATGACTTTTTCAATATATTCTCTGTCTCCTTCAACTGAACCATGTATTTTTGCTGTTACATTTAGAAAGTATTTTTTAAAAGCACTCAGAGCTTGTGAATTGTCAGTGGCAACATTGTCATTTAGTTTAACTGTTACGGTGTCTTATACGCTGATTGGCCGGCCTGTCTCATGTCTGTCAGTGTGCCACACACATTCAATCTTCTTATCTGCATTATTTATCTGTCACGATGTGCATACAGGTACTTCTTGAGGTTTAATGGCTTTCTTAAAATAGTATAATATATTTTTGAAGTATGCAAGTAACGTCGAAACTTGAATTATTCCGACCCTTATGTGTATTTTCCTCTTTCTGTTACATGAGATTTAATTCCCGTAATCACCCACGGCGTACTTGTTTTCTTAATGAATTTTCTGAATAATTTTTAGCAAAGCTACTTTCAAATATGGACACAAATTTACTATGGAATAAACTGAATCTGACATTAGCATCTCTTTCTAAGACAGCTCACCCTGTAATACCTCTTTTATCTTACTCTTACAAAATTGTATCCCATTCTCATCAATAAGCCTCACTGATTTTTATGAACCTGCCTCAGGGTTGCATGATGCTATATTGTTTATTTCCTGTAATTGTGCCTCATGAGTAGACAGTCCATTAACAACTGGGTGCACATAAATTGACCCAACATGAGCAGTCTAGAAAAATATTATCTCAAGAATGCATCTAGATTTCCCATAGCTGAAAGTTCCGTATTGGGGGATATGTAGATTACTGAAATTACCACAGAATAATTCCACGGTAACACCACACAAGTACGTGCTTATAGGTTCTGTTTCACACAAAAACTATTTCTTTCAGTATTTTTAGCTTTTTGTCCAACATTTACAATTCTTGCAACTCCCTTTCCCTCGTCAACTCTACACAAAACTAGTGCTAGTGTTTAATCCCTTATATTTAACTTCTCCATACCTGCTGCTATATGGCGTTCAGAGAGGCACAGAACATTAACACCCCATAAATTTTCGCATCTTATAGTCGTACAGAAGCTCATCTATCTTGTTTTTTCACCTCCTAATGTTTTGATGAAACAAATAAATTTTAGTTTTCTGGATATTGTTACATATATAATGGTTCTGATCTGCTATAACTTCTTTCAATACTTTATGTCTGTAAGCTAACCCTAACTTAGAAAATATGTCCCTCTGACTCCAGTAAGAACTGGAATTTTGTCTTCTGCACTTGTGGCTCCGTTCACATTTACTTCAAGTTGTTCAGCTAATCTTTCCATCCCCCTGCTTTTCAGGTGCAGGCAATGATTTTTGCATCCAATTGCAGTACTAGACACGATACAAGTACCAGAGTTCCTCTGAAACAATCCACTCAGCTATTTGAATAAAAAGTTCTCGGGTTCCCAGCCGCGTCACGTGATTACAATACACGACTCTTCTGCCAGACATTTCTTTCACGCTATCAAGTGGTATGGCTACCAGTACACCTTCACGTACACTCGCTGCCGGTTGTGACGTCACTGATGTTCGCAGCATCGCTCATGTGGGCATACGCTGACTTGGCGTTCGAAATATCCGCTGCAACCGCGCGATAGCTGGATCCCACTCCGCTTTGAGCTGCAGGCAGCCGTCTCTATTAAGGATGCTATTACTGATTTTTGTTTCAATGGCTTTTTTAACTTCACAGCCCCTAAAGTCGTCAGGGAGTGACGTTAAATTTCATCCGGTTACCGCTTTCTAAATCATGCTCGGCTAAGGTGGATTTCTCGGCGTAGCGTGGGTGATAAAACCTTTATTGTTTCTTCCTGCGTTGTTCTATAGTGCGTACTGTTTGTCCGATGTTAGACTGACCACATTCTCAAGGCATCTTGTAAATCCCAGCTGTTTTGAGACTTGGTGCATCTTTATCTGGACTCAATAATTGTACGATTTTTGTCGGAGGTCTCAAGATCTACTTGATCTTGTGTCTTTTCATCGAGCAGTTTATATTTCCCGACACGGAGCCACAGAACGGTAAGAAAGCAAGTTTCTTTTCCTGCTTCTCGTCCGTGGTCTTACTTTGATTCTTGTCTGAAATCACTTCCGTTTTTGGATGAACTTTGTAGCTCTTGATCCTGAAGACCGTGCGTAGGTGTCTCAGCTCAAGGGGCTGGTTATCAACGTCTAATATCATTCTTGAACGATGAACAATTGTTTTAACATAGCGCTCTTTTGTGCTGGGTGAGGTTTACTTAACTCCACTGCACATAATTACCATTGTTGCACTTTTGTTGGCCATCTTTTAAATTCTATTCAAGACAGTATCAGCTGCGTTCAACTGGTATTCCAAGTTCTTTGGCGTCCCTGACAACATTATCGTTTTGGTTTTTCTCTCTGAAAGTTGTTGCTTTTCTGCCTGAACTTTAATTATTTTCCAAATTTCTGCTCAGTTTCTTTCACAGCTTGCTTAGTGGGTAGATGGGCGTAGGAACGCCCATTTTGTTTTTCCTGATGATAACGCCTTCCTCAGGAATGGAAGACCTTTTTACTTGCGAAATATTTTACACCACAGTATTCCATCACCATTACAGGAAACAGCTGCACTACTAACCTCGAGGAATATAAAACCTATCGTTTCCCCTACATATAATCCGTTCCCAGTATTAACGCAGCAAGGTTATATTGGCTAACGTTTCAAGGCCAGGTCAGTCGGTTATCTAAATTGTTGCTCCTGCAATGAAAAGATTGCTGTCGATCTACGGCCACCAAATGTTAACCTGGCCACTTCATTGCCATTTCTTTTATTGGGGGTGTTACTAGTTTTTTATCGTAAATTCCGTTAGTAGAGTTTCGTCCTTATACGTATTCCATACTGATAAATCTTCACTTCGTCTCCAGCATTTTTTAATAGATCGGTAAAGGTATTGTACATTCCTGTTAGTTTCTTGTTTCTCAAGTCTTTCTGCTCAATAACTATTGAATTCTGGTGTGATAACTGCTGTTCCTATGGATTAATTACTACACTTCATATCTAATTTTGTTACGTCTTGTACTATCTCACTATTTATTTGCCTCATCGAGCTACTTTTTCTGCCACAATTGGTGGTTATTTAGGGTTTTATTGATTTTTATCGGTAAAAATGGAATTTCTAAATCACTCATAGTTCACGGAAGATTAGTAATTATGCGAAGTGACAAAGCACAGCAACACCGAGGAACTTTTTCCTATGTAACTGTAAAGTTTCCCGAGAAGTCTTGTTGTTTCCGTTTCAGGAAGGAGATCCGCGTGTCCGACGTCCGAGCCGGTACCAACAGTGTGAGAAATGATACTGGTGTACTGATCCACGTCAGCGAATTCGTCTTCCACGAAAATTACCATTACGACTACATAAACGACGTAGCTCTGATTAAGGTAAACGCCAGAGTCCTGTATTCATATCAAGTGATGATGTATATGTCTGAGTACGGCAGAACATCAGTATGCGGTAATAATCAACAACTGTTATCATTTCAAGAATTTCTTATGTTCAGTGTTGTATGACTTTTCATAGTATGAGGTTATGATACCTAGTAGCACGTATTTCCTCAACAGAAATTGCACTGGCGGAAAAAATAGCTACGCCAAATAATAATTAATATATAGTAATGAAATTTCAGGCATAATTTTCTAGGTAACACAATTAAGTGATTAACATTTTAACATCATAGTTTAAAGTAAGCAAGAGATAAGCCATTGCAAACGTGAAATGCTGGTGCATTAATAACTGGTGTAACCGCGAGAATGCTGAATGAAAACATGCGAACGCTCTTCTCGAACGGCAGCAGCACAGACCGAGTCACCAACTGTCCGTATTTCGATACCATATAATGCTGTGATCTGAACATACATTCTAAATAATTTCAACCTCAAATTAAGGTCTATATTTCATACTAGCACACTTCTCTTGGCCAGGAATGCCCTTTTTGCCAGTGCTAGTCTGCTATTTATGTGCTCTTTTCTTCGTCCATCACGGGTTATTTTGCTGTGTAGGTAGCAGAACTCCATAACTTCATTTACTTCGTGGTCGCCAATTACGGTGATAAGATTCTGTTACTTCTCATTTCTTTCGTCTTTCTTCGATTTACTCTTAATCCGTATTCTATACTCATTATAATGTTCATTCCATCCAAAAAAAACTATAATTCTTCTTTACTTTATTGAACACTTCTTTTTTTAAGTAAAATCTAGACCAAAATTCTCCTACCACAATTACAGTGCGACAGCTAGCTTCAGTTGCTATCTGCGAGCATCTTCAGATTTGTAACACTTGGAGGAAATGTAGAGTAAGAAAATTATGCACAGTCAAGCAGAATACAAAAACACTCTAGAACAGCTAAGCAAAAATATGAATGTGGAGGCATTTCTAAAGTGAGTGTGAACATTTCACAAATCTATTTAACAGAGTAATACAAAATTTGTTAATGTTTATAAGATAAATCGCCATTCAAAATGTGGTAAAGCGGAAATATGCACTGTAAAGCATTATTACGTGCAGTCATGTAAGGAGAAAAAGTTAAAAATGTAAGCCAAAGATCTGTATTACATCCTTGAGTGGCAACAAGCCGTTTGCAGGAGGAAAATTCTACATAACAGGCATTAATTTAAGACTAAAATTCTGGAAGATTGTGCCTAACTCCACCTAATTTTAAAATCATAAAAATGACTGGAGAATATAGTTGAAAACTATCAAACAGGGAAGCTGCCTTTATAGATAACTGGCAACGTGCCATATGTTAAAGACAGATCATACGTGAGAGTCAAATGATGTAAACATATAAGTAGCGCTAAGTAGGTCAATAACAGGATACAAAACATGTCATACGTGAGAGTCAAATGATAAAAACATCGAAGTACAGAGTAGCGCCAAAAATAAGAAAAAACGTCATCTCGCAAACTGACAATAATATAGGAAAATTTCCAGTTGTATGAATAGAAGTTGCATCACAAAAACCAATATTTGCGATAGTTCAGCCGGTATTTTCTCGAGAAAAGTATATGCAACTGGTGCAAAAATTGTCAGCTGTTCCGTACCTGTAAATATACAAGCCAAAGAGGTCACTGTAATTTTATAATGAAGATATGTGATCAACAATTGTAGAATGAGAGGGTACTGTCATACCGCACCTTAAAGAAGAATGTTTCTGCATGGTGTTGGAAGTCATAATCATTATAAATTGTGTACAGGGTGAAGGATAAAAGTAAAATACTGTACGCCCTCCAACCTGAAAAGACACTTGAAAACTAACTGAGTTATGCAAGGACTCCTATTGACCAGTCGAAGTACTCGAAACGGGAGACAGGTGGCGCGGGAGCGCTTGCACTTTCAAAGATTGACACTATTGTTTCGCATGTGTACTGCAAAGGAACATTGCAATGACGACTAAAAATGACGTAATGTCTAATTTATACCTAACGTAATAATGCAAGTGAATAATAAACGACCAGAGATCGAATAGACATATAAAATATAAAGCATCCAAAACAGTAGGGACTTCAGTGTTGTTAATCATAGAATTTTGAGATGAAAGATGAGGCGACAGCTGATGGTGAAGCAGGAGGGATTCCGCTAGCAGTATTACAGGCAGGCGCAGGTAGATGGCAGATAGCGGCATATGTTCTGAGAGACGTGCGGTCGCAGATAAGCGACGGCTGATCGCTCTTTAACATTTTATGGAACATTTTGAAGAAATAATTCTACTCAGTTCTTTCTGGTCATTCGAAACTTTATCTGAGGCCTTCTTCACGGTGGAACAAATCCCTAACTCTTCGAGTAAATAAAGTCATCTTCCCACTGGAGCGTAATGTAATATCTCTAGCCCTTGATCAATGTCCTATACCGTACGTGTTTCAGAGGTAATACGCGAGCCAAAAACTGATAAATTACGATAACAGTTATGCTCTCTGAAACGTAAATCAAAAGATCGGCCTGTATGGCCAATATAGTAACTGTCGCAGTTGACAGAACTGAGCTTGTACTCACACAATTTAAGCTTTGGCTCTACACGGTGTCGTATGCATGCCTTCAGGGAGTCTGTAGTTTGCGTACCAATCCTAACATCCGTTCTGCGGAAGCACTTCTCAATATTTTGTGACGCAAGACCATTGTGGGTCATTGCCGTAAATTTAATTTTATTTGTACGTTTACTATTGGCATAAGGAACGGTCTTATTCTGGCCTGGTTTGAGTATGTCAGCTTCACAATGCTGTAAAGGAAGCCGTAGTAGGCAATGAATCATGCAACGGAAAATAGATATTTTATATCACTAAGGGTGTGACGAGTGGGCGTTAATAATTACGTCAGAACATGTAGGTCTGTTGTAAATACCGAATATATGCTTATTGTTTCGTGTAGTAATAGGGAAGTCTAAGTAATTGATAGCACAGTTCCGCTCCAGTTCCAATATAAAACCGGTTTTCGGGTACATAGTATTTATTAATGATGCGAAGTTATTTATGTCGGCCTCGTCCTCATTAAATAAAAGAAGGACGTCATCCACGTGTCACTTGTAGTATACTGTTTTTCTCTTATAGTACAGTGTATTCTTGAAAAAAAAATATTTTCACGATCATTGACAAAAATATCCACTAAAGTCCCGGCGAAGCTATTGCCCACTGCAGGCTCATCTTCGTCATAATAAATTTTTCCATTAAGGGCAAAGTAGTTGCAGAATAACTACATCTCTAGCAGCTCGATTATAATTTCACCTACATTCACTTTCTCATGTTAGTAAATTATTTTTATAATATCAAGGCACCCTTTTACCGAAGAAGTTGCTGTATCCAGCAATGCAAGTTTGGCGTTATTAGGTATTTTAACATGTTAGCAAGCTCGGAACTATTATCTATGAGATCTCAAAAATGAAGGCCTCTTTCAGTTTTCTCATTCAATACACGATTCATCTCGTAATTTGGGGATGTAGTATTTTTAACTACAGGTCTAGAAGATTTTTCCATTTTGGACACCTTAATTTGTGAACGTATTGTGGAGTAGTACTATTTACAGATCTTTTTCCTGGATCCTAAAATAGGAAGATAGAACTATGGGTTCCTTTTTAATGTTTGTGTGACACTTCTTTAGCTCAATGATACAACTGACTGCGACATTATCCTTGTATGCCCTACTGACTATAACTTTTCGGTTGTAAGTTTCCTTCCTCGATGCGGTGTTTGACTTTATCTGCGTAGCCAACGAATTTTTCGTTTTGATAGCAACACTAATGGGGTTAAACTTGTTCATTTTAGCTAGCTCAGTGACCATTTCAGTGTCCACAGTTATTTCTTTTACCTTATTCCGCCTAAGTGCAGGGAGACATTGAAATTCAGACCTTCATCTAGCAATTCCTGTACATATTTATAAAAAACTATGTGGATTAAATTAACTACTCTATCATGAAATTTGAGTACGTTTTGGGCATCCTGTTGCTTAACAAATTTATGTTCCATGTAAATATTATAAATCTTTTTATCATGCTTATTAGGAATAGGATGTTGGTTTCCCTCACAACGTTGACCTATATTAAGAATAACAAGACTGAAATTGCCACATGATATAGTGTTCTGTTATCGGAGTTCTAACTGCTTGTCTTTCTTGTTTAAGGTGTCTTCAATTCAATTCCTTATTTTCACTCAGGATAGCAATGTTATTAGTGAATTTTATTATGGATATCCTTTCATCTTGAATTTTAACCACACTCTTGAAACTTTCTTTCGTTTACGTCATTGCTTCTTCGTTGCGTAGGTTGAACAGTAGCGGCGAAAGACCACGTCCTTGTCTTACACCCTTTTTAATCCGAGCACTTCGTTCTTGTTCTTCCACTCTTAATCTTTCCTCTTGACTCTTGTAAATATTATAGATTACCCGTCTTTTCCAGAAAGATTACCCCTATTTTTCACAGACATTCAAACATCTTGGAGCATTTTACATTGTTGAATACTTTTTCCAGATGGACACCTCCTAAGATCATGTCTTGATTATTCTTTAGTCTTGCTTTCATTATCAACCGCAACGCGAGAACTGCCTTTTTGGTGGCTTCACCTTTCCTAAAGCCATAGTGATCGTCGTCTATCAGGTCTTTACTTCTCTTTTCAGTTTTTCTATATATTATTCTTGTCAGCAATTTTGATGCATGAACTGTTAAGTTACTCGTACGATAATTCTCAAACTTGTTGGCTTCTACAATTTGGGAAATTGTGTGGACGATGTTTCGTCGAAGGTCAGATTGTGTATCGCAAGATTCATATATTCTATCCACCAACCTGAATAGTTGTTCTGTTTTCGCTTTCCCAAGCACTTTTAGAAATTGTGATGGAATGTTATCCATTATTTCTGCCTTATTCGATCTTAAGTCTTCTACCTTTTAATTTCTAATTCTGATACTGCATCCCCTATGTCTTTTACATCGACTCTTATTTCTTCTTCTATCACGTCATCATACAAATCTTCTCCCTCATAGAAGCCTACAGTGTACTCTTTCCACCCATGCACACTCTCCTCTGCATTTAACAGTGGAATTTAGAGGCGAGCTGCTAGATTTGTTACCATCTGGTTTCAGCGACACGTTAAGTGATACGGAGATGCTTCGGGAACTCAAATAGGAATCCCTGGAGGGAATGCGACGTTCTTTTCGAGAAACACTGTTGAAAAAATTTAGAGAACCGGCATTTGAAGCTGACTGCCCAACGATTCTACTGCCACCGACATACATTGTGCGTAAGGACCATGATGATACGATACGAGAAATTAGGTCTCATACGGAGGAATATGGAGAGTAGTTTTTCCCTCGCTGTATTGGCGAGTGGAACGGAAAGGAATTGACTAGTGGTACAGGGTACCCTCCTCCGCGCACAGTATGGTGGCTTGAGGAGAATCTATGGAGAAGTAGACGTAGATGAGAATTCCCATTGCACGGCGACGCTAATTTCAATTATTCCTGTAGCGACAGCAACTATATTACAGCACTTTTGCGTCTTTGCATACGCCCCTACAAGAACACGGACTGTTTCGTGTTAGAACGGAAGATATTGGCCCGTGTGAGATGTTCCAGCACACCAAGTTGGAAGAGGATGTACAATGGCAGAAAACAATCGCAACGCCAAATAATAATTAACGTAGAGTAATAACATTTCAGAATATATTTGTCTAGGTAACTTATTTAAGAGATTAACATTGTAAATGTGAAATGCTGGTTCATTAAAAACTGGTGTAACCACTGGAATGTTGAATGTGAGCACGCAAACCTGCTTGCATTGCGGCTCCGTAAACTTCCCCGGCGTGGTAATTTATGATATTCCTACTGCGTCTCCAGCCGGAACATAACGTCACCTTGACATTTACGGAGCCGCATAAAGAGCTTCTACGGGGAGGCGATGTTTAAATTTGTAAGGAATTTTGATAAACTTCGTAATAAGAAGGGGAAGTTTCTGAGCGCCCTCTCTTTTCTGCTGAGATGCCGGAAAGAATGTAAAATACCTCATTTTGCCAGAACTGTTCATTACCTTGGGACAAAAGTTACCAATAACATTAAGAACCGTGCTGGTTTTGCCTTAGTAATGAAGCGCATTCGTTTTACACTCAGACAGCTGAATTTCTTATCGAAGGATTTATTTTGTTTGCATTTGGAAGTATTGGCACTGTTGTCCGTTGCATACTGGGAACAGGTTGACCTTTCGTTTTGGTCAATATCAGACTGGGTTGATACAACGCAGTCAGTAGGCAGTCTTCGAAGGTTCACCGGCTTTCTTCTCAGTCTAACGGATACACCGTCGACATGTTGTGATTGATCTCACAACCAAACAATTAGACGATGCTACGCCGGCAGTATTGAAAAAGAGATTAAATTTTACCCCTACACGCAGGAATTTTCCCATCACTGAATTCATTTCAGAGGGCAAACAAGGGGTGTCAAGGCACCCCTTGGATCTAGATGATGAATTTAGGCAAGAGATCTCGCGTACGTTGCGCCCTGTGCCAACCCCGTGAAGTAACATCTTCTCACTTTAATAAGCCGCGATCCGGTCCACAAGAGATCAGGATTTAGTAATTCTACCAGCGTACAAGGCCAGTGTAATGGTTCTTCTTTCTCGAGACTATTAGTTCTATAAAATATATCTTTTACTTGGAGACTCGGCATACCAACAATTTCAGAACCATCAAACTGAGCGTATAAAACGCAAGACGCTTCCACTTTTGAAGAAGAGTTCATTATTTGACGATCTTCTTAAAAAACTTCGACCTGCTGCTGCAGTCACGCCGAAATTATACGATTTGCCAAGGTTGACAAGCAAGAGCTTTTTCTACGGCTTATTTGCTAGCAGTTCGGATGCTTCTACCTACAACTTCGCCAAGTATTTAGCATCCATTCTCATTCCCCATGTCGGAAAATGCGAACGTCATATTTCCAATTCTCTGGTTTTTACTCAGCCTTTGATGTTTTTGGTATCAGTGCCACTGATTTGCTCGTTAGTTTTGATATTGTGTCACTTTTTACCAGGCTTCCTCTTGAAGATTCGTTTCCGTTAACTGGAAAAAAATTGTACCGAGAAACAACTGAGCTTTGTCGCCATTTGTTGACGTTGGTGTATTTTTTATTTAATGACAAATACTTTGAATAAACTGACGTAGTGGCAATGCTGAGTCCATTATCCCCCATAGTCACCAATTTGTTTATGGAAGATTTTGAAGACACACGGCGTTCTTAATACTAACATGTATTTATATACAGGTCGGCGATACGTTTATGGTGTGGACACATGGGAGAGATGCTCTGGATCGTTTCCAAGATCATTTTAATTGTCTGCATCCCAATATTACATTCAAGATGGAAGTTGAAAAGGATGGAAAACTTCCATTTTTAGGCGTCTTGGTCTACTTGAGGGTGGTGGGACATTAGGACACAGCGTTTATCGTAAGACCACGCATACGGTCCGATATCTTTATGCAGCGTCACCTATGTCATCAACGCAAAGGGGCCCTACGTACACTGGTAAAAAGAGCTTATGCCATCTCAGATGCAAATAGTTTGACACAAGAACTGAATCATCTCAGAGCAGTTCCCTAGAGGGAATCAGCAGAAGATACAAGCAAATCGGCGCGTTCCTACCTTCCGCGGGAAACGTATCTTCAAAAATAGGAAGAACGTTTAAGAGATTTGATATTAAAAGTGTATTCATTCCAGCAGCTAAAGTAGAACGCTGGTTGCCTCAGTGAAAGATGATTTGGGTTTGAGAAGCCCGATGTCCGTAAAATTCGCTACTATTGCGGGAAAGCCCATATTGAATTCGTACGGTCGAGGATCTGTGCGTGGAGCACCGTCGCCACAGAAGGAAAAACCTGCGGTTGCGGAACTTGTCATACTGAATGATGTAATATGTTGCACGACTGGTTGCCTCTGTGTCGCGTTCTTGGGACTGTGTAGTGAATGACGCTATTGAAATCCGGATGACAATATTATGAACAGAGATAAGGGATATCCTTTACTTAAGAGTAGGAACCTTATTTTGTTTGACATTAAAACACAACGGTCCTTGTTTCGGTCGTCAAAAGGTATCAACAGTGTTTGATATCGATTTATCGTTTCCACGAGTTTTCAGCACCGTTGCGCTGTCGTAATTTGCGCTAGAGGGCAGTTACGTTCGCGTTGTTTGATTTCAGTTCCGGCGAGTTTGTGGGACGCTGTTTTCATCTGAAGATGGGGGCCGGTGTGGCCGAACGGTTCTAGGTGCTTCAGTCTGGAACCGCGAGACCGCTACGGTCGCAGGTTCGAATCCTGCCTCGGGCATCTATGTGTGTGACGTCCTTAGGTTGGTTAGGTTTAAGTAGTTCTAAGTTCCAGGGGACTGATGACCTCAAATGTTAAGTCCCGTAGTGTTCAAAGACATTTTTTTTGACCGCCGAAATACTGTGTCAAGATGACGTTATGTTCCGGCTGGAGACTCGATATGAATATCGTGCATGCATTGTGTCGTACAGTTGGCGGTGTCAGTTTGTGGGATGTAGTTCCATGCCTATTGCACTTAGTCGGTCAATAGAGTGACGGTTAAAGCTGTTTGTGGATGATGATGGAGTTGTTGCCCCATGATATCCAATATGTGCTTGATTGGAGGTGGTGATCGAGCAGGCCAAGCCAACATGTCGAGAATCTGTAGAGCATCTTCAGTTTCAACAGCGATATGTGGGCGAGGGTTATCCTGTTGGAAAACATCCACCGGAATTCTGTTCATGAATGGCAGCACAACAGGTCGAATCTCCAGGGTGACCTACTGTTTTCAGCGAGGGTACGCGAGACAACCGCGAGACTATTCCTGCTGTCATAGGAAACTGCACGCCAGACCATAGCTCCAGGTTGAGTTCCAACGTGTCTAAGCACGCAGACAGGTTGGGTGCAGGTCCTCAACTGGCCTCCTTCTAATCGCCACACGGCCATCACTGGCACCGAGCCAGAATCAGCTTCCTTCAGAAAATACAACAAAGCTTCACCCTGCCTCCAGTGAACTCTCGCTTTGCACCAGTGAAGTCGCAAATGGTTTTCGGTCAGTGAAACGCACGCCTCAGGGCTTCTGGCTCGGAGTTTTCCTTGAAGTAATCAATTTGTAACAATTCGTTGTATCATTGTGGTGCCAACTGCTGCTCAAATTGCTACTTCAAAAGCAGTACGATGCCCCAGAGCCATACGCATAACATGGTGGTTCTTCCCAAACGGTAGTGCCACGTGGCCGTCCGGAGGCCAGTCTTCTTGCGACTGTACATTCTCGTGACCACCGATCCCAGCAGTTATGTACAGTGGCTACATTCCTGCCACGAATCTCTGAAACATCGCAGAAAGAACGTGCAGCTTCTTGTAGTCCTATTACACGACCCGTTTCAAATTCAATGAGGTGTTGATAATGGCGTCCTTGTCCCCATGTAGTCGTTCTTGACTGACATCGCCTCACCACGTCCGATCTCAAGGGTAACTAATGCTCACGGCCGTTCCAACGACATTTAAAGAAAACCTAATTTACATCCTCACAGGGGTGCTACTAGCACCACTCTTATGCGAGTGGCGCGAAGTCTGAAATGACCTTTCAGGTACAGAAACACGCCTACCAACTTTCGTTTTTGCCACACAGCTCCTTCTTGGTGTTGCGATTTTTTTTCGTCAGTGTATTAAAAGTAGTCGGAGCTTTATACAAGTTCTGAACACAGTCCACACAAATATTTTGAGAATTGTCCACGAACAACAAGACCTACCCACCTCATCCGACTTCTCGTGTAGGGTGAAGTTTGGAAGTTGGTTCATACAGCAGTGTGAGGAAAACCACAAATCTTTTGCTTTCGCGTTGTTCTCAGACGAAACCGTTTTTACAAGACAGGGAAAGTTCTACATTGGAATAGCTATACAGGGTGAACGTCAATAAAGCCGACAAACTGCAAGGACGAATTCCTGACTGGAAATGGAGGAAAAAAGATCCTATGAAGATGTTTCCGGAAATGCATCGTTGCACAGTACACGGCGCTGGCGAATGAAATTTCCTCTCACCACTTTGTTCCTTGTTTGTTGCAAGCTATTTAAATGACGCAGCGTAATTTAAACAGAAGATTGTACCTGTATTCATGTCTGAAACAAGCCGAGACGGTGTTTATGTACGGCCAAGCAGATGCAAAGGGTCGAGAGGCAGGACGGCTGCACCAGTATCCTGTAGAACTGGGTCCTCAATATCTGGTGTATGCACAGTTCGCCGCCTCTCTGCTCATTCGTCTGTCTGAAAGGATTCATGATCACACAAACCCCCAAAAAGGGCTTGAGATGTTGCATGATGTGGCTGGTGTCTGTTACAGTACTTGTTTTGGTGTAGTCATGCTGCTTCTCGACCGTTTACATCTGCTTGGCCGTACACAAACACTATCTCGGTTTGTTCCGGTCATGCTGCTTACAGTGGGTGGCGTCAGTCACACAGCCTGCAACACACAAGTAACACAGGGGAAGTGGTCAGAGGAACTTTCGTTCGTCAGTGCCATCTACCGTGGTAACGATTCATTTCCGAACATATGTTGACAGGACATTTTTTACAGGACATTTGTTCTGCATTTCCAGTCAGGAAACCGTTCCTGTAGTTTGTCTGTTTTATTAATGTTCACACCGTACATGGCATGACGAAAGCCCACACGCGATCACTATTAACGGTTATGGAAGTGAGCCTCACGTATTTCCCGATAAACGAGACGCAGTCATGTGTAAAATGTTACTTCAACATTTTATCACTGTTCCTAAAAGAAGTGCGCAGAGATTTTGTGAGTTTATGTGGTTCAAAAATCAACACATTTCGATCTCTATCTTAAACTTCTTCCGAAACAATTGACATAAACTCAGATTTGTAACCAAGTCGTCATAAATTTTGAAGGTGCTCTTGCTGCCGATTGTAATTCATTGGCTAGGTGTGTCATACTCCTTATATGCTGATATTTCCAGAATAAATTTAGCAAAGAACCTAAATTGTTGGCTATATCAAGTGCTTGCAATCACCCGACACGTCTTTTCCGGGATAATGTGATGCGCATGCCGAGCGATGCAACAGGTCGTTCTCCTCGAAAACTATCCATTGTCTTGCCGCTTCAACTAGACTGATTATTGGACAACGGCGTTTGCCATTTCTTTTCTAACCCATGTCCTGCTACAACCATGAATGGTTCATGGGACTGATTCGAATGACACTGAAATAGAGTCATTGTTGACGTTGTGGTCTTCAGTCCGAACATGGTTTTATACATTCTCACGCTACTCTGTCCAGTCCAACCTTCTTCGTTTAAAACTTCTTCATCTCCGAATAACTGCTGCAACCAACATTCGTTTCAACCTGTTTTTTGTTTTCATCCCTTCGTCTCCCTCTGCCTCCCCTTTCCAAATACACAGTACCCTCGAATACTAAATTAGCGTTTCCCCCATGTCTCAGTAGGTGACCTATCGACCGATCCCCTCTGTTTCTTTCCTTCCCAGTTGTCATCAGTACCTCCTCATTGGCCGTGGGATCTACCCATCTAATCTTCAGCATTCTTCCGTAGCAGCAAATTACGGATGCTTTTATTCCCTTCTTCTCTGTACCGCTTATCACCCACGTTTCATTTCCGTACAAAACTCAATCCAGACTAATACTTAAATTTATATTCGATGTCAACAAATTTCTCTTCTTCACGAACGTACTTCGTTCCATTGCCAGTGCACGTTTCATACACTCTCTACCACGGCCATCTCCTCTGTTGTACTGTCCAAACAGCAAAACTCAGCTATTTCTTTTAGTGTCTCATTTCCTAATCCAATTCCCTCAACATTGCGTGATCCAATTCGACTACATTCCATTAGCCATTGCTTTTGTTGGTGCTCGTCTTACATCCTCCGTTCAAGACAATGTTCACTCCGTTCAACTGCTATTCCATGTCCTATGCTGTCAGTGAGAGGATTACAATTTCATCAGTAAACTTATTTCTTCTCCAAAATTTCTTTGGTTTTCTTTAATGCTTGCTGAGCGTACAGACTGAATAATATCGGGGGTGGGTTACAACCTTGTTTCACTCCCTTCTCAACCACCGTTTCTCTTTCACGCATTCCGATTGCTTTCATTGTCATCTGGTTTCTGTACGAGTTGTAAATAACGTTTCACCCCCGCTGCTTCCGTAATTTCAAAGAGTGTATTCCAGTCAGCATTGTCAAAAGGTTTCTCTAAGCCTACAGTTGCCAAAAACGTACGTTTGCCTCTTTTTAACGTGTCTTGTCGGATAATTTGTAGGGTCAATAAAGCCCTAATACCTTTCGTATTACTACAGTTCTCCGGTACCCAAATTGATCTTCCCCGAGGATGACCTCTACCAGTTCTTCGATTTTTCTGTAAATAACTGCAAACATGATTTATTTAAGTGATAGTTCGGTAATATTCACATTATTCAGCACCTGTAGAGCCAATAACCCAACCCAAATAGTAGCTTCCAGGTCAGAAGCAATCCCACAATTTTTTGAGAAGTTAAAGCCGTGAGTGTACGACGTTTCCACAGTTGTGGCACTGAGTAAAAATTTGATGTACCTATCTGGATTGTCCTCAATACATTTCAAAGGCTTATTTTATTTCGCCAATTGGTAAGGTGGGCTTGTGCAGTGACACTCAACTGAGATGTAGCTGGTTCGAACCCTGATGATAGAAGAAACTATTATTACCAGTATATGGCTGAACACCAAATTTTGTGTCAAATCGTTGCCTGATTTCCACAACTCTGGTCAATGACTCATGGAATGATTCTGCTGTTGGTAACCAGTCCGCCAGATGGGGACTTAAATCCCAGAGGACCCAAAAGTTCTGTTCAGGACGTGCAGGCTGCTTGCCGTTTTGTTATCTTCATCACAATTGAAAACACAAATACTCACTCATCACAAGTTGCCACGCTAAAGGGATTTGAAACGCCTATCTCTCTAATGCCGTCTGTTACAGATTGGCACTAGGTTAACAGCCAAACGAGTTTGTATTTTATGTATTATATTTCAAATATCCGTTTCATCTGATCACCAATTAACAATAAGATGGAAAATGTATTAACAGCGATTCTTTTCACTGATTCCAGCTGGTGCAGCCTCTCACTTTGGGTCCCCGAATACAGCCAGTGCCTCTACCGGAACAGGGACAGCAGACAGCCGGCGGGACCATAGCCACCGTGGTCGGATGGGGAGCTACAGAGGTGAGCCAACGTCAACTCGCAACAGCAGAAAAACGCGATTATCAGTGAAACTCCTGTACATAAGAACAACACGGAATGAATTTCTATGAGTTGTACTGTTGCAGCGTATCTCAGCGTGCTGCTCTACAGATTATTATATGCATCAAAAACAGTAGTTTCTGTACAAACTGCGCATAAATACTATCACAGCTAATGATGATGATGATCAGCTTAGAGAGAGTAAACATCTTGGTTATGAGGCCTTAGTTCGACTGGAAACCGGCGTAAATGACGTGCAAAAGGAAAGCTAAATGGTTAGATCCAGGCTCTCTGACCTTGTCATCGTGGTTGAAAATCTGCATGACCCTAACTTCAGTCAGATGGTTAAAAGCAAGATATAACCTTGGCACCTAGAAATGTGACCAGTCACGACGATCGGATGCCAGTGCGGAAGTAACCGCTACTGAAGGCTCACCAACGGCAGACGTCTGTTGTGAAGGGTGCTCCCTTCCGTCTCTCCCCCCCCCCCATCCTATCCCCCCAAACACCCCCTCCCCCATACACACACACCCACAGAATCCCATACCAACATCAATGAAGCGTACAGTGGGAAGCCTCATCAGATTCATTACGACTAAAATGGGGTGATAAATAAAGATTTATGAAGGCTAGAAAGATTATTAGCTTAAACAGTTAAATTAATATAATTTGTACGTAAAAATTTAAAAGTGCGTGACGATACTGAAAAAAAAAACAGCTGGAGGCCACTCAGGGTACATACCACTACAAAAACTGTAATCTGAAGAAAGGTATACAAGCTCAAAAATACCATGAAAACTCAGTATGCTAAAGTGAACTTCATGTTACAGAAAACAGTTCAATAACACCCACCCCCTATCCGCCTACCCTGCCCCCCAAACACACTCTCTCTCTTTAGGACACCGATTTGAGCAAGTGTGCCGAAAAGATCTATGCATCTCGGTGCTATGTATGTATATCAGTACTAGCGTAGTGATTTTATTTCTCAAATGGAAAGCGCTATAAATATTCCAACTGAAGAGACAGTAATGTAAGAAATTCTCAGTATAATATAGCAATAAATTACAAGCGTTGTCATTCCGCTGTATCTGTAGATCTGTAATGTCACAGTATATTCTGTTCTAACAACAAATGAGAAAAGACCATCGACAAATTCAGTAACTGGACAAAATTTCAGTGAAGAAGCTGGATTGATGAGTATTTCTTTGTGCGCGCTGATGCGAAATGGAACTGGAAAAAGCGTAAAGCTGTTGTAGAATATACTAGTGACCCACTTAAGTAGCACATTGGTTGCTTTTGAGTGCTGCGGAGGGTACAGATCTTGTACCCGGCAGTTATGTGACACTAAACCGCTGACTTAACTCGTGGTGTGTGTGTGACAGTCGGTTGTATGGAGCTACTGGAGTCACATGGGTCGAAGGGAAGACGTGAACTAGAATTAGAGACGCGAACTCCCACAGAGGCTAACCAAAAATCGTTCTTCCTTGGCATCATTCGCGACTGTAATAGGAGACGAGGGACGTGACCGTGGTACATCTACATCTACATCTACATACATACACCGCAATCCACCACACGGTGCGTGGCGGAGGGTACCTCTTACCACAACTAGCATCTTCTCTCCCTGTTCCACTCTCAAACTGAACGAGGGAAAAATGACTGCCTATATGCCTCTGTACGAGCCCTAATCTCTCTTATCTCATCTTTGTGATCTTTCCGCGAAATGTAAGTTGGCGTCAGTAAAATTGTACTGCAGTCAGCCTCAAATGCTGGTTCTCTAAATTTTCTCAGTAGAACGCCTCCTTTCCTCTAGAGACTCCCTCCCACCCGAGTTCCTGAAGCATTTCCGTAACACTCGCGTGATGATCAAACCTACCAGTAACAAATCTATTAGCCCGCCTCTGAATTGCTTCTATGTCCTCCCTCCGTCCGACCTGATAGGGATCCCAAACGCTCGAGCAGTACTCAAGAATACGTCGTATTAGTGTTTTATAAGCGGTCTCCTTTACAGATGAACCACATCTTCCCAAAATTCTACCAATGAACGGAAGACGACAAACCGCCTTCCTCACAACTGCCATTACATGCTTGTCCCACTTCACATTGCTCTGCAATGTTACGCCCAAATATTTAATCGACGTGACTGTGTCGAGTATTCAAACATTACAGGATTCTTTTTCCTATTCATCTGCATTAATTTACATTTACCTGTATTTAGAGTTAGCTGCCATTCTTTACACCAATCACAAATCCTGTCCAAGTCATCTTGTATCCTCCTACAATCACTCAACGACGACACCTTCCCGTACACCACAGCATCATCAGCAAACAGCCACACATTGCTATCCACCCTATCCTAAAGATCATTTATGTAGGTAGAAAACAACAGCGGACCTACCACACTTTCCTGGGGCACTCCAGATGATAACCTCACCTCCGATGAACACTCACCATCGAGGACAACGCACTGGGTTCTATTACTTAAGAAGTCTTCGAGCCACTCACATACTTGGGAACCAATCCCATATGCTCGTACCTTAGTTAGGAGTCTGCAGTGGGGCACCGAATCAAACACTTTCCGGAAGTCAAGGAATATGGCATCCGTCTGATACCCTTCATCCATGGTTCTCAAGGTATCATGTGAAAAAAGGGCGAGTTGCGGTCGCAGGGCGATGTTTTCTAAAGCCGTGCTGATGTATGGACAGCAACTTCTCTGTCTCAAAGAAATTCATTGTATTGGAACTGAGAATATGTTCGAGAATCCTGCAACACACCGATGTTAAGGATATTGGTTTGTAATTTAGAGGATCCGTCCTTCTGCCCTTCACATATATAAGCGTCAACTGCGCTTTTTTCCAGTCGCTCGGGACTTTACGTTGGGCAAGAGATTCACGATAAATGCAAGCTAAGTGAGGAGCCAATGCAGTAGAGTACTCTCTGTAAAACCGAATTGGAATCTCATCAGGACCTGGCGATTTATTTATTTTCAACCCATTTAGCTGCTTCACAACCCCAGGGATGTCTATCACTACACAAAGTACCCTTCGCCACACACCGTCAGATGGTTTGCGGAGCACAGATGTAGATGACCACATTGTGAAAGGAGATATCCGATTTGTTGGTGCATCGACACGGACTGTCCTACACCTCTAGAAGAAACTACGTACCATTTTCAGCCATGTAACTTTGTGTACTCGACTTAACCGTCAAGGATCGGACACGGGTGTCACACTTCATCAACGACAATCGGTTTCTAACGCGATAGGAATTTTTGCTGTCAGTGATTATAGTTCCATTGCAACTGATCTCCGAGGAAAGTTACGCGGGAAGTGCATTCAGTGGATATTTGAAGTCGGATACCTCGAAAATGTCCGTTGTTCACATTGGCACCAAAAGCTATACATCTTCATTGGCCAGCAGCTGACAGAATTCAAGTTGTGTGATTCTTATAACTGAGATTTTGCCTCTCACAATTAGTGCGAGGCGATATCGCACCAACAGCAGAATGAGCCCTTTGAACCACTGTGTGTAAAGGCTGCAGTTCCAGTTGGAAATGGCTCTGTGGTCATATGGAGTAAACCAGGACGTTTATTTCAAATTTCTCATCCTTCAAGCGTTGACCCCCTTCTAAATCTTCATAATTGAACGTGCTGTTGACTCATTCGTCTTCCAAAACAACAGCCTTTTCACAGTCTTGCACACATACGTTCCCACTTTGACGAACACTCAGGCATGTTATCATGTCCCAGCTGCTCCGCTACACTGACCGATCTTTACACCATAAAAATACCTCGGATTGTATGAAATAGCTGAGGAAACATAGCGACAGCCTCACAGTTTACATCTACATCTACATCTACATTGATACTCCGCAAGCCACCCAACGGTGTATGGCGGAGGGCACCTTACGTGCCACTGTCATTACCTCCCTTTCCTGTTCCAGTCGCGTATGGTTCGCGGGAAGAACGACTGTCTGAAAGCCTCCGTGCGCGCTCTAATCTCTCTAATTTTACATTCGTGATCTCCTCGGGAAGTATAAGTAGGGGGAAGCAATATATTCGATACCTCATCCAGAAACGCATCCTGTCGAAACCTGGCGAGCAAGCTACACCGCGATGCAGAGCGCCTCTCTTGCAGAGTCTGCCACTTGAGTTTATTAAACATCTCCGTAACGCTATCACGGTTACCAAATAACCCAGTGACGAAACGCGCCGCTCTTCTTTGGATCTTCTCTATCTCCTCCGTCAACCCGACCTGGTACGGATCCCACACTGATGAGCAATACTCAAGTATAGGTCGAACGAGTGTTTTGTAAGCCACCTCCTTTGTTGATGGACTACATTTTCTAAGCACTCTCCCAATGAATCTCAACCTGGTACCCGCCTTACCAACAATTAGTTTTATATGATCATTCCACTTCAAATCGTTCCGTACGCATACTCCCAGATATTTTACAGAAGTAACTGCTACCAGTGTTTGTTCCGCTATCATATAATCATACAATAAAGGATCCTTCTTTCTATGTATTCGCAATACATTACATTTGTCTATGTTAAGGGTCAGTTGCCACTCCCTGCACCAAGTGCCTATCCGCTGCAGATCTTCCTGTATTTCGCTACAATTTTCTAATGCAGCAACTTCTCTGTATACTACAGCATCATCCGCGAAAAGCCGCATGGAACTTCCGACACTATCTACTAAGTCATTTATATATATTGTGAAAAGCAATGGTCCCATAACACTCCCCTGTGGCACGCCAGAGGTTACTTTAACGTCTGTAGACGTCTCTCCATTGATAACAACATGCTGTGTTCTGTTTGCCAAAAACTCCTCAATCCAGCCACACAGCTGGTCTGATATTCCGTAGGCTCTTACTTTGCTTATCAGGCGACAGTGCGGAACTGTATCGAACGCCTTCCGGAAGTCAAGAAAAATAGCATCTACCTGGGAGCCTGTATCTAATATTTTCTGGGTCTCATGAACAAATAAGGCGAGTTGGGTCTCACACGATCGCTGTTTCCGGAATCCATGTTGATTCCTACATAGTAGATTCTGGGTTTCCAGAAATGACATGATACGCGAGCAAAAAACATGTTCTAAAATTCTACAAGAGATCGACGTAAGAGATATAGGTCTATAGTTTTGCGCATCTGCTCGACGACCCTTCTTGAAGACTGGGACTATCTGTGCTCTTTTCCAATCATTTGGAACCCTCCGTTCCTCTAGAGACTTGCGGTACACGGCTGTTAGAAGGGGGGCAAGTTCTTTCGCGTACTCTGTGTAGAATCGAATTGGTATCCCGTCAGGTCCAGTGGACTTTCCTCTATTGAGTGATTCCAGTTGCTTTTCTATTCCTTGGACACTTATTTCGATGTCAGCCATTTTTTCGTTTGTGCGAGGATTTAGAGAAGGAACTGCAGTGCGGTCTTCCTCTGTGAAACAGCTTTGGAAAAAGGTGTTTAGTATTTCAGCTTTACGCGTGTCATCCTCTGTTTCAATGCCATCATCATCCCGTAGTGTCTGGATATGCTGTTTCGAGCCACTTACTGATTTAACGTAAGACCAGAACTTCCTAGGATTTTCTGTCAAGTCGGTACATAGAATTTTACTTTCGAATTCAATGAACGCTTCACGCATAGCCCTCCTTACGCTAACTTTGACATCGTTTAGCTTCTGTTTGTCTGAGAGGTTTTGGCTGCGTTTAAACTTGGAGTGGAGCTCTCTTTGCTTTCGCAGTAGTTTCCTAACTTTGTTGTTGTACCACGGTGGGTTTTTCCCGTCCCTCACAGTTTTACTCGGCACGTACCTGTCTAAAACGCATTTTACGATTGCCTTGAACTTTTTCCATAAACACTCAACATTGTCAGTGTCGGAACAGAAATTTTCGTTTTGATCTGTTAGGTAGTCTGAAATCTGCCTTCTATTACTCTTGCTAAACAGATAAACCTTCCTCCCTTTTTTTATATTCCTATTAACTTCCATATTCAGGGATGCTGCAACGGCCTTATGATCACTGATTCCCTGTTCTGTACATACAGATTCGAAAAGTTCGGGTCTGTTTGTTATCAGTAGGTCCAATATGTTATCTCCACGAGTCGGTTCTCTGTTTAATTGCTCGAGGTAATTTTCGGATAGTGCACTCAGTATAATGTCACTCGATGCTCTGTCCCTACCACCCGTCCTAAACATCTGAGTGTCCCAGTCTATATCTGGTAAATTGAAATCTCCACCTAAGACTATAACATGCTGAGAAAATTTATGTGAAATGTATTCCAAATTTTCTCTCAGTTGTTCTGCCACTAATGCTGCTGAGTCGGGAGGTCGGTAAAAGGAGCCAATTATTAACCTAGTTCGGTTGTTTAGTGTAACCTCCACCCATAATAATTCACAGGAACTATCCACTTCTACTTCACTACAGGATAAACTACTACTAACAGCGACGAACACTCCACCACCGGTTGCATGCAATCTATCCTTTCTAAACACCGTCTGTACCTTTGTAAAAATTTCGGCAGAATTTATCTCTGGCTTAAGCCAGCTTTCTGTACCTATAACGATTTCAGCTTCGGTGCTTTCTATCAGCGCTTGAAGTTCCGGTACTTTGCCAACGCAGCTTCGACAGTTGACAATTACGATACCGATTGCTGCTTGGTCCCCGCATGTCCTGACATTGCCCCGCACCCGTTGAGGCTGTTGCCCTTTCTGTACTTGCCCAAGGCCATCTAACCTAAAAAACCGCCCAGACCACGCCACACAACCCCTGCTACCCGTGTAGCCGCATGTTGCGTGTAGTGGACTCCTGACCTATCCAGCGGAACCCGAAACCCCACCACCCTATGGCGCAAGTCGAGGAATCTCCAGCCCACACGGTCGCAGAACCGTCTCAGCCTCTGATTCAGACCCTCCACTCGGCTCTGTACCAAAGGTCCGCAGTCAGTCCTGTCGACGATGCTGCAGATGGTGAGCTCTGCTTTCATCCCGCTAGCGAGACTGGCAGTCTTCACCAAATCAGATAGCCGCCGGAAGCCAGAGAGGATTTCCTCCGATCCATAGCGACACACATCATTGGTGCCGACATGAGCGACCACCTGCAGATGGGTGCACCCTGTACCCTTCATGGCATCCGGAAGGACCCTTTCCACATCTGGAATGACTCCCCCCGGTATGCACACGGAGTGCACATTGGTTTTCTTCCCCTCTCTTGCTGCCATTTCCCTAAGGGGCCCCATTACGCGCCACGGGATCTGATCAGTTGTGAGTAATTTTGGCTGGATGTAGAACACCTGAAGGGACTTGTGTACCCTCTTCCCCGCCCAATAGAGGACAATATGAGGGTTGCGGTCGGTGCTAGACGGTGTTAGGGTGATATTGTAGTGTGTCGTACAACTTGGTGTTAACAATACTTGTAAGATCTGTATTTTCATAATAATAAAGGTAATCTTGGCTATCAGACTCGTAAAGAAGGTGCACGGTCTAACTAGTGTCACTAAACAATCAAGTTCGAAAATGTTCAAATGCGTGTGAAATCTTATGGGACTTAACTGCTAAGGTCATCAGTCCCTAAGCTTACACAGTACTTAACCTAAATTATCCTAAGGACAAACACACACACACACCCATGGGAGGACTCGATCCACCGCCGGGATCAGCCGCACAACCCATGACTGCATCGCCTCAGACCGCTCGGCTAATCCCGCGCGGCAACAATATTTTGTATATTTTACACACTATAATAATCTATATTCACCATTTTGTAAGATGTGCACAATCGGTAACTAACTATTTAAATGCAACTCTAAATGAATTGCAGTAGCCGGCCGCGGTGGTCTCGCGGTTCTAGGCGCGCAGTCCGGAACCACGTGACTGCTACGGTCGCAGGTTCGAATCGTGCCTCGGGCATGGATGTGTGTGATGTCCTTAGGTTAGTTAGGTTTAAGTAGTTCTAAGTTCTAAGGGACTGATGATCACAGCTGTTAAGTCCCACAGTGCTCAGAGCCATTTGAACCATTTGAATTGCAGTAGCTGTGCGTCTCCTGCAGGTGCTGAAAGCTACGAAGTCAGAATAATTCACCCTTTGATGTTGGAACGTTCTGTCGATCTGAAGTAGGCCTCCCTATGAACCTTTGTGCTTACCATCTCTTGCAGGGACACCTTTGAAGCATAGACTTTGCTACGCTACTAAGATACTTCGAAACCTAAGAAAAAATCACGGAAGAATTTATCAACAGCCCACAAACAACAGTCTTTTAAAATACGTTTTAAATGTAATTAATCCCTAAGAAAAGATGGGCTCTAAACAGATGGCAAGTCAGAAAAGAAATATCATTGAGTTCCGTGTCTGGCATCATATTACAAAGTTATAAGAGTAAGCAGAATGAACGTGTTTTGTAGTACGCTACCAAACCCACTGATATGAGACTTATTCAGCCTTAAATGCTTGCATTTGTGAAAGGATACGGTGCTACACGAGTCGTTAAACCACTGCAGCGAAATTTTTGTAAGCCAGTGGTGAGGTTGTATGCAGGAATGACAGCAGTTAAGTAGATTGCTAGAATAAACAGATCCAGTTAGAAGAGGAGATAACATTACCGGGTACAGCTCAGAGGCGACTTGCAGGAAGAGATAACGCTATCGATTATCTCCACTGGAAACATATGAAATGAACCCGTAACAAGGTGAGAAGTAGCACAACTCCTACGTTGGCAAGCCAGTGTCCAACGAGAGAAAAAGTTCATCCAAGATCGGTGATGGTCGGCTCTTATCGGGTGTTACACCCAATGTAGAAACCTGGAGCAGCCGAAACAACTGCCCGGGATGACTCCCGACGATGACTGGCTTTCTCAAAGGCCGCGAGCCAACATACTTCCTGCTGAAGTGGAGGTATACAGTGTGGGCAATTCGGGCATGTGACCAACTGACGAAAACATTCCCACATAGGCTGCGCCTCTCGTCGTCGACTGGAACGCCGCAAGTCGGCGAGAGTAGCTTGTATAGAGACTGCGTACTGTATTTCCATTGATAACAAGAAAGGTTGCTATTGTTGCTTTTCTGCTGGCTTGCTACCCAAAACTGTTGTCATCGTAACTGGGCTGCAGATACTGGTAGTGGAAGACACCTGAAACCACGCTACCCGTGGAACACGGGCGTGTGTGCGGTTGCAGTCGAAAAGAAGCAAGGAAGGTTTGGCTTTATCATCCCGTCGACATCGAGGTCGTTAGATACAAATTACAAGCTTTGATTGTTTCAAGGATGGGGCAGGAATCATCCCAGCATTTGCCTGGAACGACTTAGAGAAGTCACAGAAAACCTAAATGTGGATGGTTGGCTGTGGATTTCAATAATCATCATCCGGAATGCGAGTCCAGTGTGCTAACCACCGTACCAATTCCCTCAGTGGCTGCAGTCCAGTCAGTGTGTAGGTGCAGGTACAACATGCTAGCATCCAAAGATCCTGCGCCCCCTTTCACCTTGGAGAAAGAAGTAGTAAAGTCATTGAGTTCGTGCTACATAGCCTATACTCCCTCCCTCCGCTGGCGAGAGAGAGATGGCAGCACCCACTCGAAGCCAGAAGGTGTGGCATCGATGTAGGTTCACACGAGAGTGGTGCCTCAACTGGGTGACAAGGAATGTGTCTGCGGTACAGACCCAAGAACCTGAACCGAGGTTGAGAGACAACACCATACAGACGTCGCAGAAGGCACTGTCACGGTGGCGAACAGTGAAGAGGAAGGGAAGGCTCAATTGAAAAGTTCGGGGGTTGTCCAGAAAGTAATGCACCGAATTTTGTCTTCAACAATTCTTTATTGAACATAATGAGAATTACACACACGAAAGAATGGCGTTTTATCTGCACATTCTATTTTTCCACGTAATCTCCATCCCGTTCTATTGCCTTGCTCAATCGCAAAATAAGAGGGTGTATGCCCTGTCGGTACCAATTCTTGTCATGGTGGCGTAGCCAGTGCTTCACTGTGTGAACGTCCTTTGCCGATTGATAGATGCAGCGCCAACTGCCGAGCTGTAATGCGTCTATACTCGCAAATGACAACACCAGTTCGCTGCAACATGTCAAGTGTGACAGCCGTAGATGGTCACACCGACTGCGCAAATCATGGAGCTCCGCCCAACCGCCTTCTGATGGCCTCACCCTCCATGCCCAACGACTAACTGTACTTCTGTCAGCAGCATGTGCTCCATAGACTTTGCACAAGCGTTTGTGAATGTTCCCCACAGTTTCTTTCTCTGCAGTGACAAATTCACTTGTAACGTACATCACCTACAGATACCATTTTGAAACTGCCCTGCAGCTACGCTATCTGTCGGGAGTGAAAGAAAGTTGGCGCGTTCACTCAGGAGACTTCAGATAATAGATACTAGCGTTTCGCATTCGTAGCACTGTTTCCGGATGAGAAAAAAATGCGGTGCATTGTTTTATTGGCAATACTCGTAGAAACAAATGAAGGGATAGGACATCACGGCAACAGCGACGGCACAGAACAGTCAAAAACAGAAAAGAGCAAGCGTTGAATAGGCCTTGGAGCACTCTTTTACGCATCACGTGTAAAACCATGGAAAAGGAAGAATAGGTTTCATGGACGGAAAGAAGAATAGAGCGCCCTGTTCAGATGAGAAAACTGGTGGAGCCGGGGAGGCCAGGAGAAAGAGCACAGTGCACCTGAGGAGTTGGTTGTGTATGAAATTCCCACAGCTCGCCAAAGCCATGGAGGCAGTCGATGCCAGAGGCCAGACAACCCTTGCGATGGATGGCTCCCTGAGATAGCCAGGCCAGAAACGGACAATCGCACAAACAGAGGGCCCTGCAGACGGACGTTCTAGCGGCTGCATGACCACAGACTCAGATCCCGGAAATGGATGACCTCAGAGATGGAAAACCTCAGGAATGGACGTGCCAGTGAAAGGCGCAAGGCGTATGTGAAATTGTGATACGGAGTGACAAAACGGAATCAGAAAGTTTGAGGACAGAATTTCTGAAGAAGAAATATTCACGATGACGGAAAAAGAGTAAGGAGCACAGAGACTACAACCCCAGTCAAGAAAAGAAGACATACTCAAGGAGACCTGGCCAAAAACATAGGCTCCATTAAGTACAGATCAAACCCGAAATGTCACAGTAAGGCCAGATGCAACAGGAGGCCTGATGCTAATGACACGACAAGAACGGAAAAAGGTGGTACTGGTGCCAAACAGGAAATAGTGGCAGACCCGAGAGGTAAGGATAAGTTTCCCAAGCATGACTGAGACCGAGAAATGTGGTATCCTGTCAGCAAACCTGAGCTGGAACGAGATTCTGAGATGTAGTGTGATCTTATCGTCAAGTACTTTGCCTGTAGCAGTACCATCCTCGAAAAGAGGGCTTGCTATGACTGCCACGGGCAGATGTAACAGGACGATTCCACTGGTCGACCAAAGGGGGCAGCCGGCTGGTGGTCAAGTTTGTAATTCCTTCCCAGTGCTGGTAGTGGACAACCCCCTGAAACTAGGCCACCCACAGACCGTGCATGTGCGTACGGTTGCGTTCCGATCGGAGTGCTGGTGAGCATGCCGCAGTTTTTTACCCTTAATGTTATACTCAGGGTTGTTTTTCACGAGTAGTATGAATAGTGTTAAAGACTAAAATGTTCTTTTCCGCAATAATACCTGAACAAGCTTTGTGCTTAACGAAGTGTAAATAGCTAATGTGTCACTAATCTGACAGGCAAATCCTGAACACGTAACCTCTATACTGACACATTCCACATCAATAAGATGAAAATTCATCTAATAGTCCACGGAATATGGAATTAAATGACTAAGATATTAAGGACGCAGGAACGCTACCAATAATTCGAAAGCATAAAATTTTATTCACAGTTCCATGATAATGTGAGTGAAGTTGTCGATTTAGGGAGTTTCCAATTGTTATTAGTTTCTATAACCCTTTGTGAAATCGATGCACATTATTGTTCCAGTCTGAATCTTCAGCTGAAACACTGCGGAAGGCTGACATCCCGGTGTGGTCTGACGAGGACTGTCAGGAGGCGTACGCAGGCTACGAGTACCAGGTCCTGGAGGAGGACATCTGCGCCGGGATGCCCGAAGGAGGCAGGGGAGAATGTAGTGTGAGTTACGTTCTTCTGTTTATGTACATGTCTGAAGAATATACTGGCTGTTGTCCATGAAAATAAAATCTCGCGGGTGATCAGGTCACGTCATTTTATCCTCGTAACGGTCCGCCTCCATAGCGTAGCGGTAGCGTTACCGCGTACCACACAGGGGGCCCGGGTTCGATTCCCGGCAGGGGACTAGGTGTTGTGTGTCCTCCATCATCATTGACTCGCAAGTTACCGAAATGGCGTCAACTAAAAAGGACTTGCAATACGGCGGCCGAACCGCCTGAATATGGCCTCGCGGCCAACAATGCCACACGATCATCTTTCATTTCATTTTTCATCCTCCTAAATTTCTGAAGAACCTGATTTTTCGACTCCTGTGCTAGTATATTCTTCAGAATCTCTGTGATGCCCATGACTGGTTTAACATCACAAGACTAACAAAGACTACAGCAGGAACGTTGAAACGTCGAGTTTTTGAGGGAATACAAGAGCAAATGAGCCGGCCGCTCCGGCCGAGCGGTTGTAGGCGCTTCAGTCTGGAACCGTGCGACCTCTACGGTCACAGGTTCGAATCCTGCCTCGGGCATGGATGTGTATGATGTCCTTAGGTTAGTTAGGTTTAAGTAGTTCAAAGTGCTAAGGCATTGACGACCTCAGATGTTAAGTCCCGTAGTGCTCAGAGTCATTTGAGAGCAAGTGAAACAATCTAATTACCCAGGAGATTTATCTTCGTTCGCTTTTATTTGTTTGCTGTTTTTGGTTTTCTGTGTATTACTTCGCTTTACAGTTTTACCGACGTTAGGAGTTGAGAGTGTCTGTGAAAAACTTGTTTGAATAGAAACTTACATAAGACAATGTTCAATACTAGTGTAATTCCGTCTTCTTCCCGTATGTAAGATATTTCTGCCTGCAGAAACCACTGAATATTTCATAGAGATTTTTTTATTACTATTGTGCCCGTCAGCTGCAACATGTTTCATATTTATCTACCTGCATCATCAGCTGCCGTGAAAAACATAGTTACTGTTAGTTGGGGTCTATACGTGGACCAGCTTCCGGCTGCCTTCTGGCACTAGTCAAAATATTGGTTATAGCATTTTGTTTTCTCTTGTGTTATGTAAGTTGCCATAAAATTAAGATACATAGGCGAGCCTCAGCGTTAGTTGCTGACATCCAGTAACATCACTCATGCTAGCCTATTTAACTTGACGTTGGGGTAACTATATGCAATGCATCAGAAAGCACACTGCCACAATGAACTTTTTTTATTGGTGCCAGAAGTTGGACAAGTGATATGACTGGTGGAGTAGAAGTGTCAGTCGAGGATACACAAAAAACGTATTTTGTTTATTTATTTAATGAGACACTCCACCCTGGCAGCATGCATAGAACAATTAAGGAACTAGTGGTTTTACTGACAAGTTCCGCATGCTGATCAATAATAAGAAATTTCTGGACAGATGTTAATTAAGTCAAAAGTTATTGAAACGATTAAGCCAAATCTGTTTGTACAAGCAGATGATCAGCATTCTAAATAGTACACAGGTTCAGTCCCAATGTTCAAAGAGAGGCTCAGTTAAAGCATATTAAAGCATAATTTAACTTGAAACAACCAAGCAAAATATTATTTTGCAGGCATACTTAGAAATTTCAGTACCAAAACAGACTCAAGTCCAAAAATCTTAATGGAAAAACAGACTCCTATCCAGTGTTAAAACAGAGCCTAATTAAAAAAGAATGTAACTGAGAATTTTCAGTGCAAAAATGGAGGCAAAAAGTTCAGATACTTGAAAATTACTTTTAGATACATCCGTAACTTAACTTAATATTTAGATGGAAGGCTACTTCCACACCATATTAAAAACAATATATGACGTGCTGGTCATGTGCCGGCCCCCTTAACTGACCTATGTGCCGGGCTATGCATGGAATATCTTCAGAAATGTTACACAAATGTGTTGAGGCGATCTAAATAATCTAAACAGGAATGAATACAGTCCATTCTACCAATCAACAAGTTCATTTGTGTCATAACCAATAACAAGAGCGCAAGAGAAACGTTAACATTTGATTTAAACTAATGATTACAAAGGTCACAATTCAAACTCTTCCCTTTCAAAGCGTGCACAAAAATCCTTTCCAAAATCAAGGTAAGAATTATTCTCATTTACCCGTAAACGGTGGATTAAAATAGAAGAATAAATTACCTTGAGACAACTCTAAAATTAACAGTTTCTCGGGCTTAAACAATTCTCAACAGAGACTTACATCTTTAAATGAATGTATACAATTGAAAATAGTGCGGTTGCAAAGAGCAGTCTTTCAACGAAGATAACAATTTTTCAGACCTTATACAAACAGTAGGATTACACTGATCGACTCTGAAACGGTGAACACTTTATCCTCCCCCCCCCCCCCCCCCCCCCCCCCCTCTGTTCGGGAGCAGGAACTCCACAATTATAATACCAGCAACCAATTAGCAAGCTGGTAATTCCGCAGAATGTGAGACGCTGCCTGGGGCTAAGAAGACCGGCACAGCCAAGCCATATTAAATAACAACTAAGGTGACGTGGTGGAGGAACACAATACATTGCGAGTAGCGGAGCTTTAATGGTAACCACCAATGATGAAAACTGACGAACAACTAACATGCGGTAACATTCAAATAAAGCGGCTCATCAAGAACGGTAATGGCCAGCAGTGCAGCTCGCATCGACTCAGTGCTGCAACAATCAATTTCGTGAGACGACACACACTGGCCCGCCGAGACTCAGTTGCGCCATACAACGCGAAGCTCCTGTGAAGCATTGCAGCAGCCACTAGCAGCTCCCAAGTCAGCACTCGCGCCTGGGTGCACCCTTCTTCCCCGCGACGCTCCGCCTTTAGTCTACTGCTCCTTCACACACGCGACCGTTCCACCGGCAGCCAAAACTGTCCTTCCTGCGTCGCTCGCGAACACAGGCTGACCACCAGCTCTCTCTACAGATTCTCCTTTCAGTTCTTCCATGGGTCCTATTGAAGACCTCAGTCAAACCAAAGACGCCAAAGCCAGAAGAATACCTGTGAGGTAAACCCCTCTGGCCAACGATACTGGCTTCTCGGAATGCACGTATTACCAGATATATAAGGCGAGCGAGACAAGTAATGAGTCTGACAACACTGAGACCTGGCAACGCCGCGTTTTAGTTACGAACATGGAACAGTGGAAATTAGAGCAACGTTATGCCATCAGCTTTTGTCATAAGCTTGGGGAATCTGCGAGTGTAACTTTCGAAAAGTTGAAATAGGCCTATGGGGAACATCATCAAAAGCACAAGTTTTTCACTGGCAAAAATAATTTTTGGACGGCCGAGAACACGTTAAACATTATGCTCACTCAGGGAGACGAAAAGTCTAAAAATGTACACGCTCTTGTGACATCAGACCGACATTTAACAATAAGGATGATGGGTGCCTTGTTAAACTTAAACATATTCACCAAACATCAAATTACGACCGAAATTTCGCACATTCCAAAGCTTTGTGACAAAACAGTGCCGAGAAACCTCAGAACTGAGCAGAAATAGAGTCGATGAAAAGTGTGCTGGACCTTCTTGGTAGAAACGTCAATGACCACGAATGGTTCAGTCGTGTGGTCCTGGATTTTTGAGTACGATCCTGATCAAAGCGGCAAAGTGAGGAGTGGCACACTGAGACATCTTCTCGACTGAAGAAAAGCTCGAATGTGCAGATCAAATATCGAAACAATACTGCTTTGCTTTTTTGACGGTAGGGGCATCGTGTATGAGGAACCTGTCCTTTCAGGTAAAGCTTTCAGCCAAGTATTTCACAAATAGGTCCTTAAATGGCTTCGGAAAAGGGTGAATCGAGTGATACCGGACACTGCAAACAAGTGGATGCTACATCAAGACAACGTCCCATGTCACACGACCACTTCCATCACGGAACTTTTAACCTCGAAAGACGTTCCTGTGTTTCCGCTGCCACCCTATATACCTGATCTTAGTCCTTTAATATCAGTTAAAAATGTCTTAAAGTGATGTCATTTTGGGATTCTGGAAAACATTCAAAGCACGTTAAGAGTCGTACGAGTTGAAGCCTTCCAGCGCTACTACCAAGACTAGTAACAACGACTCTGCCGGTATATAGCTGTCGAAGGGAAATACTTTGAAGCGCACAATATCGCCTTGTGAACAAAAAATGTTTAGTAGATAAAAAAAACCAGTCTCATTGGTTTTCTCACACATCTCGTACACCGAAAGTAGTACCACCTTAACACAGGTTTTGACTCCAGCTGATGAGTTACATAAACAAGCATGTATTTCATCAGTCGCGTAGTCAAAGTACTTACTCACACTATAATAATCCATACAAAACCATAATCTCATTAGACAACACTTATGCGAAAATTGTACAGAGGGTACGGTATCAGAGCAAACCCTGGGGATTTCCCATTGAACCCCCAACCTTGTAGTGTCTGTACCGTTCAGTATACATTCTTTTCCAAATAGCTATGGGAAAAAAGAAAGACGTTTTATGATTAACATAAGAGATATATTGTAAATATACTGCTGTCACAAATATGCAGAGACGATTAATTTGCCGGAATGAACAGAAGTCATAAAATTATCCAGTTCAGTTCCGGAGTCCTAGTTCCAGCAAAGTCTCTTCTTGACGTGTACTTGTAAATGCGCCGGTAAAGCCGTAGTACTTTCCCTCCCACTTTAATGTCTCTCGATTCTTTCAGCTCACCCTGCACTCTGTCACTCTGAACAGAGGGTGCACATTCGCACTTCAGGTGTTCACCATTGACACGTTCTTAGGATGTTAGCGAAGGCTAGGCAGCAAGGTACTTGACGTAAGTTTATCGTATTCGATTTTACGGCCATAAATTTTAGAAAGGCATACTAATTTTTCACTAGTGATTTACATATTAGCAAATAACTGACGTATGTATGATCACTTTTGGCCGATTTCGGCTCTAAACTATTTTCGAGAGCATGTATTCACCAACAGTCATTTTTCTCCTCATTTACGCAAATGTATCAGAAGTAACAGTCGACATTTGTGATAAAAGGCAAATCACAGAATCATTATGACCTGATAAAAACATTTGCGCTCATCAGAAAGTAGAGTAGCCATTACCGTACGATAAATAAACGTAACATAATATATAATAACAGGAAACTGTTCACAGTGCGAGTTAACGCAGCTCGCTTTCCTAAAATGTATCGATACTGACACACAAGCCTCTAAAATGGATCAAGTGCAAATCCTGCGAATGGTACCAGAGTACAGATTACTGTTGAAGCCTTAAATTGTTTTCTGACATCAAGTTTCGCCTTCCTTGAAATAGCGTCAGATATCTCGCTATTGAATTTCTAACATAGTAACCCTACATCTGTTTCTTTTAATTTCCTTGTGATTACGTTCCTTCGCAATTCGTACAGGTTCCTTTCATTTCGTATCTTCTGCATTCTAGTAGTTGTTTCTTACAGTCGTAGACTGATTTATTTCTTAGTTACCCATTCTCTTCAAAGACAATTTTTTGCATATATAGCATATTAGCTGGTATTAATTGTTTGCTTCTCATGTGCTTATCATGTCAGGTGCAGTGAACACAGGATGCGGAAGCCTGTTGGAGGAGCGACGGTGACATAGCACGGACAGGACGTGTTTACAGTTTACGTTACACTCCAATTAATTTCGCATTTTCACATTTTAAATTGATAGAAGCAGCAGCGCACCACTTTAACGTCTCCGTCACTCGGCGCTGCCGAACGTCAATCGTGGCTATAAACAACAAATCCTACGGATAACGAAGCAACGTGCCGTGTCGCCACACACCTCTCCTGTGTGTATTGCACCTCAACTATGCGCAATTCTTTTACTTAGCCCATCTGTCTCCACTTTTCAGAATTTCAGTGTGATTTAATCAATGATATTTTACTTGATTCCTTTTGCTGCAGCTTATTCTTCATCTTTCTTAAATTTTGATCCAAGACAACGGTAGCCAAGAGTTATGGCATCCGTCCCTACACATTTGTGTTACTCTTATAGTCTTTTTGTATTTAATCATCTTTCCTAAGTCTTCTCTTGTTGTGGTTTACAAAACTTACGCCTGTTGAAACTTTTATAATTAATCACAAAATTTCTTACCCTTTCTCCTACACAATTCCCTAACTTAATTCTCTTTTCTTACTCCAACTAGGAAGGTGTTCCTAGTTTCAATTACTGTGCAACGTCCACCTCATTTAACGTATTTGTTCCTACCACTAAATTTCATCAAATTTCACTCGTCGTTGTCGCATGTAAATCTGTACGATATTCGCTGTAGGTAATTTCTTTATATTCCATATCAGTGGGTTCTGGAAACTCAGTCGCACCTTCTATTAGTTAATCGTATTGATTCCATTACCTATTAATCAAATGCACTTACTGTTTGCGATTACCCCATTGCTCTCCGGTCAGAAGTGTTTACTTGTTAAATTTATTTTTCTCAGTTACGTTCTAAAACTTTTATTTGTGGTGGCTATATCCGGATTACATTGTCCACTCTCAAAGCGTAGCCTTCGTTGAAAATGTTAACTTACATTTCCACCAGTGTACACACAGACAATAGCCAAAACTGGTATTTTCACACATGTGGAATAGTAACTCTTATTCAGGATCCAGTAGCTTCACAAAGACAAGTGATGAAAGGACCCTCCAAAAGTATATGGTATTATTGCCTGCACGTTTCATTGAGCCCTATCAATTCTGCAACAAGATATTTCGCTTTCAGTATATTTACTGTTCCTAGAAATTAAAACTGCCATTAGGAAATGAGGATTTACTTGCAAGATGTCAGCAAGTTTGCTGCAACATATTGTCACATAAAGGTTTAAAATTGCTCCAGATACGCTGCGTTGTTTAGAGTGTGGCCTTTGAACTATAACAATGCCTTTTTTATGACTTAATGCATTGTTAAACGAATGCAGCTTTATGACGCATGAAGAATCAACAGCAGAAAAGAGCACATAAATGAAGCAGAAATTGTTGACAAGACTGCACGACGAGCTGCAGTCACAATCGGACTGAGAAGGTTTAAAATCGCGGTCCTCTCTCCGGATCAGTTTTCCTTGATTTCCCAAAACTATTCAGACATTGGTCCTCTTTGGAGATATATCCCGACTTATGTTTGTAAAGCACAATGTCCAGCAACATCGACGTCAAGTAATAATAAAAATAAAACCTACATTTTTCTTCAAGTGGTCAAAGAGTTTTGGTTCAATGGATATTTTCTTCGCTGAAACAATAAATAAAGTCATTAACATTTGTCATCAGTCAGGAAATAGTGTTTGTAAAATGTTCCTCATTGATTAGAAGTATCCTAAAAGATAACTAAAATTACAAACTTACCTGAATTTTCTGATTGATCTGCGTGTGAGCGACGTTAAAGCGCTGAAATGGATGCTTCGAATCATATCAAATGTAGCATTACACTTTTTGCATGTTCGATTATCGAGTTCTCTTTTTCCCTTTTTCAGGGGGATGGAGGTGGACCGCTGTTAGTGAACGGCACTCAGATCGGTATAGTATCGTGGTCCAGGAAGCCTTGCGTTACAGAGGGATCTCCTGGGGTGTACGTCGAAGTTTCGTACTACGTAGACTGGATCAAAGAGACGACTGGCAGATCTTAAAGAATTCTCACCACTGAAAAAACAGGCATCCGCTTTAGTGTGATTAACATGTGATATCTGCACATATGTAATTTCCGGATTTCTTTATGTGATTACAAAATATGAGCTATATACTGTGAAATTGGTATTAGTTTCTCCTGCAGGTTTATGAAATTGCAATCAGCCTCAGCATCTTGTGAACATTAAATCGTTTCAAATGTCCGATCTGAAAGCATTTACAAAAAACGGTATTAGATTGCTGGCTACGTAATTCGAGGTAGAGTAGTGTGTAACGCTTGAAAGGAACAACTATCTCTCTCTCTCTCTCTCTCTCTCTCTCTCTCTCTCTCTTTCCATTCATCATTCATCGTTAAGTAAACGGTGTATGTGTGTATGTGAAAATTGGTGACATATGTACTGTGTAGAGCTTTTCGTTCTCTAACTTCTTATCATGACAATTAAGGTCATCTTCGCTTCCATAGGGATTGCTATCTGCATCCGACGAGAAACATCTGTTAATTTTTCAAGGAAGTTTATAACACTTTCCGTACAATATGTTTGAATGTTACGTTCATCATATTCAACAATTTGCATATTTTTGCTTTCAGAACTGCATTGCAAAAGCAATAAAGCTCATACATCAATTTTTCAAGAGAGCATCTACAGATCATTTTAGACTAATTATATGAACACAATGGTGCTGAGAATGCTACGTCATCACTTGTCAAATGTGTGATATTTTTAGCCCAACATGTTTCGCGACTACGTGATCCAATTAAAAAGTGCTTAATGGTTGGCGTAGCAGCTCTAAGCATTTGATAGTTGGGCATCGTAGTCGCGCAACATTATGTGCTAAAAACATCACACATTTGACAACTGGTGGTGTAGGACTCTCAGCACTGATTCATGAGGCAGTTGTATGGAGGCCTCACAACAGATAATATAGACATGGAGGTAACGCCTTAGAAATTTCAGATATCTGTCTTGTGAACACGTTGTGCTTTCACGAGTATGAACTGTTGGTTAAGAGAAGAAGTGCAAAATATTTTTTGACCTGGATGTGTAATACGGAATATCACTGTAAGTTAAAACACTATAGTGTGAAGAATTAATGAAATCTGAGATGTTAACTGTCAATGACACAAGTTGTACAGAACAAACGTACTGTCTATGGCAGTGAAATGTCAGTTTTTTATTTATCCGCAGATCATTTTACAAATTATATGTGTCACATTAGCACAACAGGGTACACAGTAGCAAAAGGTGGATAATATTTGTTCTTATTTGCATGATAAACATAGCAACAATGAAACATAACTGAAATCATATGTGTGTGTGTGTGTGTGTGTGTGTCTGTGTGTGTGTGTGTGTGTGTGATAACCTGTAGCTCTAGTTTCACAAGGATTCACACAGTGAGTACAATGCGGTTTTGTATATACGTATTCTTATATACTTATTTGCAAATAAATTAGTTTATAATGCCAAAACTAGAATTACACTAAAGTCAGTCTAACACTCGGCAGCGGAGCAAGCTGTTTCCGCAACTTTCTCGCAGATTGAAACTCCCCGATGGGTCAGAAAACTAACCCCAAATCCTGCTTTTATATTGGTCATTGCTGTTACCCACCAAACTACTTTATTGTTTGATTGTTTTTAGATTTTGGACGTTATGTTCATCATACCTACCTTTGGGTCAGCATTTCAAATTTTACTTCACCTATTTTCGTTGCCGTAGCCTAATACAGGATGCTCTTCACGTTATCAATAGAACACTTTGCCCTTAGCGTACGTCGTAGTGTGAATTACGTCCCACGAATAATTCACTGATTAATCCTAAACCAATTTTTTAATGTCTGTGGTAGATAAAAAACATTAGAGTTTGGCTAAAATTAATATTACGTGAAATGCATGTCTGATCATCGGCCGATTTATTGAGAACTGAACATCAGCCTTTCCGGACTTAGACCATCATCAACGGATATCTATTTAAAGCTACAAACATCGAAATACGTTAAGAACAGTTCAAGTAAGTACATTCACCATGTTATTTTTTACAGTGGATACGTCACAGGTGTTGTAATATCTAATACATTCCAGTATATTAAGTTCTACACAGGACATACAGGGTGTTCTGAGTAGGGATATCAGTTAACAGAACAGTCCCCTAATGAGAAGGCCAGAGAAGTAAGTACTCTTGTGGTCAAAACACTGAAAAATTAGTCAAAGACTTTCACTAAACCTTTCCATCATATGATACAAACATATCGGTCATGAATTAAGTGCTGATTGCCAGAGACTATATCATGTGTGCGAACTTCTTTGCTAGTTTCTCATGTAAACAGAAAGTGAAAAACGAAAAGGTTCAGTTACAAGTATAGAAAAACACCTCTCCCACTGTAAGAAGGTACAGACCTGGGCAAAATCTAGATGCTAAACAGTAGCGTAATTATTGGATAATAATCCATGAGGTGTGTAAAAAGAAACATCATTCACAACATAAACTTACCGTATATGGTGTGCATAATATAAAATTGGTTAAAAAACAAAGTTCATAAAAATGGGTGCAAATTGTCAGTCTCTGGTTTACAACAGTAGTGAATTATAAGCTTCTTCTTTCTACTGTAATATGTACCAGTAAAAGTTAATGACATTTTAAATTTTTGATGATACTCTCTCGTATTATATGTGTGTGTTTTATATTTAACATTATATAAGTCTCTGGAGTACAACAATAGTGTGGTATCAGCCTCTTGTTTTTACAGTAATACATACATATCATAAAAAGTTGGGTTTGTATTGTAAATCTGATTACTTTTATTCAGAAATAGCAAGATTTATGTTATGGTACATAGTCTGAACGTTAATGTGTCATTAGAAGTAGAGGTGTACAGCGTTTTTCAATAATTACGTATCTTCTCTTCTGTTAGTTTACATTAATTGTGTCATCTATTTAACAATACTGTTAAAAATTTTCATCTGTATTATTCAGACAAAATTGTAGTCAGTCGGCTGTCCTTTGTATGTCCCTATTGTTAATGAAGCAGTTTCTTTGTATCTCAATGAAAAATATGTCATATGTCTCTCCACCAAAAGCATACTGTCAAATTATTATGTACATATCGTAATGACTTGTAAACACTAGCATATACACATGCTAGTAAGTGATCACATATTTGCTTTAGACATTGTGTTAATTTGGCACTTCCTTATTCTTCTAGGACATTGTTTTAACATATTGATTAGCAAACCCTAATTTTTTGATGCAATGTAATATCTGTTGGATAAATCAACTATAGCCCAAGCTCTGCATTCCTTATAGTGTTTTTGGGTCAATGTGCCTACAAGTACATACGTTGTTTGATAATTATCTAATGGATATTAGATATGATTTTTTACTAGTGTGTTAAATATTCCAGTGGAGAATTATTCAATGTCTTATAGCAACGTTAAATTTTTAAAGGAAAATTGTGTGACCATTATTACTGTTATGTACATTGCTACGAGCAGTCCGTAAAGCCAAATTTGATCACTCGTTTGATTATGCTGTGGTTAGTTTCATATTCGTGATGGTCACGTTATTCTGGCTTCTAAAATAAACAATCTAGCTGGTATAAAAGTCACATGTGATGTGGTCCTTGATACGTAATCATTACATTAGGGTTATCGTCGATTAATGTAAGTAGTGTGTACATGAATGGTAGCTGACGATTTGTGTCTGTTTTTAAGGACTTCGATTTTTTAACCACTTTCATGTTATGAACACGATGCGTTTTACGTTTATGTTGTGACTGGTGTTTGTTTTTACATACCTCATGAATTATTATACAATAATTATCTTACTGTTTAGCATCTAGGTCAGGGGCAGGAAAGATTTTGGCTCGCAGGTCGTGCTTTGCCACTCGTGTCCACGAGTGGCAAAGCACTCAGCCCCGCTGCACTTTTCCCCTAAAGCCACGCCACGCTGTCTGAGTGCAAGGAGAAGAAAGGGGCGAAAACTGCAAACGTGCCGCCTTTAAATGGCAGTACTCGTTGGACGTCATGTTATCCCCTTATTTAACGGTCGAGGATATGGGCGCCACGAACTTGTACGTTTGGAGAATGCCTCTCAATATCGACTGTTTGCCTATGTTTTCACGAATGATCTTTATTAATTTCTGATTTGATCCATGTTTTCCTATGGCTTATGTGGTGTAGTGACGCACTCCTTGCTTAAGATCAGTCATGTTTCGAGCATGTGTACGGTTACTTGCAAGAGAATGTCTCATTGTTGCAGTTGTTTTTGCTGTAACCAGTCTTATGCATACGCTATCATCGGATAGTTGGACAGGTTCTCTGCATAGATCCTACTACCAAGTCAAATAGAACTAAAAGATGTACTAACACCATATGAGAGAGGCTTTTGCGTAACTGGGAATACCGTTTCCAAGATGAGGCTTGACTTACTCGGTCCATCATATCGTCCTCGAAGATTACGTGACTTACATACGTAGGAAGCTGTTATATATAACGGTTTCTCCTTGAAGTTCATCTTCCTTTTCCATCGAACAACTGACCTGCTAATTTCTTGATCACCAGAAAGTTTTCTTGTGTTGATGCTTAGCAAACATGCCATAAGCATAATGATAAAAATCAGAGGCAACATATCTAAATTAGTTCCATTAAACTTAAAAGCATTATTAATGTAAAAATTTTCCATAGGGGCGGCGGAGGTACCTGCCTCATTTTCAGCACCACTGTAACTATATGTGTTGAATAGGGAGGAGTGGCTTCATTGTGGTATCAACTACAAAATAATCTAAGAAAACTCGCACATGCATGTCCATGGGGTGAAGATCTTCATATAACAATGGATGCTTTAATGATGCGACTGTGGCTTCGGAATTGTGGCATATGAACACTCTATAAAGGCAATAGACGATTTTTATTCCTAAGTTCTCCAAACATTTTAATTCTAAATTTCTCCCAGAGAGTTGTAGAACTATTTTTAATGAATTTTTAATCTGTAAAGTTCATAATTAACATAATTATGCAACAAATTGTTTCTTTGTTCACAATAAAGGGCTGTAAAATTATTTTTAATTTCAAGTTTTCCACAGAGATTTTTTCTAATCTTTCATTCCTACTAATGACAATCGGGTTAGCTACTATAGATTATAAACTATTATCGCAGTTGATTTGGAGTAGGGTAAAGCGCCCTAATTGGAAATATTTGGGACGGAATTAATAACCAGCAAGTGCGACAATGCGAGGAACGAATGTGGATTGTAGTGTCGCGTGTAGTCAGAGTAGAGAACATAGAAAGAATTTAAGAAGAAATTCTTGGAATCGTACTGGAGCTTCTCGGCACCTGTTTTTCCGTGGCTAGTAAGAAACGCAGTTATGGCGGTCTATTGATACATAAAGATAATACTTAAAGCTCGCTTCTAGGGTACCTAAATAGCAAAACTGTCTGTTATAGTGTGCTGCCATGAGTTCGCATTTTCCCACACAAACAATGTGCGAACTTTTTAGCGTAAATTTCACTGAACGTTTATGAAAATACGTAGATTTCTGGACACTTTGGAACAGGTTACATGTCAGCAACATCTACATCTACATCTACATGACTACTCTGCAATTCACACTTAAGTGCTTGGCAGAGGGTTCATCGATCCACAATCATACTATCTCTCTACCATTCCATTCCCGAACAGCGCGCGGGAAAAACGAACACCTAAACCTTTCTGTTCGAGCTCTGATTTCTCTTATTTTATTTTGATGATCATTCCTACCTATGTAGGCTGGGCTCAACAAAATATTTTCGCCTTCGGAAGAGAAAGTTGGTGACTGAAATTTCGTAAATAGATCTCGCCGCGACGAAAAACGTCTTTGCTTTAAAGACTTCCGTCCCAATTCGCGTATCATATCTCCCACACTCTCTCCCCTATTACGTGATAATACAAAACGAGCTGCCCTTTTTTGCACCCATTCGATGTCCTCCGTCAATCCCACCTGATAAGGATCCCACACCGCGCAGCAATATTCTAACAGAGGACGAACGAGTGTAGTGTAAGCTGTCTCTTTAGTGGACTTGTTGCATCATCTAAGTGTCCTGCCAATGAAACGCAACCTTTGGCTCGCCTTCCCCACAATATTATCTATGTGGTCTTTCCAACTGAAGTTGTTCGTAATTTTAACACCCAGGTATTTAGTTGAATTGACAGCCTTGAGAATTGTACTATTTATCGAGTAATCGAATTCCAACGGATTTCTTTTGGAACTCATGTGGATCACCTCACACTTTTCGTTATTTAGCGTCAACTGCCCCTGCAACACCACACAGCCATCTTTTCTAAATCGCTTTGCAACTGATACTGGTCTTCGGATGTCCTTACTAGACGGTAAATTACAGCATCATCTGCGAACAACCTAAGAGAACTGCTCAGATTGTCACCCAGGTCATTTATATAGATCAGGAACAATAGAGGTCCCAGGACGCTTCCCTGGGGAACACCTGATATCACTTCAGTTTTACTCGATGATTTGCCGTCTATTACTACGAACTGAAACCTTCCTGACAGAAAATCACGAATCCAGTCGCACAACTGAGACGATAGCCCATAGGCCCGCAGCTTGATTAGAAGTCGCTTGTGAGGAACGGTGTCAAAAGCATTCCGGAAATCTAGAAATACGGACTCAACTTGAGATCCCCCGTCGATAGCGGCCATTACTTCGTGCGAATGAAAAGCTAGCTGCGTTGCACAAGAACGATGTTTTCTGAAACCATGCTGATTACGTATCAATAGATCGTTCCCTTCGAGGTGATTCATAATGTTTGAATACAATATATGCTCCAAAACCCTACTGCAAACCGACGTCAATGATACAGGTCTGTAGTTCGATGGATTATTCCTACTACCCTTCTTAAACACTGGTGCGACCTGCGCAATTTTCCAATCTGTAGGTACAGATCTATCAGTGAGCAAGCGGTTGTATATTATTGCTAAGTAGGGAGCTATTGTATCAGCGTAATCTGAAAGGAACCTAATCGGTATACAATCTGGACCTGAAGACTTGCCCGTATCAAGCGATTTGAGTTGCTTCGCAACCCCTACGGTATCTACTTCTAAGAAACTCATGTTAGCAGCTGTTCGTGTTTCAAATTCTGGAATATTCCATTCGTCTTCCCTGGTGAAGGAATTTCGGAAAACTGCGTTCAACAACTCCGCTTTAGCGGCACAGTCGTCGGTAACAGTACCATCGGCACTGCGCAGCGAAGGTATTGACTGCGTCTTGCCGCTTGTGTACTTTACATACGACCAGAATGTCTTCGGATTTTCTACCAAATTTCGAGACAATGTTCCGTTTACGACCCTATTAAGGGCATCTCGCATTGAAGTCCGAGCCAAATTTCGCGCGTCTGTAAATTTTAGCCAATCTTCGGGATTTCGCGTTCTTCTGAAACTTCGCATGCTTTTTCCGTGGCCTCTGCAACAGCGTTCGGACCTGTTTTGTGTACCACGGGGGGTCAGTTCCATCTCTTACCAATTTATGAGGTATGAATCTCTCAATTGCTGTTGTTACTATATCTTTGAATTTGAGCCACATCTCGTCTACATTTGCATAGTCAGTTCGGAAGGAATGGAGATTGTCTCTTAGGAAAGCGTCTAGTGACACTTTATCCGCTTTGTTAAATAAAATTATTTTGCGTTTGTTTCTGGTGGATTTGGAAGAAACGGTATTGAGCCTAGCTACAACGACCTTGTGATCACTAATCCCTGTATCAGTCATGATGCTCTCTATCAGCTCTGTATTGTTTGTGGCTAAGAGGTCAAGTGTGTTTTCGCAACAATTTACAATTCGCGTGGGTTCGTGGACTAACTACTCGAAATAATTTTCGGAGAAAGCATTTAGGACAATCCCGGAAGATATTTTCTGTCTACCACCGGTTTTGAACAATTATTTTTGCCAACATATCGAGGGAAGGTTGAAGTCCCAACCAACTATAACCGTATGAGTGGGGTATTTATTTGTTACAAGACTCAAATTCTCTCTGAACCGTTCAGCAACTATATCATCGGAGTCTGGGGGTCGGTAGAAGAAGCCAGTTATTAACTTAGTTCGGCTTTTAAGTATAACCTCCACCAATACCAATTCGCAAGGAGTATCTACTTCGACTTCACTACAAGATAAACCACTACTGACAGACACAAACACTCCACCACCAATTCTGCCTAATCTATCTTTCCTGAACACCGTCTGAGATTTCGTAAAAATTTCTGCAGAACTTATTTCAGGCTTTAGCCAGCTTTCTGTACCTATAATGATTTCAGCTTCTGTGCTCTCTATTAGCGCTTGAAACTCAGGGACTTTCCCAGCACAACTACAACAATTTAAAACTACAATTCCGACTGTTCCTTGATGCAAGCACGTCCTGTATTTGCCATGCACCCTTTGAGATTGCAGCCCACCCCGTACTTTCCCGAGGCCTTCTAACCTAAAAAACCGCCCAGTCCACGCCATACAGCCTTCGCTACCCGTGTAGCCGCCAGCTGAGTGTAGTGAACTCCTGACCTATTCAGCGGAACCCGAAACCCCACCACCCTATGGCGCAAGTCAAGGAATCTGCAGCCAACACGGTCGCAAAACCGTCTGAGCCTCTGATTCAGACCCTCCACCCGGCTCTGCACCAAAGGTCCGCAGTCGGTTCTGTCAACGATGCTGCAGATGGTGAGCTCTGCCTTCATCTCGTAAGCAAGACCGGCAGCCTTCACCAAATCAGATAGCCGCTGGAATCCAGAGAGAATTTCCTCAGATCCAAAGCGACACACGTCATTAGTGGCGACATGTTCCACCACCTGCAGCTGGCTGATCCCTGTGCTCTTCATGGCATCCGGAAGGACCCTTTCCACATCAGGAATGACTCCACCCGGAATGCACACGGAGTGCACACTGGATTTCTTACCCTCCTTAGCCGCCATATCCCTAAGGGGCCCCATTACGCGCCTAACAGTGGAGCTCCCAACTACCAATAAGCCCACCCTCTGCGATTGCCCGGACCTTGAAGGCTGAGAATCATCCTCTGAAACAGGGCAGGCAGCTGCATCTGGCTCAGCCACAGACAGTGCCTGAAAACTGTTTGTCAGACGCACCGGGGAGGCTTTCTGATCAGCCTCCGGGGACGTCTTTCGCTGCCTGCCACGCCTTGAAACGACCTCCCAATCAACAACAGGCGAGGGCTCAGCCCCACTGCGGGCAGCAACCGGGGCAACCACAGCGGCAGACCGATCTGGGGACAGACGGGACGAGGTTGACATCCCCGTGGTACCCAAGTCCGGCTCCCCACAGTGGTGCCCATTGGCAACAGCTTCAAGCTGCGCGACCGAAGTCAGCGCCGCTTGCAGCTGTGAGCGAAGGGATGCCAACTGCGAAATTACGATGCTTATTAGCAGAGTATTAAGCGACAGGAATTCACAGTCGCCAATAACAACAATCGTCAATTTATCACACCATTCTACAAAAGTTAATGTATCGATTTATCCAGTAAAGCTAAGTGAAGGCTGCAGATAACGAACCAGTCTGGGCAGAAATCGGCTGCTGATGAAAGTGGAACTAACAAGGTAATGACTGAAATCACAGATCCCGTTACATAATCGATATTTCAGCATTAATCTTGATTCTGTTAACTACAACCAACTTTATGCACTGAGATAAGAAGCTGTTTAAAGACATTTACATTACGAAATTGTGGTTCTCGTTGAATCATTTCATAAATTGATAACTGTGGTTGCAGTATTATCAAAAATACACATGTGTCTTTTGTCAAACATGTAAACTGTTCGAGTCCGCTGTGTTTTCATTAAATCACTATATCTCCTCATTCTCACAACGATAACGGATAAGGGAAGAATATACGGGAACAGAGTAACTTGTGTTTTGGAAAATATGTTTTTTCTGCTAATATTGCATGTGTTAACATATATTAACGAACGTGTACAAAGAAGGGCTGCATGAAATGTAACAGGTTTGTTTGACGCCTGAGAGAGCGTCACGGAGACGCTGGAGTCATTGCACTGGCAGATGCTTCAAGATATACGCTAATTATGAAGGCGAGCTCACAAGGTTCCAAGGCCCAAGTTTAAGAGAGAAATCTAGGAATATACTACTTCCTATGTATTGGTCCCTGGGGGACTGCGAAAACAAGATTAGACTAGTCACAGCCGTTTAAGCAACCACTCTTACCGCGGTCCACGTGTGAACAGGCGCAGGACGCACGCCTCCCGTAACCAGGCAGCAGTAGCCATGCATCCGGAACAAGTCTAACACCCAGCGCGCAGTATCCCTGAGCACTGTGAGCCTCCTCAGAGTGGTAGTTTTGGGGCTCATGTTTCAGCCTATGGCAGATCATTGTTAATAGTGAACATGTCCATCGTTGCGATTGCAAATACAATGGGTAGCATGGGAAGGAAAATACTGCTTGAGGAATGTCAGAAATGTTAAGTTTCCATGTTTCAAAAAACCTTCGAAGGTGGTGCAGCGTGATATACCTGAAACATTATAGTTACGGAAGTTTTATTAATACTTCTTTCACTGAATAGAGGGATGCGATCGAGAATCAAGACGACCACAAGCACACACAAATAGCTGCTGACAAAATTCAAAGGCCGAAAATAGTAGGTCTTCTGAAGGGGTGTGCTCAAAAGAAAAGACGCGAAACAATTCTGTGGGTCTAACGCAAGTCTTTATCCAAAATTAATCACCAGAGGTTTGAGCACGAGTATCCCACTGTTTCACGAGGCGAAGGATTCCCTGTTCCCAGAATTCCTGTGGTTGTGACGGGAGCCAGTTCGTGGTCCGAGTTGAAGCACTTCCCTCTGAAATGGTGTTTTAGCGGACCAAACACATGGAAGTCTCAGGGCGACATGTCCGGCCTGTACGGCGATCGCTCAAGCTGCTCCCACTTGAACTTGGCCATTACATTTTGTGTGACCACGCAGACATGTGCACGCGCCTTAGTGTGGAGGAGAATCACTCCCTCCGTGAGCAGCCCAGGCCGTTCCCACCGCATGGACTTGCGCAGGCCACTGAGTGTCTCACAGTACACGTCACTGTTACAGCATTTGGCGTCAAACACACAGCCAGGAGCACACAAAGAACACATGCCACGTGCTCAGAGGAACCATCATTTTCCAGCGCCATTTACCGTGGAAAACATGCATTTCCGGACACGTGTTCATAGGAACGTTTTTTCCACCATTTCTAGTCAGAAACCAGTCCCTTCGGTTTGTCGGTTTTATTAATGTTCACCCTGCACAGCCGCAAACTCACTCTTTCCCCCATCCAAGTGGACAGAGCTAACTTGTAAATAAGCACCAACGGTCGCGAAAATGTCCACGGCAGGTACAATAGTCAGTTCGATGCCTGAGGTCCAGATGTACACAGATCTTTTAGGTACTGAGGTAATGAAGCATATTCTACTCGACAAAATTGTAATCAATTACTCAAAAGTTAAGGAAGAGGGAAGGTGAAGCTTGGCTTCAAAATTCATAATTAGCAAGTGCCGAAGATTTAAGATAGAAAAATTACTAGGGTTTAATATATGAAATTAGTTTCATATAAAATAAAACCTGGTAGTACAAACTAAAATTAGAAATATGGCCGGTTCTAAAGTTGTGCATACAGTCTTGGGTTGGCACCCATACTGGCAAGACATTCGTAGTCATTTGTGTAACATTTAAGACACAACTATGAAGAAGCAAATAAAAGAATGAACTGATTTTTTTATTCTCCTGCGTTATTATTCCTACTCTAGTTCCCATATACTCAGATTCGCAGAGGGTTGGGACAAGTTTAGTAGTGTGTTTAAAGAAAGAGAACTTTTAATAAGAAGTAGAACCAGTGTTGTATAATGAATAAAGATGAAGCAAGCGTTAACAAAAAAGAGAACGTTTTATACCTCAAGAGTGTTTAATACCTTTTATATATTACCCGGCGTGTTCTTTGACTTATGTAAGATTAAACTGGGCTGAAAAGTCTGCGCTGCAGGTATAAAACGTCAGCAACTTAAATTTAAGTAAAAGGGTGAAAATCGTAGCTGCTGGCCTTTTGAGGTTTCCGTCTGAGTTCGGCTATAAATTTGGCCATATAACCCCTGAGACTACATAGACAAATAGATCAGAACTAGTTTTACATCATTTGTCTTTTGCACTGACGTAGATCTACTTTTCTTTTTGCCTGAGAGTATAGATTTAGCGTTGACACTAATGAACAGTTATCTGCAGTTTCACTAATGTTAGACAGATACATGCCAGTAATATGTACGCAATACGAGTCGGAAGAAAAAAAAATCGACCATCCTACGGTTGTGGTATATTCTGCGGTATCTGTCTAGGCAACATGTTATTAATATAAATACGACGCAGTCATTTGAGTGACGTTAATTTTATTTTTTCTGATGGCGGAACTTCAGGGACTTTGGCGCCAGATGATCTAAAATAAACATGATAAAAAAAATAACAAACGCTTTCCGATAGGCTTCTGGATATTTACGACTATAGATAACAGGAATGTCTCATATTTATGAAGATGTGTGTGTGTGTGTGTGTGTGTGTGTGTGTGTGTGTGTGTGTGTGTTTTGTGAATGTCTATTTGCGTGAATGAGCGCGCGTCATAATTCAGCGTGATGAATCAAAACAACCTACAAGTTGCCGAATTTAATCAGTAATAATGTTGCTTGATTACTGTTTTTGTTCTTATGGTAATCACCATTGGCTGCTAATTGTCTCATGGCAATCATACCAAACATACTTGACGAAGATAAATACTGTTGTAGTATTTTAGTGACCTACGACACATACGATTACTGCATGGTTACTTACAAGACCCATTCTCTTTCACGCCGCAAGATAAAAATCCATAAACTGACAAGGAGTGATTTATAATCTTATTTAGTAACACGTCTGACAATGTTGCAAAAGGTTGTAAGGAGTCTCGACATGAACTTTTCTTTTGACGATGACGTTCAGAATGCAAAATGAAATAATTTCCGTGACAGAATATGATAGCTTCTTGAGTAAAAGTCTTTACTGCACTTTAGGCAAGTTCATTTTATATTGAAAATGAACCAACAGCAATGCTATTACAGAACTCAGCATTTCCGAGTTTGAAAACAACTAGTGATTATTAACCAATTGTGGAAAATTGCTGTAAGTCCGTTATACGCAAGGAAATGGTGAATTTGTCCAACCTTAATTAACTTCTTCTGTCACTCAATGGGCCGTTGCTGGATTGTACCGAGAAGAACCCAGGTGGGAGAGAGGTCCGCACTTTTTCTCTATGAATATCAGAAAGACACCCTTTCCAAGAACAATGTATGATTAACGAACACTGTGGCTGTGTTATTTCCAAATTAAGTAATTTTGTCAACTTAGTCATGTGTAATGATGCTGTTCACTTGTGGTTTGAAAAATAATTATTATTTCTTAAAGTAACAGTACCAAAGGAAGCCTTATCAAAAATAATTAACAAGTGTAGGATCTAGTTAAGTGAAAATCACGTACTTTACATAGCTTAAACGATGACTGCATAATCGGAAAAACAACTGGAGCGCTTCATGTCTTTTTCTGTGTAAACTACAGTATAATTTAATTATTAATTTATTTCTGTAAATATTTTCTGTCCAGATTCTCATCTTCTGGTGACTCATATTGCAATGAATATCAAGTGTCTTATGCTGAGCCAGATAAAGCTATGGTACTCAACATGCAAACACCTCTTGTTTTTATTGTAGTACATTCTACCAGCCAGTATATATATATATATATATTATATATATATCACATTATTATTAAAACACTACCTTTGGTGCCTATGACGTCGTTTTCTGAAATAACGTAATGCCAATTTAGTCGGTTGTTATACTGACGTAGCGTTTCCCCACATGAATGTTGTTCTGATTGAAAGACATATGTTATTCCTTAGTACCACTTCGATTTCTTAATTTTATTTCTTTTTATTTCTTTATGCAGGCAGTCGGGATCAGCATCCCCATAAATTAAAGAAAAAAATCAATGTGATTATCGATTCGTTAGCAGAAAGTGTTAAGACGTGGGGTCTGATACTGGATGCGGAAATTTTTGGAATTTAAGAGTACATTTCTGCAAGAGTTTTGGTCTATCCAGAAGCAGGTCAGTATGTGTCGAGAATCTGTCATCGCTAGAATGCCCGATCATGGAAAAATAATAATAGCCTTATGCGAATTACTGCAGAAGAAGTAACAATGGCGATAATATCAAGCATTGTTAGCACGCAGAGCAGTTCCAAAACCAGAACTACGAAGGGATTGAAGTGAGTATAAAGAAAGTGGAAGAATAGAAGAAACAGTCGATAGTGGAAGAAGGAGCTAGAAGTACATCGAGCAGAATCACAGGGTAGAAGTAGTGGAACTGAGAGGATTTGGGATAAGCAAGCGGAATTAGAGGAGTAAATGCCAATTTTGGAGCATGTTGTCGTAGAAGACGTCAACTAAGAATGCATCCAGGGGTAGGCAGCGAGTGATGTTTAAGAGAATATAGAATTCAATCTGAAAGTCTAAGAAATGCGACAAGGCGGAATCACAGAAGAGAAGAGGGTTAATGAAAAGAAGCATAGCACAGAGATGCATGCATGTTCAGAGATTATACTGTTTGCGCATTATGTTAATCAGCTCGAAAACTGGCCTGCTGAAGAACAGGTGACTACTGTTGAAGAAACTAATTCTCACCAGAACATGAAGCTAACAGAGAGCCATCATAGTTTCGATAAGTATCTTGTGACAGCACTCGTCGATATCCGCAGAAGCTAATCAATTAGTAAAAAATAAGACGAAGTACGTGACATTATAGAAACTTATAAGCACCAAAGTATTTTTTCAAACGTTTTATGTAAATTTTGGCATTTGCACCAAGTTGAAAGCAGTAGAGATGATGAGTTCAATTTTCTGGGTAAAGAAATAAACCAAATTGATTTTAGCACGAGTAAGTTTTTGAAGCAGAGGCAGGGTGGCGTAAGAAGAATTAGTAAATCATCGGTCATCATTACTTCAAAGAACACCTATGCAGAGTTAGAAGAGGAAGAAGTCTGACACTATTACTGAGAACTGTGACCAGATGCAGAAGAGGATGCAGCAGTAGAAAATGTAGACACCAGGCAACAGGAAAAAGTGGGGTAAGACGTCCAACTGAAGAATAGGAAGAAAGCTCGATATAACATGCTCAGTGTACAGACGAGATGGGTAACATGGAAAGACCTGGCAGTCGAAAAGGCTGTCTTGTGGGAACATAAATAAAACTGATAGTAGGACAATAGAATGTCAACAATCATTCCCACTGCAATATAAGGACATGAGCTGTTTGTACTTTTGGACGTAGGAGTGCAAATAAGTGCTATTTTGAATGCATTTTTCAACCAAATTAAGTACAAAACTGGGATGGATGTAATGTTCATAAAGGACATTGATGTGATAGGTGCTATGGGTAAGAGTTGTAAGTCCATAATATTTCAAGTGTTTTGAACTGTAATAAAAATGGTTCAAATGGCTCTGAGCACTATGAGACTTAACATCTATGGTCATCAGTCCCCTAGAACTTAGAACTTCTTAAACCTAACTAACCTAAGGACATCACACAACACCCAGTCATCACGAGACAGAGAAAATCCCTGACCCCGCCGGGAATCGAACCCGGGAACCCGGGCGTGGGAACTGTAATATCAAGGAGAGATTTTTAGTTACATGTTTCTTGTAGTTCCAGAATTAAGTGCAGGGATTATTTTAGGAATTCATAATATGACAGGGAGTTGTAATAGACTTTGATGGAAAAACTGTCCGGTGTCACACAGAACGGAAATTATTGAAAATTCCATTAGAAGTAGCAGGTGTTATGGAAGAAACCCAGTTAAAATAATTGGAATATACACTCCTGGAAATTGAAATAAGAACACCGTGAATTCATTGTCCCAGGAAGGGGAAACTTTATTGACACATTCCTGGGGTCAGATAAATCACATGATCACACTGACAGAACCACAGGCACATAGACACAGGCAACAGAGCATGCACAATGTCGGCACTAGTACAGTGTATATCCACCTTTCGCAGCAATGCAGGCTGCTATTCTCCCATGGAGACGATCGTAGGGATGCTGGATGTAGTCCTGTGGAACGGCTTGCCATGCCATTTCCACCTGGCGCCTCAGTTGGACCAGCGTTCGTGCTGGACGTGCAGACCGCGTGAGACGACGCTTCATCCAGTCCCAAACATGCTCAATGGGGGACAGATCCGGAGATCTTGCTGGCCAGGGTAGTTGACTTACACCTTCTAGAGCACGTTGGGTGGCACGGGATACATGCGGACGTGCATTGTCCTGTTGGAACAGCAAGTTCCCTTGCCGGTCTAGGAATGGTAGAACGATGGGTTCGATGACGGTTTGGATGCACCGTGCACTATTAGGTGTCCCCTCGACGATCACCAGTGGTGTACGGCCAGTGTAGGAGATCGCTCCCCACACCATGATGCCGGGTGTTGGCCCTGTGTGCCTCGGTCGTATGCAGTCCTGATTGTGGCGCTCACCTGCACGGCGCCAAACACGCATACGACCATCATTGGCACCAAGGCAGAAGCGACTCTCATCGCTGAAGACGACACGTCTCCATTCGTCCCTCCATTCACGCTTGTCGCGACACCACTGGAGGCGGGCTGCACGATGTTGGGGCGTGAGCGGAAGACGGCCTAACGGTGTGCGGGACCGTAGCCCAGCTTCGTGGAGACGGTTGCGAATGGTCCTCGCCGATACCCCAGGAGCAACAGTGTCCCTAATTTGCTGGGAAGTGGCGGTGCGGTCCCCTACGGCACTGCGTAGGATCCTACGGTCTTAGCGTGCATCCGTGCGTCGCTTCGGTCCAGTCCCAGGTCGACAGGCGCGTGCACCTTCCGCCGACCACTGGCGACAACATCGATGTACTGTGGAGACCTCACGCCCCACGTGTTGAGCAATTCGGCGGTACGTCCACCCGGCCTCCCGCATGCCCACTATACGCCCTCGCTCAAAGTCCGTCAGCTGCACATACGGTTCACGTCCACGCTGTCGCGGCATGCTACCAGTGTTAAAGACTGCGATGGAGCTCCGTATGCCACGGCAAACTGGCTGACACTGACGGCGGCGGTGCACAAATGCTGCGCAGCTAGCGCCATTCGACGGCCAACACCGCAGTTCCTGGTGTGTCCGCTGTGCCGTGCGTGTGATCATTGCTTGTACAGCCCTCTCGCAGTGTCCGGAGCAAGTATGGTGGGTCTGACACACCGGTGTCAATGTGTTCTTTTTTCCATTTCCAGGAGTGTAAAAGAGTGAATTTAGATTTATGATCTAAGTGTAAATAATATTCTAGAAGGAGAAGGGAAGGAATCAGATTTACAACAAGTGGTAGATCAGACTGAGAGTTTGTCACTAACACAAAAGGAAAATTGTTACAGGTATCAGACGGTAACAAGTAAGTGTTTCAAACAGGCTTGGGAAGGTGATAGTGTGTCAACACCTCTAGGCAGTTGTCAAGCATGAACCATTCTTCAAACCACCACACGAAGTTCTGTATGAAAGGAAGAGTGTCATGCAAAAGAAATATATCACATGCTCGAGTGAGGGGGATACAGAAAGATACGCCCAGAGTGCAAGGAAGGGTAGGACGATGAGGTTATACTGAGAGATATAAAGCGTGTACAGCATGCAAGTAACACAAGCTAAGGGGTTTGACGTCTGTGAGTGTAAAGCAGACTTACTTACTCTTTGTGTAAGATCATGAAACTGCAAAAGTTTAAACAGTAAGGATTCTAGATAGACAGTACAATGATAAAAACATTGTTTCTAATAAAATAAAAAGGGTGTGGTCAGTTTAACTACAAAATATCTATTTCAACATGAGTTGTGTGAACAGATATTGCAGATGTAAGAGCATGTAAACAGCAAGGAAAACACAATAATATTCTATTTGTGGTCGGCGTGGTGAAGTTTTGTAATTGTGATTTGCTTTGCATATGAGAAGACTGTCGAGTGGTTTCATGAATAAGTTAAAATGTTCTTTCGGATTAGATTCGAACCAGCGACCTATGGGCATCGTAACAACTGAGCTTCTGAATAACTGAGATGCAGTTAAAAAAACGACTGTTTTACTGGGAATTTATTTTCTCTGAATGGCGCTATGCTTCGTTGTAATAGTAAGAGTTCATACCACGGAAATAAGTTAATGTTAACTTCACATTGCAATACATTTTTAGTTAAGTTAGTGAACTCTTGCGACGACGTGGTGGCAATTTGCCTTTACACTGCAACCACATTTTACGCACCTTCTCATTCTCTGGTCACTCAAAGCAACATTTCAGGAGTTTTTGTAGATGTATTTGTAGAGTAACGTACTAAACATCACTAACTTCCGAAACAAGACATCACTGTGAATTAGTATTACAACAGTTGTAGCAGCGAGCTAGCTAGTGACGTCACAGCCATCACAGGACTCCAATGGAGCGTTTCAGCGGGCATTCTAATTATTCGAATTTCATTTCCATTTTTATAAAAGAAATACTGAAATTCAAGAGGAAGACAAGCATATTAGGAGCATAAAGTGATTATTTAAGACAGTTTCCAGAAAACAGTCAAATACCCTATTATGGCACCATACACATTGGTACTGATACACATACGTTAAATAAAACTTTTTAAAGATAGACAGATCGTCCAGAGAATATGGACAATTCATTACAGAAATTTACTGGTCTAAAGTACCGTATTCATCGAGCCCACGGTAGCATACTTGCAAGTACCCTTAGAGGCAGAATCATGGAAGTGTGCAGCATTTCTGTTTGCTGGTAGACGTTATTAATACGCTGTGGCCCCTTTTCGACTGAAGACTTTCGTTTCTTTGTTCATACATTTATTAGATAAGATCTTAGGTAGCAAAAGCAGTTCAAGATGTTGGTACACATAGATGAGCTAATGACTGCTACAAAAACTGGGCAAGACCATTTGACATTTCTCGAGATGGCGTTCAAAGCTCTAAATAGTGAAGGTATGACCCTGAGGTTATAAAGTGAGAATTTGTCAAGACAGAAATAAAATTCTTGGGACATTATCACGGTATAATGAATAGAGAAGGTCCCCAGAAAGATCAGAGAAATGCAAAATTGTTCATTGCTGTGAACCGAAAAGCAATATAAGTTATTTGTTCAATGATTCTCGTTTTATCGCAAATATGTGGATGACCAGTTATTTAATAGTCCACATTTAGACAACTTATTGAAGAAAAACAGTACATTTGTGTGCACTGACGATTGCAATGTTCTGTTAAATGACTTGAGGAAAGCTTAGTCAAGAACATTAAATCGTGCCATCCCAAGTCAAATGAGCCTCTTCATGTGGCTACAGCAGTTGGCGTCCTCCGCCAATCAGTAAATATTTGCCGAATCTGCATGATACAACTGCCCCAGATTCGTGTTTGGAGCTGTAGAACTAAAGATGGAGACCGAGGAAATCTCGAAACGTATATTGCATCTCACAACCTAGTAATCGCTCTATGTTCTGCGATTGGTTAAAATTCTCAGACTTCTTCTATTCAGGTCGTGCAATAAATGGAAAAAAAATATTGAAAATCTGTAACAAAGTCATGTCGATGAGGCTTAGTGCCACGTGGCAATGTTGCTCCTTTTCACAAAAGGCTGAAAAATAAAACTCTTAATACATTGTTAGTTAGCATAAATACGTGGACTGGCATGGCAAGAAAATGATCGAACGCATTTTATCTAAGAATTAACTTAATGTATTATAATTTATATAGAGCTCAATGTCTACATGACGAGACCAGGATGGCAAAAGACAAAAATTAACAAACAGGCATCTCCAAGCTGCCATAAAAAAAGCTAAAGGCCATGCCTTACTTTACTTGTTCACAATTTAAATGTTAACATATCGATTGTTTGACCTGGAATCATTACACAAAATTTTAAAAAAACAAAATAGTCCTTAGAAATGGGTATTACACTACAGCTAGTTCAGATTATGGATTAGGGGTATCGATTTTTCAAGAAATAGATTCAGAAAAAGAAGACACCCATAAACAAATTACTTTTTCAAGCCACATCCTAACCAAGTATGAGAGATATTACATGGTATCAGGAAAGGAGCCTCTTTCCATAATATGGGACTTCCGTAAGTTTAACAGATTCATATGGAGAAACAAAATGATCATTCCCATTGATCATAGGACCCCAACTCCCTTAAGGACAGCAGATTGCTACGTAATAGGGTAGCCCAATGGGTCTTGTTTTTGCAGCGATTCGACATGGAAATTAGGTGCGTCAAGGGTAATGAATATGCAGTACGAGATGGCGTACCGAGTTTGCCAAGAGAACAGTGAAACTTTAGAAAAAATAAAATATAATTAAATTATTGCAAGACACTAGAGTGTAAACATAAAATACGAGAAATATGTCGTAAGATGAGGAGACTTTAAAATGACAAAGTATTCTAATCTCTCAAGATCAAATTGGATGATGCAGATGCTGGAAATATAAAAGCTTCATGTGTAAAATAGAAACAGCTATTGTATTAAAAAATATTTGCGTAGTTCAGGAGCATGAAGTGTGTGTTGGCGTTTGCAGCACATAGGAGTAATTACAGGTTATTTTTACTTAGCCTACAGATATTGTGGGACAAGGAAACTTGCTGAAAACATATTTGAGTGTGTGACATTTAATAATGTGATTCAAAGGGTCGTGCAAAGAACAAAATCATGTAGTCTTTGCCAGACCGCAGAAGTATCTCACATAATCAATCGAGAACCAGTGCAATCCATAAACCAAGGAAAGGTACAGGAGATTGTGGCTTTACACATTTTCTGTCCTTTACCAAAAACAAAGGGTGGTTTTGTGTATATTTCAGTTGCGGTAGAACTACCCTCTAAATATATTAAAGTATACCGTATAACAAAGGCAACATCAAAGGCAGTGCGTGAACAGATGGTTATATTTCAGGGACGCAGAGAAACTGAAGACAATATTGTCGGACAATTTTGTTCAGTTTTGTACCAGAAGAAGAGAAGAAACGGTTGAAAAGCAGGTGAAAGTGTTCCACATCTGTGCAAACCACCTTTCGAGTGATATGGCCATACGAAATTGGGGAAGTTTGTAAATGATCTTGAAGAAATCACGAATTCTTTGATGAATGGGTGCTCTGGGTTCATTACAGAAGGGATCCTAAAACAAAAATAATCTAAGAGTTCAGTAGAGGAGCAACTACAGTTTCCTCCATAGGCTGAGACTGACAGCGTGGTGAATTCGGACTCCAAATTTTTGAAAGACTATCTCATACTCATGAAAACACATGGGACGTCGAGTGAGATAAACAACGAAATCAACAAATTTAAATTAATTTCCGACAGACCATTTAATATAGCAGATATTCCAAACATAAATGCTTGGGTGTTACAAATACAGCTGCTTGAAGAGGTATGAACCTAGGTTTCAAACAAACCCAACTCAGATTTAATAAAGTACTGAGAAAATAATTGTGTGTGTAACTGAATATTGAGATTTAACAGGAAATAGGGATAATACACACTGAAGCGCTAAAAAAACTGGTATGGGCATGCGTATTCAAATACAGAGATCTGTAACCAGGCAAAATAAGGCACTGCGGTCGGTAACATCTATATAAGACATATAAGACAACAAGTGTCTGGCGCACTTTTTAGATCGGTTACTGCTGCTACAACAGCATGTTATCAAGGTTTAAGTGAGTTTGAACGTAGTTTTATAGTCGGCGCACGAGCGATGTCACACAGCATCTCCGAGGTAGCAACGAATTGGGGATTTTCACGTAACACCATTTCACGAGTGTACCGTGAATATCAGGAACCTGGTAAAACATCAAATCGCCGACATCGCTAGGGCCGGAAAAAGATCCTGCAAGAACGGGAACAACGACGACTAATGAGAATCCTTCAACGTGACAGAAGTGCAATCCTTCCGCAAATTGCTGCAGATTACAATGCTGCGCCATCAACAATTGTTAGAATGCGAACCATTCAACGAAATATCATCCATATTGGCTTTCGTAGCTGAAGGCTCGCTCGTGACCCTTGATGACTGCACGAAACAAAGTTTTACGCTTCGCCTGGACCCGTCAACACTGACGTTAAACTGTTCATAACTGGAAACATGTTGCCTGGTCGGACGAGTTTCGTTTGAAACTGTACCGAATGGATGGACGTGTACGGGTATGGAGACATTGTCATGAATCCATGGACCCTGTATGTCAGCAGCGGACTGGTGAAACTGGTGCAGGCTCTGTAATGGTGTGGAGTATGTGCAAATGGAGTGGTATGGGACCCCTGATACGTCTAGATACGACTCTGACACGTGACACATACGTAAGCATCCTGTCTGATCACCTGCATCCTTTCATGTCCATTGTGCATTCCGACGGACTTGGGCAATTCCAGATGGACGGTGTGACACTCAACAAGTCCAGAATTAGACTCTTCTGAGATTAAACACTTCCGGTAGCCAATCACCAGACATGAAAATTATTTAGCGTATCTGGAATGCCTTGTAACATGTTGCTCACGAGAGATCTCCACCCACTCGTACTCTTAGGGATTTATGAACAGCCCTGCAGGATTCACGGTGTCAATTCCCTCCAGCACTACTTTAGACATTCGTCGAGTCCACACTACGTCGTATCGCTGCACTTCTGAGTGCTCGTGGGAGCTTTACATGATGTTAGGCAGGTGCACCAGTTTCTTTGGCTCTTCAGTGTATAATATGTGTAAGCATTTAGTTTACGTTTATTTGAAAGTAACATACATGTAAGCATCTCATACAAAAAGAGTTTCCTAAGTTATAGGGGTTATAAGACTTTTCTAAGTTATGTTGTTAAACCAAATCTGCGTGTATCGCTGTGAGGAACTGTGCTCCATGACAAACCTTGTGTCAATACCGCGTGAAATACGCAATGAAAGAAAAGGGAGGAGAAGACTTACTACAAAGCCGAGGAAATGGTGTGAAAAGGAAAAGACTGGCATAAAGGTTAATTACCCACCTAAGGAAGTTCAACGATGAGTTTAAAGAATAAAATTATGAAGTATTTTATTTTATAAATGATTTATTATTTAGCAAAGGATTATTTTGATAATTTGTCTTTGATACAAGCATGCCACTAATCGACTGAAAGATAAATGTTTACAACGCTTTAGTAAAAATTTGTACAGCAGATACATGCCTAGAAATGTATGGAATAAGATAAAAAGGATTTTTATATATAATTATGAGAAAAAGTTTTTGGTGTAAGTTATCTTGTGCGAAGATCAACTGGTAAGTGTCCAGTTTGTTATGCAGGCTGCTGAACTATCTCAAAAAGATACTTCATCAAAATGTGGGGAATATGTGACGTAAATTGAATGTACACTACTGGACATTAAAATTGCTGCACTAAGAAGAAATGCAGATTATAAACGGGTATTCATTGGACAAATATATTATACTAGAACTGACATGTGATTACATTTTCACGCAATTTGGGTGCATAGATGCTGAGAAATCAGTATCCAGAACAACCACCTCTGGCCGTCATAACGGCCTTGATACGCTTGGGCATTGAGTCAAACTCAGCTTGGATGGCGTGTACATGTACAGCTGCCCATGCAGCTTCAACACGATACCACAGTTCATCAAGAGTAGTGACTGGCGTATTGTGACGAGCCAATTGCTCGACCACCATTGACCAGGCGTTTTCAATTGGTGAGAGATCTGGAGAATGTGCTGGCCAGGGCAGCAGTAGAACATTTTCTGTATCCAGAAAGGCCCGTACAGGACCTGCAACATGCATTATCCTACTGAAATGTAGGGTTTCGCACGGATCGAATGAAGTGTAGAGCCACGGGTCGTAACACATCTGAAATGTAACGTCCACTGTTCAAAGTGCCGTCAATGCGAACAAGAGGTGACCGAGACGGGTGATACGCCAGTATGGCGATGACGAATACACGCTTCCAATGTGCGTTCACAGCGATGTCGCCAAACACGGATGCGACCATCATGATGCTGTAAACAGAAACTGGATTCATCCGAAAAAATGACGTTTTGCCATTCGTGCACCCAGGTTCGTCGTTGAGTACACCATCGCCGGCGCTCCTGTCTGTGATGCAGCGTCAAGGGTAACAGCAGCCATGGTCTCCGAGCTGATAGTCCATACTGCTGCAAACGTCGTCGAACTGTTCGTGCAGATGGTTGTTGTCTTGCACACGTCCCCATCTGTTGACTCAGGGATCGAGACGTGGCTGCACGATCCATTACAGCCATACAGATAAGATGCCTGTCATCTCGACTGCTAGTGATACGAGGCCGTTGGGATCCAGCACGGCGTTCCGTATTACCCTCCTGAACCCACCGATTCCATATTCTGCTGACAGTCATTGGATCTCGACCAACGCGAGCAGCAGTGTCGCGATACGATAAACCGCAATCGCGATGGGCTACAATTCGACATTTATCAAAGTCGGAAACGTGATGGTACGCATTTCTCCTCCTTCTACGAGGCATCACAACAACGTTTCACCAGGCAACGCCGGTCAACTGCTGTTTGTGTATGAGAAATCGGTTGGAAATTTTCCTCATATCAGCACGCTGTAGGTGTCGCCACCGGCGACAACCTTGTTTGAATGCTCTGGAAAGATAATCATTTGCATATCACAGCATCTTCATCCTGTCGGTTAAATTTTGCGTCTGTAGCTCGTCATCTTCGTGGTGCAGCAATTTTAATGGCCAGTAATGTATATGCAGTACTTTTCATATCATTTTTCCCACTTTATGAGAGAAATTGCTCATACCAACGATACGCTTGTCATGGGGATAACCATGACAGTCACAGAGTGACGTCATGCAAGATATTTAAATGCACTTGTACCCTACAATAGCAGTTAGTACTTTTAAGTTGATTTTGAATTGTCATTTTATAAAAGAAACTGACTGATACTATCTCAGATTAAATAGTTTTCTATCAACAGAACAAAGTAAATGCAGTGAGGATGGGGATCCACTTTGGAAAGGGGACCCACTTTGGGTTTCCTTTCGGCAGACAAGGTGACTCTGCGTGGACGAGCCGTGTGGAAAGCGAGGGAAAAGACAGTTTCTGACAGACAGGCCGAGGTAAAGATGCCAGTCGTGTTTCGTATTTTCAGTGATGTTGAGAATGGTGAATTAGAGTGCGCGGTGCTAATATTCGGAAGTGGTAGCGGAGTATGCTGTGAAAAATTTGTCTATCTTTTAAGTTGCGAAAGGCTGAGCTTGGTGCGGCTACCAAGGGCTTAATGCCGACTACAAGTACAATGGCTTATTTCAGTACCGTGGACCCATAATGTGATGTGAAGATATCTTTCATCTAACACACCAAGTCAACAGCAGCAACTCACCAAATACATTTTTAAGGCAAGAAGGATGTTAACGCTACTTTACAGTATAACAAATGTAGAGAGCTAAGTCGTTATTGTCATATAATTATGGTCAAATGTGTGCGAATTCCTAAGAAACTGTTAAGATCATCGGTCCCTAGACTTACACACTACTTCAACTAACTTACGCTAAGGACAACACACACACACACACACACGCCCGAGGGAAGACTCGAACCTCCGGCGGGAATGGCAGCGCAATTCGTGACATGGCGCCTCTAACCGAGCGCCCACTCTGCCCGACTTAATTATGTTACGCAAATTTTAACAATGGATTAATTAAAACTAATGGTTTAAATGTCTATTTATGCAAACAAGTTTCTGTTTCCAAAATTCAAGTAATTTTACTTAATAATTTGAGTGCATAAATGTGCTTTTTTAAACTTTGCAATTATGTCAATTACTTGCCCTCATAAACATCTTAATAATACGACAATGAACCCTCCGTCGTAGTTAAAGAACAATGAATTGATTCAATGGTCGATTAAGTATTTCTAATAAAGCAATTTTACGACAGATTAATATTAAAGTGACTGCTAACATAGTAACTTGTATGACCACATTGCACAGCAGAATTTTCCATTAGTAGCGAATAGGCAAACAAGTTTCGTCAACTTACCCGTCTTGTGTTTGATTTTGCAGAGAGATAACGAAAGAATACGTAAACATTTCAGTAAAAGTATTAATACTTTCTTTAAAGTAAAGAACTCAAATAAAAATTTAATTACTTTCACATTTCCTTCAGAAACGTTGAATAACGTTTCCTCCTTCATAGCTGGCGACAAATTTTCGTAGTTTTATTTTGCTTTTCAGGGGATTTCTTGCGTTAAGTTACCGTCGCTCTCGTCGAGCCTCACTGAGCCTGTTTATTGTCGTAGAGCCTGGTTGGCAACACGAAGCGCAGAGGTAGTGCTTAAAGTAAGAAGTAGGCTATTTCGTTTGGTGATTAAGACAGTGCTCTATCGCAGAATGAACCATCTAATTAGCTGTGCAGATTGGTGACAAAATTCGACAGTATGAAGGGCGATATCAGATTAGGAAAACACCTTAGGGCCTTTCATCAAAAGTTTACTAAATATGTTGTAGCCAAAAGGGCATGAAAGATTTGTATCGTTCAGTGAAGAAATAAGTACAGGCTTTAATGGAAGAATAACGGAGTAAGTTAGAAGGCAGTGACACACACGTGACCTGGGAGGTAGCTGAAGATTCTGCCGCAGTCGCGTGGCTAGCGGTAGCGGCTAAAGACAGGCTCACACAGCAACCAAAGATGTGGTATCAATAGCTACGATGCCACAACGTAGGTCCACTCTGCTAGGTTTGAACCACAAGAGACACAGACGACAGCGCCCTCTGGCCGGTGCTGTCGAGGTCTACGAGCTCCGCGACTGCTTCAGCCCATTTCATCAGGTGCGGCCAGTCAGGGCACTTCGCTTCAGCATCGCACCTACGTACAAAGTTAAGTAATCGTTTATCACCTTGTTTTGTTTTTGCACCAGTAAACCATTTTCTTGCAGTACCGACTTGTCTTACCTTTTCCCGTTCCTACCCACGCGGGATACGAAAAACGAGACAGTGCAAGGCAGCAGAGTCAATAAACCTTCGTCCAAAAAAAAAAAAAAAAAAAAAAAAAACCATTTCCTAGCGTAATACAATCCGAGGTAAGCATGTGCCTATAAGCGCACAGGCGCGTAGGCTTATGTCTTTTTGTAGTTAAAATTGATACAATACCACCAAAAAAAAACAAATTGAATCGCTTTTACTTAAAATCATAGTCTTGCAGATATGTGTTCACATACGGAATTATAGGCACAGTTAGGCTTAACGAAGGGACGAACGCATTGATCACAAACAGTACTGTACCAATCAATCTATCCATTCTTAATTCCGAAACCAAGCAGCACTGAGACGTATTTTCCACAAAATGAAGACAGTATCACTGATATCAAAAATATAATAAAGAGCTGCACGTAATAATTTAGATACCAAAACATAATGGATACTCAGAATCTCTAGTAACAAAACTGTATAAGAATAACCAGAAAAACAACAAAAGAATAAAAAACACTACACATATCGAGATATCCACAATACTCACCACAAACGCAGACGCCGCGCGTGCACACACCCACCCACTCACCCTCCCACACACACACACACACACACACACACACACACACATACACCAGTCCAGAAATACAAATGCACACAGAGCAGCAGCGGACACTCCTGCTACCACCAACACAAAAGGAAAGACGGACAATTCCTTCAATGCAAAACTAAAGTACTCGAAACGTTAGACGTCAGTGGACCTTCACAACAAAAATCTATGAATATGTTTCGTGTTAGTGAAAGTGCAGTGTGCTAAGATCTACCAAATATGTGTAAGAGAACATCAAGAAGGACGTGAAAAAAAAAGAACGTGAGTAACAATGATAATTTAATGCTGTTTATAGTAATAAGTGAAAGAATGAGAACTGTTCATGACACTAGCAAACAAGGAAACCCCTGCTGTTAAAGTGACTAATGAAGATGGTTTAGAATAATGCGAAATACATTTGGCCTTAAGACCGTTGTTACAGCCCCAAAAGTCGGTACAACCTACAAAATTTCCTTTCACTAACTCGCTGCCTACTCAACACAGTCAACTTGATCCCATATATTTTGTTCACTACATACACTGTTACTATTAGAATTATATTTGCCATACTCTTAATCACAACAGACCATTTAGTCCTTATGATAAAGTTAAGATCATGGTTTGAACTCTTCTCCCTAATGCACATTCGTCAAAACATTAGTTCAACACTGACCCATTTCACTCCAACAACACTTCACCACAGTTCCTAAGACAGCATCAGTTGCCAACGTCAGTACATCAACGAAATTCGCAAAAGACCTCCTAACCCGGCACTGAAAATCAACATACATCTGCCTCTTTACCTCAACGCTTTCTCCAAGGATTAGCTACTTTAGTTCGCAGCAATGGACGCATAAGCTAAGAACCACTGTCACAGCTCTGAATTGCCACCTCATTCAAGACAGACACCCAACTACTCATATCAGAAACACAAGGTAAAATAATTCCATGAACATCCGTCTGAAGTATTGGACTCATCAGAACATTTACCTGTTCCTTTCTTTAAGCAGCCAAAATCTCCCTTACATATTCGAAATTCAATACGTTATACGTTTCCCGTTCATAGCTATTGTTCATTATATATGCAGCACCTGATTCAACTACAGACTGCAGTTGTCAACTACATGGTGGTGGTCTCTTCACAAGTATGGTTACTCAACAGATCAGCTGGCTCTGCCTCCAAAGTGAGCAGACCTGAATCTTTATGTTTCCATGATCACCTCTGCTGTTACCTCTACTACCTCGTTATCAAAACGTCTACCACACCCAATGTCTGTTGTTGTATGTTGAGTCAGTCCTTTGACAATCATTTCTTTTTCGATTTCTTAAAATTTTTATGCATCCATTTTTCCTTAGCTTCCCTACCCTTCTTATTTATTTCTCTCGTAACTGATTTGTGTTTTGTATTTATGAATTTCCCTGAACATTATTGATCTTCTTCCTTTCTTCTATTAGTAGAAGTATTTCTTCTGTTACCCAGGGTATCATCACAGTCACCTTCCCAAACCTATGTTTTTCTTTCCACATTCCGTGATTGCCTTTTTTAGAGATATCCATCCTCTTCAATTAAACTGCCTACTGTCCGTCATCGCAGTAATTAAAATACTTCAAGTGTTTCTCTCCAGTCCTTGGAATTTCTATACCCACTTCTTTGCGCTATGATTCTTCCTGATTAGGTTCTTAAATTTCAACCTACTATTCATCATTGCTGAATTATGATCTGAGTCTGGGTACGCCTTACAGTCCAATATCTGATCTCTATCTGACCATTCCGAAGCATTCAACCACCTGTTGTGGTTCTTCAACAGAGTATTCGCTGTTGATTTGTGAAATTTATTGCGGAACTCAATTAGTATTTGTCCTCTTGCAATCCTTCTACCGATCTCATGGTCTCCCATAACACTTTCTTCTACATCATCACCTACAACCATGTTACAGTTACTCTTGACAGTTAGATTTTTAGCTTGCTTTACATACTGGACTGTCCGCTCAACATCCTTAAAGGCTTTTCTTTCTCTTCAGCCTCCGTTTGCGACGTCGGAATGTATACCTGAACTATTGCTGGCGGTATTGGTTGCTGGCTATTCTCATGAGACCAACTGTATCGCTAAACTATTCACGGCATCTGAATCTCTGCTCTACTTTCATATTCATAAGTAATCCTATTCCCGTCATATCTTTTTCTGCTGCTGTTGATATTACTCTGTACTCGACATACCGGAAATCCTTGTCTTCTTTCCATTTCACTTCACCGACCCCCACTACATCTAGATTTCCCTTTTCAGATTTTCTGGCATCACTATCACGTTCAACTTCGGAAGTTCCACACCCCCGCTAGTAGAACATTACCCTTTCCTTGGTTATTCAATCTTTTTCTCATGGCCACCTCCCCCTTAGCAGTCTCCTCCCCGGCATACGAATAAGAGACTAGTAATAAATCTTTTGCCAATGGAGAGATTATCGTCACACTTCTTCAATTACATACCACGTGTCCCGTGGTTACACATTATGTGTGTGTAATGCAGTGTTTTCCATTGTCTTCTGCATCCGCAGGTGTTTATCAAGGCTGATTCTTCAGCTTATTAAGGCTCTCTCCCACCCCAAGGGCTAGAGTGTGCTCTCAACCTTTCTTCGCTCCTCCGCCCACTCTGATAAAGCTGTTGGTAGAACGGGATGACCTGTTGTACTGGAAGTCTTCGAGCCCCATTCCTGATCATTTTATTCAAAATTTAAAGAGTGTCGAGGCTCGAACCTGAGACCTAGGACGTTTTGATTGCTAGTAAAAGACGCTACCCCTTCTTTCCTCACTTTATTTGTTGATCTCGTTTTGTTCGCTATTGTTCGTTGCATTTGTTAGGGGTTGACGTCCTAAGACATCAGTTCAAGTTCATCATTGATCCATATACTCAGGTTTTTTTTTAATTGCAGAGAGCAGGTAACCCTCTGACCGCACACGCTGAGCCATCGTGCCAGCACCCCTGGACCACCGGTAACTAGACGGTTCAGATCACTGTATCCAACAGGCCTCTCAGAGAACAAAGGCAACAGCTGTGCGGTGGTTCTAGTACCTCAAAAGATGATGGCAACGACTTCAGCTTTGAAAGCTGATCATCAAAGGCTAAGGCAGCTGTGTGTATTTCACGTATATATTCGATCAAAATCTCTCCGCTGAACACAAAAGAAATATTGATTAATTGCATCAGTCTTGTTTTCAGCTGACAACAGTTAAATAGCTAACTAACCCTACTCCCAAACCAACCATCTTCTGCTAGCAGAAAAGTACGTCGCCAATCATCATTTGTTGTTTGTGGATTGGAAGGCCCGGGAAATGGGAAATTGAACATCATTCAAGGTTATAGTATAGTTAATTTGACCTCCCAGTGGTGCGATGAACTGACGAACAAAGTAGCAGTACAATTACAAACATCGGTTGCTTCTGCAAAACAAAAGGTCCGCTCCCTGGTAAAACATTGAGAGACAGGATTCGAACCCCAGCGACGCCCGCTAGTCTGAACGTGCTGCAGCACACACTGGTTGGGTAACGCAAGCACCGGGCACTTCTAAAACACACACACGAGGTATCTTATCACGCATATACCAAATACAAATACATGATGCAACTCAATATGATAATAAGTCAAACAATTTTCAAAAAATAAAGGAGTACCCAGCAGATCAAATGGCATCTCTCTTAAGAAAATTCAGTATTACGATGCTCACACATAGTAAAATCCGATCCCTTCATTGAAATGACACTGTACAATATAATTCAATTAATAGGCGAGGTAACGACCCACGCCTGCAGTTCAATGAATGAACAATAATATTTCTGCAATATTCAGTTTTCAAGATATCAACAAGTGATTAGTGCAGACACAAATTGCTCACCAATAAGCAGAAGACAACTAGCGAAACAATTTATTAATGCTGCACAAACTACGTCGATTCACAAGTGAAACTATATGAGAAAGTACAGTTAACATTTTTTCCACAACAATAGCGCAGTTTAAATAACCCCAAAGAACTCTCTCGAAATAACTGTGATACAAATACATACCAACCTCTTCTGTAAGGTTGGTTTGTCATCTTTGATTGAAGATCTTCGTGAACCTCGGGACCATGAGTGCGTCATTAATTGATGATGACTCAAGAACACGGCTACGCTCTGCCACCTTTATTAATGAAATTTTGTGTTTGCGTTCATCATTTCGTGGCTTCTGTTTAACAATATGGATAAGATAAAGCTCCTATATTAAAGCACGCAATAATTTTGGGTATGTTAGTTATAGAGAAGCGACCGGCCACCGAAAGACGTAGCATGGCTCCTTTGTTTCTGTTCTTTTTGTCATTACTGTTAGCTACCGCTTGCGGTAAGTATGCAGACAGCGTTCAGATTGAATGAACTTGACGTTGGAAAAGCTATTTGCTATATTCTGATAATATGTTGACCAAAGCGGCAGTGAGAAATATTTGTCTTACAGCTGGGCATTCTACGTGAGGAGATTCACAGATTATCTTCATTCTATCTTTTGCTGCTTCCTTCTGAGTTTCATTATAGGTACTCTTTTTACTTTCATCGAATCTATCCATTTACCCGCCTCAGTAGCTCTTAAAAGTTTCGTAGCTCCCCTTATACTTCTTCACACGTCTTCAAGTTTCATATATTAAATTTATAACTTACATCGATATAATATCGGCGAGACAGCAAATTTGGATTATTTTAATCGTGATTCTTTTTTTATTTTAGTGGCTTTGCGCTTCTTGGTTATTCCGTCGCCTAGTTACAAGGGCAATCAAAAAGTTTCCGTTTGAGGGCGTCGGTGCAGCGTAAATGCAACGTAGATTACATCATATGCGGTTCTGTGAGTATAGACACGTAGGCTCTTCGATAGGCGTACGGTAAATGCGGAAATGTGATCTGCGGCGACGTTATTACCAAATAAGTCCAAACAGTACCAAACGCGTTGTTGTTCTTCCCTTGGCTGCCGAAGGACAAACACCGGTAGGCATACTTCAGAGAATGAAAAATGTGTATGGGGCAGCATGTTTGTAGCAAACTGCTGTTGTAGAATGGTGTGACAGGGGTGATGTTGCTTCACGATAAAGCAAGTCCACATATCGCAAATGTCGTAACGCAGAGGTTACGCATTCTCAACTGGGTGACACCCGAGCAACCGTCCTATAGTTCCTACCTCTCCCCATGCGAATACCACGCTTTCGATCACTTAAAAAAGGTCTTGGAGAGTCCACGATTGTGGTCGGACTAGGATGTGCAGCAGGTGGTTACGGAATTTTTCACCCACCGTTTTAGCAAATAACTATCTTCCAGTTTGTGCGTCCGTGGAGTGATTGCCTGAGTGCTCACGACGATTTTGCCTCATAGGCATACCGATTCTGGACTGTACAGCCTTCAGACGGAAACTGTTTGATCGCCCCTTGTATAAGTAAATTAAAACCCACGTCAGTTTTAGTGTTTTGTTGGTACAGTCTTCAGTCCGAAATCTAGTTTAATGCAGCACTCCACACTTATTTACCGTTTATAGGTCTATCTCCGTTCAGACACTGCAGTCAATTGAACCTTCGCTCCAGTTAAATTCTTTCAAAAAATAGATCGTAACTTTCTCAAGACGAAAGCTTTTTTTGCTATATCAAGTCTTCATTTTATATCTTCTTCTTCACTTCCACCATCGTCAGCTATTTTCCTGCAAAAATACCAGCGGTCGTCTAGCACTTTTAGTATATCACTAGCTGAAAAAGACCTGCTTTGCTTGGAATTTATTTTCGTTTTTTTGTCTGAGAACATTTTGCATCACTAATCACGATCCTAAAATAGAATATTAAAAAATCGTAAAAGTCTTTGTATTTCACTCGCAAAAATTATCTGCAATGGTTCAAATGGTTCAAATGGCTCTGAGCACTATGGGACTTAACATCTCTGGTCATCAGTCCCCTAGAACTTAGAACTACTTAAACCTAACTAACCTAAGGACATCACACACATCCATGCCCGAGGCAGGATTCGAACCTGCGACCGTAGCAGTCGCGCGGTTCCGGACTGAGCGCCTAGAACTGCTAGACCACCGCGGCCGGCTTTGCAATGTTCCAAAACGGTCTTAAGTGGTCTTGAATCCACTTAAGTATTCGACAATATAGTTCTGAGCTGGAATGTAGCCTCACCAAAACAGGAAAGTAGAGCAGCTGAAAACATCCTTTAGTCTTCTGGAACGTTCTAGAGCCCTATGGAAAAACCTGCAACATTTTGGAACTTTCTATAACGTTCTTTAACAGTCTCAGCTACTTCGGCACTCGATTTCTAGCTATTTCATCGACTTCCCATGAGAAGTCCTTTGGTGAGATGACCTCTTTTGACACTCATATCTTATAACCAAAACCTTCTTTACGAATGAGAATGTAGGGCTACCATACCATACAACTCCCATGGCGATGAGAGGGTGGACTATGGAGTAGTTATAGCGGCAAGCATGGCAAACTGCGCTTACATTATATACACATATAATGTGTGTGTGTGTGTGTGTGTGTGTGTGTGTGTGTGTGTGTGTGTGTGTGTGTATGTGTCGTATGCCCTAATTTCAATGTGCTCCATTGTCACTGTTTTAATTTTGTTGATGATCTTATAACTTGTTCTCAAGATACTCTCCATTCTCATCAACTGATCTGCCAAGAAATTTTGCCTCTCTAACAGAGTGACATTGCAACTGGCAAATCATAAAGTTACCTTTTTTCTTAATGGTGTAATACAATTCATTTTTCAAATTTTTTCCTCGTTTCCATGGCCGTTTTTCGTATGTTTAAAAAATAATACTGGTGGCAGACTAC